>NC_080171.1:96694911-96994911 GCF_950295315.1 Erinaceus europaeus | reverse complement strand
TAAGTGTAGAAAAAAATTCATTTATTTTGTAAAGGTCTGTGATACCATGTTTCAGCTTTGTGTATATAATTTGAATATCCAAAGGGTTGTGATATCAGTTCTTCATATGCAACTGTCCAGTTAATAAGGACAAGTGTTCCAGTATTTCTTATGACTGTGGTCGTAAGATGTTAAAATTGACCATTTTCTGAAATAGTTGGTACCCCTTTACTATGATGATTAGTTCTTATCATTCCAGGAAACCTTTGTAAAGCCAGCCAATTAATACGCACTTTAGCATCTGTTCAGGTAGTTTTGAAAACCTACTTTTCCCCTTTAGGATAAGAACTTCCAGGTTACCTAAAAATGCAATAAAAACCTTTATAGTCTAAGCTTCTTGGCACATAATTTCTCATCAGGGTTTTCTTTTACTAAATGAGCACAATACTGTTTTCCTTTCCCTCCCCAATCAACCAGCTCCCTGTGTAGTTGTTAATTTTGTAGCTATGTGAAAGAAGTTGCTGTGGCATTTGCTTCACACACTTGAACTTTTGGGTCACTAACTTTGTGTTAAGACCCCACCCTAGTGTAATTCAGGGGGAAAGATATTTTTTTGTCTTACAAGGATTTGTAGCTATGAATTTTACTAATTGTAAAACACTGGATATTAACAATGCAGACATTGGTATGGTGTTTGAACAGCTCTCTGCAGTGTTTTTTTTTTCTTCCCTGTTAACGTTAATTGTATGTATGTGCTTGGTCTCCATTGCTTTTGAGTTGTACCAATAAAACCATAACCCACAGCTGTCCCTTCCCCTTTGACACTCCTTAGGTCAGATTGATGTCATTGTTTTAGTTGTCCCTGTAATGTGACTTTATTTTTAAGTATTGGTGTGCTACATTTGTCTGTCATGTTGGGCTTTGTGCCAGTATTATTCTGTCCATTCCTTAACTGCCATCTGTTTTACTTGAAAATTTTCTCTTCATCTGAATAATGACTTTTTACATGAAAAGAATAATTTCTACTATTAGATATATTAGAGCAAGAGAGAGTGAATGCATTGGACTTTGGAAGCCTAAAAGGAATATTTGGATTCCTCTAATAAGGGCTGTGTACTATATAAAGTGACCAGGTGGTGGAAGATGCAAGTCATTGACTAGTAGGCAGGAACACTTGTTACTCCCTCTGTCTAGACTGAATGTAAAATCCCTTGTGTTGTATTAATGGAGGCAATAACTATTTAACTCCTCATTTGCCTATGATATACTTGGCTTCTAATAAAAAGTGTCCTAGGTTCTAGTGAGGACTGTTTACTTTTAATTACCAGTTACTCCCTTTATTTGCCAGGTATGTTCTTGGCTAGTTTTAATAGGCTAATGCTTTTTCCTGAAAAATCTCACTAATGAAATGTGTTTATTTGTGTGTGGTCCTAAAAGTGTGGATCAAGAGCACATCTAGTGTAAAACTTGGGTCATCTCCTACTCTGTCTGGATGTCTAGAACTATTAGAAGATCTTGATGTCATAAACTCTGGGTTTTTCTTTTGAAATAAGGTTTGAAATACTGTTCAATACATTTAAGATTTGTGTGTTTTTGCTTTGTAAGCCCAGCACGAGGTTTTGGAAAATGCCTGTATTGTGAAAGCAAAGCTGAACTCTTTCTGAGCCTCTTCCCATTGTCAGAAATAGACTTGCTTTCCATCAGCTTCCAGAAAATTGTGTATCTGGAGTCAAGGAAGTTTAACAGCAAGAATCAGATTTTTAAATGTAAAATTGTTTTTTAAATGCTAATGTTTGTAAAGCGCCTTAAGTTCTTTGGATGAAAGGTGCTGTATTCTCTCAGTGTAAATTAATAAAGAGATTATAGGAAGTTTGTCAGACTAATGCATAGTCTGTAGTATGTCCTGGCAAGAAGCTAGCATTTAACATAATTTAAAAGTGCTTATTCCTTTACTTGGTTGCTCGACTAGTAAACAGAAGTGAAACTTTCTATTGTTCCACATGACTGAGCTGTGTTCTGATTCATTAAAGGCAGTATTCCAGTGCCCAGAACCTTCCTTCATGAGATGGTCACAGCTTTTCAGTTGTATTTTTAATAGTATGCAGTCCTACTGATAAAGTACACAGAAGTAAACACCAAGAAAGAAGCATTTGGAAAGTCCCTTAGCATTATGCTGAACAGGAAATGTTTGGGCCAGGTTGGTTCCTTATCCCACCCTTTTTATTTGTCAGTAAATATGTGGCTTCCTTCTCCAGCCCCCACCCCATGAGTGTAACTTTATTGTTTTGAATCATTCAAATGTTTTCTTAATTCAAAATGCATGAAAGTTATGATTTTTTTGCATGTGTCAACACAAATACTTGCATAAGTATATTCCACTCACTTCCTGGACATCCAGTATTCTTGGCATCTGCTTTTGTGTATAAATGGGAATAGAATATAAAAATTGCATGGAAGCACTATGGAATCATGGAAGGAATGTAGGCTTTAGGATAAACTCTAGGTAAAAACTTCACCTCTGCCAGGTAGTAACAGTAGTTAGCGTATATTGAGCACATCTAGGTAAGTGCTAGATATGTCATGTTTAGTGGAGTCCTTAATATGGTTCGTGAGTATAATGCTTTTTATTTTTTTTAATTTAGGTTAAGAAACAGGCTTAGGTAATTTGCCCAAGGTTGCACAAGAGCTGGAACTTGAAGCCCAGTTGAACGCACTAGAACACATCCTAGCCTTTATAAGCATCACTGATTGTGGTTGCTGGCCCTGTGGAAGTTGGGTTCTTTGAACTGTAAGCTGTTTATTATAAACGTACCATAAGGTATTGATTTCAGGATTAGAAATAGCACACATGGACACTTATTACCTGGCCTAAAGCTGCCATTTATGAACTCCCACTCAGCATTTTCCAAATTATAATAGGAAAGTAAAGGGTACTCCAAAGCAATATGTAGTTGCCTACAGAGTGTAATTTACATAGGCATAAGAAATTTGGAGAAGGAAACACTGGGTCTGGAGTAGAATAGTTGGGGAAGACTCAGAGTAACAAGATAAATGTAGAAGGTCGAGATGACCATTAACAGGAGCAAAAAAAAATTTGTAGTATCTGAGTGGGGGTGATAGTATAATGTTATGCAAAACAGACCCATGTCTGAGGCTCTAAGATTCCAAGTTCAATCCCCCACACCGCCATAAACCAGAGCTGAACAGTGCTCTGGCTAATAAACACAGAAGCAAAGATTTCTAGACTTTAGCTATGGAACTTTTTTTTTTTTTAAACCGAGCACTGTTAAGTTCTGGCTTGTGGTGGGGGGGATGGAACCTGGACCTTGGAGACTTTGGCATTAGAGTTTGCATAACCATTATGCTATCTCATCCACCCTTAGCTATAGCAGTGTTTAATGTACCAAAGGTTTCAGCCAATTATGAAAGACTTTGAGAGCCAAAGCAGAAGGTTTTAATTCAAATTTAAGGAAATGAGTGATATTTAAGATTAGTTTTCCTAATGGTGAGTTGATGACTCCACCAGGACTCCCCTACCCAATTCCCTGTGTTGTTTGGCAAATTATTTCTGCAGTTCTTTTCCTCCATGAATTTGCCATAGTAAAGTTGGGTATTTTGCTTAGGATTTGAGATGGTTTGTGATTTAGCGGTTTGATGTTTATGAAGGGACTAATTTGAGGAACCAACACAGATTCAGCATTTCTTTCCTTGTCGAAGCTATTAGAAAACACTATTTACTCTAGAATGGATGTGATTTTTAATGTCAAGTATATGCATAGTCATCTCTGAATAAAGGAAAGTTACATCAAACCAATTACTAACCAAAGCATGCTTTGGTTTATTGTGCTGGAGAGGGGGGTGGGACTGAACCTGGCCCACGCCTTCGGCATGAAATTGTTTTGCATGACCATTGTTATACTAGCTTACTAGCCCCCTCCCCCCCCCCCCATGATTATTTCCTAAGAGGAGAGACAGGTCAGAGCACCTCTTGGGCATGCAAGTCCTGTGCTGTACTGCTGAACCAGATCAATGTAACTGCCAAATAAATGTAATTTTAAAAAGGCGACTCAGGAGGTGGCTTAGTGGATGAAACAATGAACTCTCAGGTATGAAGTCTCAGGTTCAATCCCTGACATTGCCATGTGTCAGAGTGAAGATCTGTTTATCTCTCCTCTCACAATAATGAATCCTTACCAAAGCAAACAAAAAAATCTAATAGGTTCATTTTTGGAGATAAGAGATTTTTTGCCTAAAACTTTTGTGCATAGTACTCTAGGCTGTCACTTTTTGATTCATATAGACATTCTGAGATCAGGCGTGTTCAGGGTGGTATGGCCGTAGACGCACACCATATAGACATTCTGATAGGGATGGGGTGGTGGCTCACCCATTAGAGTGCACACACCACTATGCCTGAGACCCCAGATTCAAGCCCCTGGACCCCATAAGAGGGGTGGGGCAAGCTTCATGAGCAGTGGAGCAGTGTTCCAGGTGGCTCTTCTATTTCTGTTTCTCATTATCAAAAAGAAAACTCTGAGGATGGTCGAGTTGTGCAGGCACTGAGCCTCAGCAATAACCCTGGTGGCAAAAATATTCTGATAAAATACTATAAGCAGGTTTTTTGTAATTTCATTTGTGATTAATAGGGTACAAGATTGTACGACTACAGTGTAGAGTTCCACATCACACCCACCACCAGAGTTCTGTATCCACACCCTCCCACCTCCCAAAGATAACTACTATAGTTCTCATCAGTCTTAGAAACAGTTTGCTTGCTTTTTTATTTTTTCAAGTTCATATGTACCAGTTCTTTAGCACCATTTGGTAGTTGTCTTCATCTCTTATTTTGCTAAGTATAACCTCCAGTTTCATACATTTTTGTCCCAAAGGACACAATATCATCTATTTAGTAAATTTTTTTTTTTTTTAATATTTATTAATGAGAGGGATAGGAGAGAGAAAGAACCAGACATCGCCTTGATACATGTGCTGCTGGGGGATCAAACACAGGACTTCATGCTTGAGAGTCCCAACGCTTTATCCACTGTGCCACCTCCCGGGGACCACAATCCCATAACTACTACTACTCCTTTTTCTCTTCCTTTTTAAAATATTTATGAGAAAGACAGGAGAGAGACAGAATCAGACATCACTCTGGTACATGTGATGCTGGGGATTTAACTTGGGGCATCATGCTTGAGAGTTTAATGCCTTATTTACTGTGCCATCTCCCAGATCACTCCCATAACTTCTTTAGCCAGTCATACGCTGATGGGCATTTAGGCAGCTTTCAATCATTAGCTATTGTGAACAATGCAGCTATGAACATAATGGTACACATGTCCCTTTGAAATCGTGTTTAAGTGTCCTTTGGATAAATGCCCAAGAATGGTATTGCTGGATCATAAGGTAATTCCATTTTTATTTGTCTTAAGGACTGTCCATATAGTTTCCCAAGGGGGCTGCACCAGTTTGCACTCATACCAGCAGTGTAACATAGTTTCTTTTTCTCCACAAACTCTCCAGCACCTGCCATTTCCTGATTCGTTGATGGAGGACATTCTCTCAGGTGTGAGATGGTATCTCAGTGTAGTTTTAATTTGCATTTCTCTAATGATAAGGAAGTGGAGCATTTCTTCATGTGTCTGTGGGCCATGTGTATCTCCTCTGTAGATAACTGTTTATTCCTTTGGTCCACTTTTTATTGGGTTATTTTTTACTTCTGTTGTAGATCTGTATCAATTCTGTATAGGGGTTCCTTATCTATCACGTACCAAATGTGTGATGTGCAAATGTCTTCTTCAATTTGCTGAGTTGCCTGGTTATCCTTTTGCAGTTTGCTTTCGATATGTAGAACAAGCAGCTTAAGTTTTATGCCTTCATCCAGATCCAAGTGGATGCTAAAGATCTACCACACAAAAACTATCCAAGGAATGGAATAACGATACATTGAAAGAAAGGATCTTGTGTTAATGAGCTATCAAGAACAGCCTTGTTTAAGAAGAAGAGGAAAGTCAACTATTATTGTACTATGTGCTGATAGTTTTGCAAACACAAAAATGTAGTGAAATTTATTATGGATAACTGGGTGGAGAAGTCATTTTTGGTCTCAAGTACTGTTAGCACATGCTTAAGGACTAACACCAAGCCTTTCAAAATGGAACACATAGCTTTTAGTTATGACATAATGTTGAAGTGCTGATTTTTCTTTTTTTTAATTTCTTTATTGGGAAATTAATGTTTTACATTCAACAGTAAATACAATAGTTTATACATGCATAACATTTCCCAATTTTCCATATAACAACCCCCACTAGGTCCTCTGTCATCCTTCTTGGATCTGTATTCTCCCCACCCACCCACCCCAGAGTCTTTTACTTTGGGGCAATATGACAATTCCAGTTCAGGTTCTATTTGTGTTTTCTCTTCTGATCTTGTTTTTCAACTTCTGCCTGAGAGTGAGATCATCCCATATTCATCCTTCTGTTTCTGACTTATTTCACTTAACATGAATTTTTCAAGGTCCATCCAAGATCTACTGAAAATGGTGAAGTCACCATTTTTTATAACTGAGTAGTATTCCATTGTGTATATAGACCACAACTTGCTCAGCCACTCATCTGTTGTTGGACACCTGGGTTGCTTCCAGATTTTGGCTATTACAAATTGTGCTGCCAAGAACATATATGTACACAGATCTTTTTGGATGGGTGTGTTGGGTTCCTTAGGATATATCCCCAGGAGAGAAATTGCAGGATCATAGGGTAGGTCCATTTCTAGCCTTCTGAGAGTTCTCCACAGAGGTTGGGCCAAGTTACATTCCCACCAGCAGTGTAGAAGGAACGGTTCCTTTGACCCCACACCCTCTCCAGCATTTGCTGCTGTTACCTTTTCTGATGTATGACATTCTCACAGGAGTGAAGTGGTATCTCATTGTTGTCTTTATTTGCATTTCTGTGGCAATCAGAGACTTGGAGCATTTTTTCATGTGTTTCTCAGCCTTTTGGATCTCTTCTGTGGTGAATATTCTGTCCATGTCCTCTCCTTATTTTTGGATGGGGTTATTTGTTGTCTTGTTGAGATTTGTAAGCTCTTTATATATTTTGGTTATTAGGCTCTTGTCTGATGTATGGCATGTAAAGATCTTCTCCCATTCTGTGAGGGGTCTCTTGGTTTGGGTAGTGGTTCCTTTTCCCATGCAGAAGCTTTTTAATTTGATGTAGTCCCATAGGTTTATGCTTGTCTTATCTTCTTTGTAATTGGATTCATTTCATTGAAGATGTCTTTAAAATTTATGTGGAAAAGAGTTTTGCTAATATTTTCCTCTAAGTATCTGATAGTTTGTGGTCTAACCTCCAAGTCCTTGATTCACTTGGAATTTACTTTTGTATTTGGTGAAATAGAGTGGTTCAGTTTCATTCTTCTGCATGTTTAAACCCAATTTTTTCCAACACCATTTGTTGAAGAGACTCTGCTTCCCCCATTTAATAGTCTGGGCACCTTTGTCAAAGATTAGATGTCCATAGGTGTGGGGGCTTACATCTGGGCTCTCAATTCTATTCCACTGGTCAGTGTGTCTATTCATGTTCCAGTACCAAGCAGTTTTGATGACAATGGCTCTATAATACAATTTGAGATCTGGGCGTGTGATGCCTCTGGTTCTGTTCTTTTTCTCAAGATTGTTTTGGCAATTCTAGGTCTTTTCTGGTTCCAGATAAACATTTGTAGCATTTGTTCTATTCTCCTAAAAAATGTGCTTGGGATCTTGATGGGGATAGCATTAAATTTGTAGATGGCTCTGGGTAGTATATTCATTTTGATGATGTGAATTCTTCCAATCCATGAACATGGAATATCTTTCCACTTCTTTGTGTTTTTTCAATTTCCTTGAGTAAAAGTGCTGATTTTTCATGGCAATTTAAAAATTATTTTGCTTTTTCGGAAGTCTGTACTGAAGTTTATTGAGCATCTAAGCCACGCTTTGTTATGTTAAAATAATTTTCTGGCTAGATCCTCTATGGTTTGAGTTGTGAGTCTATTTCAGCACTCACGGGGGACCACGAATGCATTTCAAAGTGAAGCTCATTTTGGAGGCCTCCCTCCGTCTCACCTGCTCATGGAGTTTGGAAGACTGTAGAGTCTGGCTTTTGTTCCTGGTGTGGTCCAGTGTTGGAAGCGCCAGCAAGTGTGTCTGGACGCTGGACACATTCAGGAGAATGGGCCAGCAGGTGTCTGGCGACGGAGATGCG
Organism: Erinaceus europaeus; assembly: GCF_950295315.1. NCBI lineage: Eukaryota > Metazoa > Chordata > Mammalia > Eulipotyphla > Erinaceidae > Erinaceus > Erinaceus europaeus. The sequence goes on along the minus strand of NC_080171.1, from coordinate 96,986,683 downwards.
GTTTCTTCTTTCCAGCGCACGGTGGCGCTTAGGACTCCCTGGCCTTGCTTGCAGTCACTGAGGCACCTCCGCCGCCACCTGCAGTCTCAACCAAACTCTGGGTGGCGGGATGTGACGGTCTGGGCGCCCAATCAACGTCCATGCTGTCGGCTGCACTACGGCTCTGGCCAATGGGAGGCGGGAAGAGACGCGGGGGAGGCGGGCCCTTGGGCAAGCCTGGCAGAGGCGCGAGGCCCTCCTCCCGCCTCTCCTCCTACTCCAGCCCCCGCCGCCCCTGCTTCCCGAGCGAGCCCTGCGGCCGCCGGAGCAGCTCCCGCGGCGGAGCAGGAGCCGGATGGTCAGGGGAGCCCGGCAGTCCCAGCAGCCGCGGAGTCGCCTGGCACCCAGGTGGGCGGGGGAGTTGGGTGGAGGTCGAGGCTGGAGATGGGGCGGGAGCGGGCCCAGGGGCAGCTGCTTGGGGGCCGGGAAGCATTGGGGTGCGAGACTGGAGGGGCGGGGGGTTCAGACTGGGGGAGGGCGGGGGCACCCAGGAACTGTGGGACTGGGCAGCGATCGCAGCCTCGAGGCCGGGCGAGAGGGGTGTGTGAAGGCAGGGGCGCCGAGGGGTGAGAGGCTGGGGGCGCTGAGAGGGGAGGGGCAGTGGAATGCGGGGGGCACGGGGCCCGAGGGGCGGGGCTGGGCGGCTCTGCAAGCTCGGGAGGGGGTGGGCACGGGAAGGGGAGGTCGATGGGGCTTGGGGGGGTCGGGCGGGGGGGCTGACATGCAGACAATGAGGTGGAGGTGGGTGGTTTTGGGGAGCCCGGCTGTGACAAATCGGCGCTGAGGATGGAGTGAGGGACCAGGAGGCAGAACAGGAATTGAGCTAAGAGGACATTAGGGGAACAGTGAGTCCCCGATTGCGATTGCTTGGTCTTGGTAAATAAGGGAAATAGCACAAGCCGTTTGTAAGGTCAGGTATGGGTTTACAGTCGTAGAGGGTGATACATTGAGTCCGTTGGCCCAGTGGGCCCTGGAGATGTGTCTTGTATGTTACTTTTAGTTACCATCTTATTTGGTCTGTAGACTGACTGGCACAGTGGAGAAACCACCTCGGAAACGGAAAAGCAGGTAAGGCAAAATGCCTTCCTATTTTGCTTCGTGTTTTTCCTCTTGCAGTGCTATACCTATGTCATGCTGCATAATTATATACTGTCAGTGGATGAAGTTTTTTTTTTTTATTATTATTTAGCTCCTTTCTTAGTGAATGTGACTTACATATAAGACCTTTCTTGGCTGTGCTTTAAGCGTTACCTTTACACTTTTTAAAACAAAACGAAGACACTGTTGAAAAAGATGTGCATAATTGAGAAATCCTTACGTTGTTTTCTTTTTTCTTTTTGTTTGCTTCATTTTGTTTTGGCTTTGGTCATAATTTCCACCTCTCCACCAGCTCTGTTTAAAAGAATTCTTGAGGTCAGGAAATGTGCCTGTGGTAGCGTGCAGGACATGCAAGTCAGAGACTCCTGCATGTGTCCCTGGCACTGTTTATGGCAGCATATTTGTGCCTCCGGACTCTTACACACACAATAAGATACATCTTTTAAAAGTAAAAAGCGGGGGCCAGTTGGTGGTGCATCTGGTTGAGTGCACGTTATAATGTGAAAGGACCCAGGTTCAAGCCTCTAGTATCCACCTGCAGGGGGGAAGGCTTCACAAATGGTGAAGCAAGTCTGCAGGTTTCTCCTTTTTTTTTTTTTTTTTTTTTTTTAACCAGAGCACTGCTCAGCTCTGGCTTATGGTGGTTCAGGGGATTGATCCTGGGACTTAGGAGCCTCAGGCTTGAGGCTCTCTTTGTATAACCATTATCCTGTTTACCCCTGCCCTCTATCTCCCTCACCATCTCCCTTTTCTCTCAAGTTCTAGCTGTCTTTATCCAATAAATAAAATATTTAAAAATATTTAAAAAAATTAAAAGCTGTTGAACATCTGTGTCCAAAAGCTGCTTATGTATTTTCTTTCTTTTAAAATATTTTAATTTTTAATGAGAAAGATAGGAGAGAAAGAACTAGACATCTACTCTGATACGTGTGCTGCTGAGGACTGAATTCAAGACATGCTTGAAAGTCCAGTGCCCCATTCACTGCACCACCTCCCAGGCCACTACATTTTATTTTACAATCCTTGAACAACCCCAAGGAAGTATATACATTATCTTTATTTTGCTGAAGAGGGAACTGATGCATAGAGGGACCAAAAGCATACACACACAATAGTCCAGTCCCCCCCTCCATATATTGAATAAATGGTAGGACCAGGATTTGAATCCAGATATTCTGACTTTGGAGCTTAAAATTTATTTATTGGGACCAGGCAGTGGTGCCCCTGGTTAAGCGCACACACTATAGTGCACAAGGACCCGGGTTCAAGCCCCTGGTTCCTACCTGCAGGGGAAAAGCTTCACGAGTGGTGAAGCAGGGCTGCAGGTGTCTCTCTGTCTCTCTCCATCTCTGTCTTCCTTTCCCCTCAATTTCTCTTTGTCTCTATCCAATAAAAGATAAATTAAAAAGTTAAAAAAAAGAATTAAAAAATATATTTTAAAAAAATTTATTTTCTTATGAGGGCTATTGGTGTTTGAAGCCTGCACAGCTCCACTGTTAACAACAGCCTTATTTATTTATGTATATTTTTTTTGTATAGAGGGTGAAAGACAGAATGAGAGGGAGAGACAGAGAGACAGACACCTGCAGCACTACTCCACACCTTGTGAAGCTCCTCCCTGCAACTGGGGACTTGCTCATGGTAATATGTGCTCTGTTGGGAGGCCGCCACCCAGTCCCTGAAGTCAAGCTCTTAACCTTTGATTTACTACCTTTTCCACATGCAACCTATAGGATTACAAATAAAGATATTAAGACAAGAAATAAGAGGATAGTAAGACTACATCAGTGACAAAGTTAGATAAAGACTACGAGGTATTGCACTGGCAGCATAGGAGTAGCTCAGGTGCTAAAGTACAGGACTAGCAAGCATGAGGTTGTGAGTTCCATCCTCAGCATTGCATGTGCCGTAGTGATGCCCTGGTTCCTTCTACTCCATTAATAATTAAATAATTAAAAATTTTTTTTTATCATAGCACTACTCAGCTCTGGCTTATGGTGGTTGGGGGATTGAACCTGGGACGTTGGAGCCTCAGGCGTGAGAGTCTCTTTGCATAACCATTATACCATCTCCCCTGCCATTAAAAAAAAAAAAAAAAAATATATATATATATATATATATATATATATATATATATATATATATATATCCTGCTGGGGTTCGGTGCCTATACTACAAATCCACTGCTTCTGGCGGCCATTTTTTCCATTTTGTTGCCCTTGTTGTTACCCTTATTGTTGTCATTATTATTGTCATTATTGTTGGATAGGACAGAGAGAAATGGAAAGAGGAGGGGAACACAGAGAGGGAAAGACAAAGATAGACACCTGCAGACCTGCTTCACCACTTGTGAAGCGACCTCCCTGCAGGTGGGGAGCCGCGGCTAGAACCAGGATCCACACGCTGGTCCTTGCGCTTCGCGCCATGTGCGCTTAATCCAATGCGCTTACTGCCCAACCCCGAAATAAATATTTTTTAAAAAACTATTGGCGCAAAGCACAAGGACCGCTGTAAGGATCCCGATTCAAGCCCCCGGCTACCTACCTGCAGGGAAGTCACTTAACAGGCGGTGAAGCAGGTCTGCAGGTGTCTATCTTTCTCTCCCCCCCTCTGTCTTCCCCTCTTCTCTCCATTTCTCTCTGTCCTATTTAACAACGACATCAATAACAACAACAATAACAATAAAAAACCAAGGGCAACAAAAGGGAAAATAAATATTAAAACAAAAAACTGGGGGCTGGGTGGTGGCGCACCTTGTTGAGCGCATGTATTACAATACACAAGGACCCGGGTTCGAGCCCCCAGTCCCCATCTGCAGGGGGAAAGCTTTGCGAGTAGTGAAGCAGTGCTGCAGGTATCTCTCTGTCTCTCTCCCTGTCTGTCTCCCCTCCTCTCAATTTCTGGCTGTCTCTATCCAATAAATAAATAAAGATAATAAAAAGACTTTAAAAAATAGTAAAAAAAAAAAAAAACTATTACAGGTGGTCGGGCAGTAGCACAGTGGGTTAAGCGCACGTGGCGCAAAGCACAAGGACCGACTTAAGGATCCTGATTGAGTCCTCGGCTCCCCAACTTCATGGGAGTCGCTTCACAGGCAGTGAAGCAGGTTTGCAGGTGTCTGTCTTTCTCTCTTTCCCCCTCTGTGTCTTCCCCATCTCTCTTCATTTCTCTCTGTCCTATCCAAAAATGATGACATCAATAACAACAACAATAAAAATAACTATAACAACAATAAAACAAGGGCAACAAAAGGGGGAAAAAAGCAAATTAAAAAAAAAACACAAAAAACTATTACAGTTGCTAGGGAGCCAGGAAGTGGCACACTGGATTAAGTGCACGTAGTAGAGTTACTAAAGGTGACTTGCATAGAGCATAACAACAACAACAAAATCAAAGCTCAATTTCTGGTTTTCTATAAAACCAAACACTTGATGTTCAAGATAAAGGCACACACACACACACACACACACTTTTTTTTTTTTTTAATTGCCACAAGGGTTATCACTGGGTCTCAGTGCCTGAAAAATGAAACCAACTGCTCCTAGTGACTATTTTTCCCCCTCTTCTTTTCTTTTACTTCATAGGACAGAGAGAAATCGAGAGGAGAGATAGAGAGGGAAAGAGACAGAGATACCTACAGACCTTCACTGCTTTTAAAGCATCCCTCCTTCAGGTGGGGAGCAGGGGTTGGAACATGGGTAATGTCTAGGCTTAACCAGGTGCACCATTACGCAGCCTCCCTTTTTTTTTTTTTTTGTTAAGAGAGAGGGAGAGACACCCCATACCACAGTGTTGTAGCTTCTTTCAATGCATTGGTGGCACAAATCACAAGGGTCGGTGTGAGGATCCCAGTTTGAACCCCCAGCTTCCCATCTGCAGGGGGGTCAACTTCACAAGCAGTGAAGCAGGTCTGCAGGTGTCCATCTTCCCCCCCCCCCCCCCCCCGTCTTCCTGTCCTCTCTTGATTTCTCTCTGTCCTATCTAACAACAATAACAACAACAACAACAATAAACAACAAGGGCAACCAAAGGGGGGAAATGAAGAAAAAGAAAAATCAGGGGAGTTGGGCGTTAGCACAGTGGGTTAAGTGCACGTGGCTCAAAGCGCAAGGGCTGGCGGAAGGTTCTGGGTTCGAGCTCCGGCTCCCCACCTTTAGAGGAGTCGCTTCACAGGCGGTGAAGCAGGTCTGCAGGTGTCTGTCTCTCTCCCCCAGATCTCTGTCTTCCCCTCCTCTCTCCATTTCTCTCTGTCCTACCCAACAATGACGACATCAATAACAACAATAATAACTATAATAATAAAACAAGGGCAACAAAAGGGAATATATATATATATATATATATATATATATATATGTATATATGAAGAAAAATCCAGGGCTAGGACTTGCATCCCAGCTCTTACACATCTTAGATTTTACTCTGATACAAAGCATTTAACCCCTGAACCTGTTCTTTTCCTTTTTTTATAATTTTTTTGTGGCCCTTGTTGTTTTTCATTGTTGTTGCAGTTATTATTGTTGTTATTGGTGTCATCAATGTTAGGACAGAGAGAAATGGAGAGAGGAAGGGAAGACAGGGGGAGAGAAAGACAGATACCTGCAGACCTGTTCACCGCCTGTGAAGTGACTCCCCTGCAGGTGGGGAGCTGTGGGCTCAAACTGGGATCTTTATGCTGGTTCTTGCTGGTGGGGAGCCGGGGGTTCTAACTGGTATCCTTATGCGGGTCCTTGCACTTTGCTCCATGTGCACTTAACCCACTGTGCTACTGCCTGACTCATATACATATACATATACATATACATATACATATACATATACATATACATATACATATACATATATATATATATATATATATTTTTTTTTTTTTAAAGCTGAGTTTCTAGAGGTAGTTATATGGAAAACTCGGGGGATATTTTTAATCTCCACTGAAACACCCTCTATTTAGAGTTGCATTGAAGTAGTGTTTATCTCAGCAACATCTCTACAGAGACAACGAATTTTGGTAAAGCTTTTTTTTCTTTAACTTTTTTTTTTTAACCAGAGCACTGCTCAGCTCTGGCTTATGGTGGTGTGGGGGATTGAACCTAGGACTTGAGAGCCTCAGGCATGAAAGTCTCTTTGCATAACCATTATACTTCCCATCCTTTTTTTTTTTTTTCACTTTTTAAAATTATATATATATATTTGCCTCCAGGGTTATTGCTGGGGCTTTCAGTGCCTATACTACGAATCCCCTGTTCCTGGAGGCCATTTTTCCCATTTTGTTGCCATGGTTGTTACCCTTGTTGTTAATGTTATTGTTGCCATTGCTGTTGTTGTTGGATAGGACAGAGAGAAATGGAGAGAGGAGGAGGAGAAGACAGAGAGGGGGAGAGACACCTGCAGACCTGCTTCAACACCCAGCCCTCTTATATATTTTAAAAATTATTTATTTATTTATTGTCTTTATTTATTTATTGGATAGAGACAGCCAGAAATCAAGAGGGAAGGGGGAGATAGGAGGGAGACAGAAGTACCTGCAGACCTGCTTTGCCACTTGTGAAGCTTTCCCCCGTAGATGAGAACTGGGGGTTGAACCTGGGTCCTTGCACATTATAACATGTGCTCAACCAGATGCGCCACCACCGGCCTTCAAGCTGTTTATTTATATATTTTATTTATAAAAAGGAAACACTGACAAAACCATAGGATAAGAGGGGTACAACTCCACACAATTCCTGTTGGGCATTACACCCTGCTCCATCGCTGATACTATAGTCTATTTACATAATCATTGTTTTGCCTGAGACCTGCCCTGCCTGCATGGTATTGGTTTATCCCATTGGTTAGAACCTTAGCAACAGCTGCTATGGAAGCTTTCTACCTTCGCACTCTTTTCTTTTCTCCACCCCCTCTCCTAGCCATTTCCTTTTCTGACCTGCCACTTCCGGTTTCTAAGATATAAAGGCATTGTCTCTGATCAATAAAGGCATTGCATTGTGTTCCCGCTCAGCCACAAGTCCCTGGATCCTCTCTCCCGACCGCAAAGCTAGCCCGGCAAATTCCCACCATCAGAACTCCATATCCCAACCCATCTCCTGATAGCTTTCCTATTCTTTAACCCTCTGGGAGTATGGACCCAAGGTCATTGTGGGATGCAGAAGGTGGAAGGTCTGGCTTCTGTAATTGTTTCCCCGCTGAACGTGGGCATTTACAGGTCGATCCATATTCCCAGCCTGCTTCTCTCTTTCCCTAGTGGGGCAAGGTTCTGGGGAATCAGAGCTCCAGGACACATTGGTGGGGTTGTCTGTCCAGGGAAGTCTGGTTGGCATCATCTTAGCATCTGGAACCTGGTGGCTGGAAAGACAGTTAACATATAAAGCCAAACAAATTGTTGACTAATCATGAACCTAAAAGCTGGAATAGTGCAGATGAAGAGTTGGGGGGTCTTGTTTTGTAGATACCTAGTAGACCTATTTTAGTTATATTCCAAAGGGCCTATGGCTATACTAATTTTTTTTTTCCCTGAGCCTGAAATCTGATATGCAGGTGGATCCAAGTTATTGTCTGGGGAGATGATGTCATGGCTGGAAAAAGGACCAGAAAGCTGGATCAGGGAACTCCCAAATATGGGAAAGGTGTATAAATATTGTTGATTGTAAGCCTCATTGATTTTATGTGATCTGGGGCCCATATTCAGCTCATGTGAGCCTATGTGACCTTTGTATCCCTATAGATCTGAGCTCACATTCTGTGGTCATGAGTAGGAACGTTCCAAGCTGCCCCAGTATCGACCCATCTTCCTCAGGTGTAGCATAGAGTATGTTGTCCATCCTCCCTTCAGAGGATGAAACATTCTCTACTGTTGTTGATCCAAGTTGAGGGTAATGGGGGCCCACAAAGGGATCTATAGAGATGACTGGTAATAATGGAGAGATCCAAGCTGTTTATTTTTATCATTAAAAAAATGAGGGTAGATTTTCAGCTTCACTATAGGGGATTGGGTGTAGGGACACAGACCTTTGGTGGTGGGAATAAATTTTAAATATATTTAAAAAAAGTTTTTGAGTTCAGTGCCAAGGTCTAGCACATGTGCAGTACCATTACTGAGTGGTTTTCCTGGGCCAGTTTTTAAAATTTATTTTAGAGGGAGAGAGGAGTACAGAGAATAGTGCCTGGAGTTAACATAGAGCAAACAATGCCAGGTGGTGACATACCTGCTTAAGCACACACATTACAATGCACAAGGACCTAGGTTCAAGCCCCTGGTTTTCACCTGCAGGGCTTGAGTGGTGAAGCAGGGCTGCAGGAGTCTCTCTGTCTCTTTCCCTATCTCCTTCTCCATTCTTAGTTTCTCTCTGTCTCTATTCATTAATAAAGAAAAAGACAGACAGACACCAATCGAGACCACAGCACAGAAGCTTCGTTCAGTGTAGTGGGGTCTGGGCTTGAACCTGGGTCATGCACATGGCAGAGCAGCACACTATTCAAGTGAGCTATTTCACCAGTCCAACCTCTGCTTTTTCATGGGAATATTTTATTCTAAACACTTTGATTAGCTCAAGTGGTGTCCAGGCAATGCTATGCTTCTGCCCCGTGAAATAAGTATTTTAAAAAGGCACAAAAATCTGTTCAAATCAGAATGTAGATAAGGTTTATAACTTGCAAGCTGAAGATTAGATTACAATATTATTTTTTTCATTTTGGATTGCTAGTTTTCTGTATTTTTCCCCTGTGATATTTATTTATTGAGGAAATAATTTTTTTAAATATTTATTTTATTTATTTATTCCCTTTTGTTGCCCTTGTTGTTTTATTGTTGTAGTTATTGTTGTTGTCGTCGTTGTTGGATAGGACAGAAAGAAATGGAGAGAGGAGGGGAAGACAGAGAGGGGGAGAGAAAGATAGACACCTGCAGACCTGCTTCACCGCCTGTGAAGTGACTCCCCTGCAGGTGGGGAGCCGGGGTTCGAACCGGGATCCTTATGCCGGTCCTTGTGCTTTGCGCCACCTGCGCTTAACCCGCTGTGCTACAGCCCGACTCCCAATAATTTTCTTTTTGTTATTGAGCTTCCCGTAATCTGAATTCTTTTTTTTTTTAAAGATTTTATTTATTTATTAATGAGAAATATAGGAGGAGAGAGAAAGAACCAGACTGTTGTATGCTTTACATTGGTTTGTTCTAGCCCTCCCCCGCCAAGAAAATTGGATCAGTCCAGTTAGTTTCGCGGGCCTCTTGGCCCCGCCCCTGGGAACCCCGAGAGTTCCAGAGTTGCAGAGTGCGAGAGTTATAGAGAGAGTGCTTGCGCCGCCGCAAAGAGACAGCAGAGTTCTGTTTGGTGATTAGTTTGTCTTAGTTTATGAATCGTTGTTCCTGAATAAAGAAATACAGCTTCCCTGCCCAGCCGTATGTCTCTGGTTGTCTCTGTTACCCGCCCGTGAAGCTAGCCTGGCCAGCTAGAGCCTCTGAATTTTAACAACACCAGACATCACTCTGGCACATGTGCTGCCGGGGATCGAACTGCGCCACCTCCTGGACCACTGAATTCTTAATTTTACTAAAAAGTTGAGTTCTAAGTATATAGAGTAACAGGTACTTGTTTTAGTGTAGTACAGGATTTCCTCCATGTTGCTGTTTTGTGGCCAACTTCAGGCCCCAGAACTTTTGCTAGGTGTGGGGTTTGCTGCTGGAGCTTTCTGAGCTCTAGCGCACACTCATGTCTAAGGACTTGTCATTCATGTTGAGCACTGCTCATCGTGGAGTTGTACATCCCACCTTTTTGGGGTCTCCAGGTAGATCACTCCCTTTGTTCTTGTTGTTTCTACCTCCCTCTCCTGAAAGGTAATACCTTTCTACCCTTCCTCTAGCATAATCTCCTCCTGGAGTTCACGTTTTCAGAAAACAAACACAAATTTCTCCTGAGACACGTCTTAGTTTCATGGGGATTAGAGAGTACTGTGAGAATAAAACAGCCATTGGTGTTTTAATGATTTACCTGGCTGCTTTTTTTTCTTTCCCTCAAGAAAACCATTATTCCCATTGGTGGCATGTGTATTCTTTATCCAATCATTCATATTCATATGCATTATATATCTTGATTGTAAATAGTGCTGCAATGAAAATAGGAATGCACAACATATATGTACACCTATGTTTGTGTGTATGTGTGTGCATGTGTGTATGTGTGTTTCCAAGGCCTCATGTTTGCAATTTCATTGCTTTTAGCAACTTTTTCATTAAGACAGAGAAACAGACAGACACACAGAAAGAAAAAGAGCCACCACAGTACCAGAACTATCCTCAGTGCCTTTGTAGCACTCTGTGTGTGCCAGGACCCTACCCAGTGAGATATTTCTTTAGCACTCTATACTTTTTTTTGTATTAGGGTTTTTAAAAAATTTTATTTATTTATTAATGAGAAAGATAAGAGGGGCGAGAGAGAGAGAGAGAGAGAGAGAGAGAGGAAGAAAGAACTGGATATCACTCTGGTACATGTGCTGCCAGGAATCAAACTCAGGACCTCATACTTGAGAGTCCAATGCTTTATCCACTGTGCCACCTCCCGGGCCACTGTATTAGGGTTTTCATGTTCTTTAGATAATACCTGGAGTCCTTCAGATAATATCTGACCAATAATGCAGAGTGGAAAAGCTGATCATATGGTATTTCTTAATTTTTTTTTGAGAAAAATATACTGCCTTTCATAGCAACTAATATCTGGGAAACTTTTTGTACTGATGCTAGGAACCTTTTTTTTTTTTTTAATTTTATTTAACTGGAGCACTGCTGAGCTTCGGCTTATGGTGGTGCAGGGAATTGAACCTGGGACTTTGGAGCCTCAGGCATGAAAGTCTTTTTAAGAAATTTAAAAAAACCTTCTATTTTAATTTAATTTATTTATTATTGGATAGAGACAGAGAGAAACTGAAAGAAGAGAAACAGAAACACCTGCAGTCCTGCTTCACCACTTGTGAAGCTTTCCCCCTTCAGGTGGGGACCAGGGGTTTGAACCTGGTTCCTTGCACACTGTAATGTGTGTGCTTAACCAGGTGCACCACCACCTGGCCCCAGCATGAAAGTCTCTTTGTGTAACCATTATGTTATCTACTCCTGCATTTAAAAAAAATATTTTTATTTATTTATTGTTAGATAGAGACAGAGAAATTGAGAGGGGTGGGGAAGATGGAGATGGAGAGAGACAGAGAGACACCTACAGCCCTGTTTTGCCACTTGCAAAGCTTTCCCCCTACAGTTGGGGACCAGGGATTTGAACCTGTATCATTGCACACTGTAATGTGAGCACTTAACCAGGTGCACCACCACCTGGTGCCTTTTTTTTTTTTTTGCCTCCAGGGTTGTTGTTGGAGCATGGTGCTTGCGCCATGAATCCTCTGCTCCTGGAGGCTATTTTTCCTCTTTGTTGCCCTTGTTGTTTATTGTTGCTGTTATCATTACTGTTGTTAGTAGTATTGTTGTTATTATTGTTGTTGGATAGGACAGAGAGAAATGGAGAGAGGATAGGAAGACAGAGACGGGGAGAGAAAGATAAGACATGCTTTACTGTCTGTGAAGGGATCCCCTCTGCAGGTGGAGAGCCAGGGGCCGAACCGGGATCCTTAGGCCGGTCCCTGTGCTTCATACCATGTGGGTTTAACCTGCTGTGCCACCACCTGGCGCCTTATTCCTGCATTTAAAAAATATATATATGTTGGGAGTCGGGTGGTAGCGCAGCGGTTAAGCACAGGTGGCACTAAGCGCAAGGACCGGCATAAGGATCCCGGTTCAAGCCCCCAGCTCCCCACCTGCAGGGGAGTCACTTCACAAGCGGTGAAGCAGATCTGCAGGTGTCTGTCTTTCTCTCCCCCTCTCTCTGTCTTCCCTTCCTTTCTCCATTTTTCTCTTTCCTATCCAACAACAACAACAACATCAACAAACTACAACAATTAAAATATATATATATATGTTATTATTTATTGGATAGAGACAGAGATAATTGAAGCACTGCTTTACTACTCATGAAGCTTTGCAGGTGGGGACCAGGGTCCTTCAATCAGGGTGGGTCCTTGCACATGGTAACATGTGCTCAGCCAGGCGTGCTACTGCCCAATCCCAGGAGCCATTCTTTACACTTTTTTTTTTGTTGTTGAGTTTTGTTTTTCTTTTCTTTCCCCCTTTCCCCCTCTCACCTAGCTTATGGTGGTGAGGATGATTGAACTTGGGACCTGGGTGCCTCAGGCATGAGTCTTTTTTTTTTTTTTTTAATATTTATTTATTCCCTTTTGTTGCCCTTGTTTTTATTGTTGTAGTTATTATTATTGTTGTTACTGATGTCCTCATTGTTAGATAGGACAGAGAGAGATGGAGAGAGGAGGGGAAGACAGAGGGGGAGAGAAAGACAGACACCTGGAGACTTGCTTCACTGCTTGTGTAACTAACGACCCCCCTGCAGGTAGGGAGGCAGGGGCTCGAATTAGGATCCTTGCGCTTCCTACTATGTGTGGTTAACTCAGTGCACTACTGCCCGGCCCCTCTTACTCTCTCTGTTTTCAAATACAGTGTACTCACACATTCCCCAGCCACTGACATAGTCGCAAAGGTTCCTAAGGATTTTACCTACAGCAAATATCTAATATCCATAATTGTGTATAAATCCCCCAAGTCATAGCAAAATATGAATAACACTGAGTTTGTTCATAACATTTAGCACTTAGTTTTTTTAATATATATTTTTTATTCATTTATTATTGGATAGAGACAGAAATTGAGAGGGGAAGGGGAGATAGAGAGGGTGAGAGACAGAGAGACTTCTGCAGCTCCACTTCACCACTCATGAAGCTTTCCCCTTGCAGATGGGGACCAGAGGCTTGAACCTGGATCCTTGTGCACTGTAGTGTGTGCGCTTAACCAGGTGAGCCCCAACACTTAGCACTAAGTTTGTCATAACAAAATATGAATAGCACTTAGTTTGCTGTATTTCTCTCATTGATTTTTCTCAGTAACCCTATAATAGCAGTTGTCATATGAATGTCCACCAATCAAAAAAGGCTTTTATAGTTGAAAATATTGGGGCCACTGGGTTAGGTATCTCTGGAGTCATTTCTCATTCCTACGTGTGCAAAACAGATGGCGGATGAAGGATGGAGTCTGTATGTGTAAGAATGTGTTTCAAGAACTTATAGAATAGCATACTGGTGACATCTCTAGAGCTTTGCCTGCTTCCTAGTCTCCTCTCCTCTCCTCTCCTCTCCTCTCCTCTCCTCTCCTCTCCTCTCCTCTCCTCTCCTCTCCTCTCCTCTCCTCTCCTCTTTTCCTCTCCTCCTTCTCCTTTTTTTACCCTCCTTCTACATGCCCCAGTGACTTGATTCATCTTTTGCCTAACATCCATTATGCAATCTTGTTTCCACTGCTCACCAACCTGTATTTGAGACAGGATGCAGGTACCTCAGCTTCTCCCTTACCTTGTGATCTCTGAAAGTTATTGATGCTGTTTTTACTTTATTTATTTATTTATTTATTTATTGGATAGAGACAGTTGGAAATCGAGAGAGAAGAGGGTTTAGGGAGACAGAGTGACACCTGTAGCCCTGCTTCACCACTTTTGAAGCTTTCCCCCTGCAGGTAGGAACCAGGGGCTTGAACCTGGGTCCTTGTGCATGGTAATGTGTGCACTCAACTAGGTGCGCACCGCCTGGCCCCCAGATGCTGTTTAATTTTTAAGGGCTTTTGCTACCATATATTGAAATGTATGAATACACATGTATACATTTTAGAATGTAAAGCTTTACTAATTATGAGAGAGTCCCCTAACCTTCATTTACCTTAAGTTGTAAAAGTAATGAGAAAAGTGCAATTTTCTAGTACCTGTTAGAGAAGAGGCAGTTGAATACTTGAAGTTTCTTCCCATTTACTATATTTAATTTCCACTCACTTTATTTATTTATTTATAATCTATTTATTTATTGCCTCCAGGGTTATTCCTGGAGTTTGGTGCCGGCACTATGAACCCACTGTTCCTGGAGGCCATTTTCCCCATTTTGTTGCCCTTGTTGTGGTTGTTATTGTTTTAGCTGTTGTTGTTGTTGGATAGGACAGAAAGAAATGGAGAGAGGAGGGGAAGACAGAGAGGGAAAGATAAAGACAGACACCTGCAGACCTGCTTCACTGTTTGTGAAGCGACCCTCCTGCAGGTGGGGAGCTGGGGGCTCGAACCAGGATCCTTACATGGGTCCTTGGGCTTTGCGCTATGTGCGCTTAACCTGCTGCACTACTGCCCAGCCCCCCTCACTTTCTTTATCATCATCTTTTTATTTCTTTAAAATGTCTTTATTGTGGGGGTTAATGGTTTACAGTAATTACAGCTGTTGGCACTTCTGTAACATTTCTCCATTTTCTTTGGTGCACTCTCACCTCAGCACCATAGTGCACCAGGATCTAAAAGCCCCCGCCCCCAGATCCTCACTTTAGTATTTGCTTACAGATATTGAGGAAAGTACCTAAGCAGACCTCTCCTTTTCCTCTGTTGTTTGGTCCTAGTAGACCACTGATATGATTTCATCACAGTGGATAGCAGGCTCCATCTTATTGTTTGTTATCTCTTTGCCTCTTGCTTTTTTGTGGGAAGTCTATGTAGTAGTCAGTTTCAGTATATTCTGACACATAGCCTTTCTTTTTCTAAAAAAATATTTATTTATTTATTTGTTTGTTAATGAGAGGGATAGGCGGAGAGAAAATGGACCAGGCATCACTCTGGTACATATGCTGCTGGGGATGGAACTCAAGACCTCATGCTTGAGAGTTCAACCCTTTATCCACTGTGACACCTCCCAGACCACCACATAGACTTTTTTCTTTTTCTTTTTTTTAAATTTTTTATTTAAGAAAGGATTAGTGAACAAAAACATAAGGTAGGAGGGGTACAACTCCACACAATTCCCACCACCCAATCCCCATAACCCACCCCCTGCCATGATAGCCCTCTGGGAGCATGGACCCAGGGTCGTTGAAGGTTGCAGAAGGTAGAAGGTCTGGCTTCTGTAATTGCTTCCCCGCTGAACATGGGCATTGACTGGTCAGTCCATACTCCCAGTCTGCCTCTCTCTTTTCCTAGTAAGGTGTGTCTCTGGGGAAGCTGAGCTCCAGGACACATTGGTGGGGTCTTCAATCCAGGGAAGCCTAGACAGCATCCTGGTGGCATCTGGAACCTGGTGATTGAAAAGAGAGTTAACATATGAAGCCAAACAATTTGTTGAGCAATCATGGATCCCAAGCTTGGAATAGTGGAGAGGAAGTGTTAGGGAGGTACTCACTGCAAACTCTAGTGTACTTCTGCTTTCAGGTATATATTTTGCAGTAGTTTATGGATACGTGTGCACATAAGCTCTCTCTCACAGAAACTGGTGTATATCTAGATTATGGGACTTTGTTAGAAAGTGAACTACCTAAGATGAAATTAGAGTGTACTATAAAAGGAAAGGTCTCACCCGAGTAATGAAGTTGAAGGGTTGTCATTCCACATGTGAAGTCTCTGGATACAGTCTGAGGTGAAGCATGTTGAGGTGGCAATCGTTGCTTTGGTCACATAGACTTTTCATTGGTGTCATAGATAGTATTTCCCAGAGATGGCTGCAACATTATTTTTCATTCTGTCTGTGCTTTTTTATTCTCCTGCTGTCAGGGTTTTACTCTCCCTTTCCTGAAGCTTTCCACTACTTCCTGTGGAGTTATTTTTTAAAAAAATTTTAATTTTTATCATTTTATTTTTATTTATTTTTTATTAACTTTATTTTTTATTGGATAGAGACAGACAGAAATAGAGAGGGAAGGGGGGGTGATAGAGAGTGAGAGACAGAGAGACACCTGCAGCACTGCTTCACCACTTACAAAGCATTCCCCCTGCAGGTGGAGACCAGGGGCTGGAACCTGGGTACTTGTGCATTGTAGCATGTGCACTCAATCAAGTACGCCACCACCTGGCCTCTTTTGATTGATTGATTTATTTAAATATTTATTCCCTTTTGTTGCCATTTTTGTTTTACTGTTGTAGTTATTGTTGTTATTGATGTTGTCATTGTTAGATAGGACAGAGAGAAATGGAGAGAGGAGGGGAAGACAGAGAGGGGGAGAGAAAGAGACACCTCCAGACCTGCTTCACTGCTTGTGAGCAACCCCCCCTTCAGGTGGGGACCCCAGGGGCTAGAACTGGGATCCTTAAGCGCCATGTGCGCTTAACCTGCTGTGCTACTGCTGGATTCCCTATCCTATGGTTTTTGTCAGTGTTTCTTAATTAAAAAAAAATTAATATTTATTTATTTTCCCTTTTGTTGCCCTTTTTTATTGTTGTTGTAGTTATTATTGTTGTTATTGATATTGTTGTTGGATAGGACAGAGAGAAATGGAGAGAGGAGGGAAGACAGAGGGGGAGAGAAAGATAGACACCTGTAGACCTGCTTCACCGCCTGTGAAGAGACGCCCCTGCAGGTGGGGAGCCGGGGTCTCGAACCGGGACTCTTATGCTGGTCCTTGCACTTTGCACCACGTGCGCTTAACCAGCTGCGGCTGTTTTTAAATTTTTAACCAGAGCACTCCTCAGCTCTGGCTTATGGCGGTGTGGGGGATTGACCACACGGCCATACGCCAGCATATAACCATTCTGCTATACCTCCACCTTTAATTTAATTTTTATTTTAAAGATTTTATTTATTGGGGCCAGGTGGTGGAACACCTGGTTAAGCAGACACTATGGTGTGCAGGGACCTGGGTTCAAAGCCCCTGGTCCCCCACCAGCAGGGAGAAAGCTTCACAAGTGGTGAAGCAGGGCTGCAGGTGTATCTCTGTCTCTCTCCCTCTCTATCTCCCCCACCCCCTCAGTCTTTATCCAATAGTAAAATAATTAAAATTTAAAAAATATCTTAAAAAAGAAAGGAAAGAATGAGAACCAGACATGACTGGTATGTGCCACACCAGGGATCCAACTAGGGACCTCATACTTGAGAGTCCAACACTGTATCCACTATGTCACCTTCCAGACTGCTCCCCCCTCCCCCCAGGGAGAAGGTGAAATACACAGAGAAGGAGAGACATCAAATCATGAAGATTCCCCTTTGAGTGGTATTTGCATGTGATGGCCAGGAGCTCAAACTGGGTCCCTGCACATGGTAGTGTGCATTCTGCCCAATGAGTTGTCACTCAGGTCCCCCACATTCTGTTTGTTCTCTGTGCAGTGAGATCACAATGCTCCATCCATTGAGTTGTGAGGTATGTATCCCAATGCTTTTTTTTTTTTTTTTGCCTCCAGGGTTATTGCTGGGGCTCAGTGCCTGCATCATGAATCCACTGCTCCTGGAGGCCTTTTCCCCCCCCTTTTGTTGCCCTTGTTGTTGAAGCCTTGTGATTATTATTGATATTGTTGATGTCGTTCATTGTTGGGTAGGACAGAGAGAAATGGAGAGAGGAGGGGAAGACAGAGGGGGAGAGAAAGATAGACACCTGCAGACCTGCCTCACCGCTTGTGAAGTGAGCCCCCTGCAGGTGGGGAGCCATCCTGCCTATAATTCTAAGGTGGTGGTTGCAAGAAAGCGTAAGCCGGGGCCAGGTGGTGGCGCACCTGGTTAAGCGCACACATTACAATGCGCAAGGATCTGGGTTTCAGCCCCTGCTCTCCACCTGCAGGGGGAAAGCTTCATGAGTGGTGAAGCAGGTCTACAGGTGTCTCTCTGTCTCTCCTGCACTATTTCCCCCTCACCTCACAATTTCTCTCTGTCTCTATTCAAAATAAATAAATAAAGATTTAAAAATTAACAAAAAAGAAAGCAAAAGTCATTATGCTATCTACTCCTGCCCCCTTATTTTGTTTCTATTTAAGTGAGAATACAGTTTGCATTGAAATCTGTTATAAAAAATTTAAGGGGGCAGGGCTAGATAGCATAATGGTTATGCAAATGCACTTTAATGTCTAAGGCTCCAAAGTCCCAGGTTCAATCCCCCACACCACCCACCATAAGCCAGATCTGAGCTGTGCTCTGGTATAAACAAAAACAAAAAGAAGGGCAGGAGTAGATAGCATAATGGCTATGCAAAGAGACTCTCATGTCTGAAGCTCTGAAGTCCCAGGTTCAATCCCCTAAAGCACGATAAACCAGAGCTGAGCAGTGCTCTGGTAAAAAAAAAAAAAAAAAAAACGAAAAAAAAATTTAAAGCAGTGTTGAAAAGATAGCTCATGTGGGTAGTTCACCAGCTTTGTCAAGTGCACTGTCCAGGTTTGAATCCTGACTTCCGATGCACTTGGTGAAAGCTTTGATGCTATGGAGTCTTTTCCTTTTTCCCTTCTTTTCCTCTCTCTTTCCCTCCCTCTCTCCCTCCCTTCTTTCCTTCCTTCCAGTGCACTACTCAGCTCTGGTTTATGGTAGTGCAGGGGGATTGAATTTGAGATTTGAGAGCTTCAGAGTGAAATATAGAAGTCTTTTGCATTTCATTATGCTGTCTCCCCGCCTTTCTTTTTCCTGCCTGGAAAAGTTTACCCAGAGTAGTAAAACCCTGGTGACAACAGAAAACAAATTTTAGTGGCTATTTAATATCTTGTTACAGAAGACCTGGCTTAAAATTCATGTTCTGCAACTATTTGAGTGTGAATGGAGAAAGTTCATTTGAAGGTCTGTTGCTATAAAGTATGTAATTTGTTGCCAAAAGAAATAGCACCTAGCAGCAGTTTGTATGGGCCAAGAGAGGCCAGAGTACTTGTAGTAGAAATTGTACAGAGGAGTTGTCAAAAACTAGGTCTCTAAGGATGTCAGACAGGAAGTAAAAACTTGCAATGCAAATGAATACTCTAGTGCTTATATTTTGACTGTCTTTTTAGAAATGTTGAATAGTTGTTTATACTTATTTGAACCTTTAAGGAAAATTAAATCCAAATTTAAGAAAAGATTTAAAAGCCTACTGCATAAAAACATTAATTTTGGGGGGTCAGGCAGTGGTGCAGTGGGTTAAGTGCACATGGTGCAAAGCGCAAGGACTGGTGTAACGATCCCGGTTCGAGCCCCCGGCTCCCCACCTGCAGGGGAGTCACTTCACAAGTGGTGAAGCAGGTCTGCAGGTGTTTGTCTTTTTCTCCCCCTCTCTGTCTTCCCCTTCTCTCTCCATCTCTCTCTGTCCTATCCAACAACGAACAACATCAACGACAACAATAATCACAACATGGCTACAACAACAAGGGCAACAAAAAGGGGGGGAAATGGCCTTCAGGAGCAGTGGATTCATGGTGCAGGCACTGAGCCCCAGCAATAACCCTGGAGGCAAAAAATATATATATATATATTTTTTTTCCTATTAAGTGCTTGTACTCTGAGATTAAGACTTGGAATTTTTGGGGGACATTTTCTAAGAAAATAGGAGTTTTATGTTCTTGTAGATAAAATACAGATTGAAAAATTGCCCTAGGGGCCAGATGGTGGTGCACCTGTTTAAGCACACATATTTCAATGCACAAGGATCCAGGTTCAAGCTTATGGTCCTCACCTGCAGGGGAAAAGCTACATGAGTAATGAAGCAGGGCTGCAGGTGTTTCTCTGTCTCCTTCCCTCTCTATCTCCCCCTCCCTTCTCAATTTCTCTCTGTGTCCAAGAATAAATAAATACATAAAAATAAAATAAAGGGGGCTGGGTGGTAGTGCAGCAGGTTAAGCACACATGGCATCAAGTGCAAGGACTGGAGTAGGTATCCTGATTCAAGCCCCTGGCTCTCCACTCAAGCCCCTGGCTCTCCACGTTCAAGCCCCTGGCTCTCCACTCACCTCACTAGCAAGTGAAGCAGGTCTGCAGGTGTCTATCTTTCTCTTCCCCTCTCTGTCTTCCCCTCCTCTCTCCATTTTTCTCTGTCCTATCCAACAACGATAGCAATGACAACAATCACAACAACAACGATAAACAATAAGGGCAACAAAAGGGAAAAAAATAGCCTCCAGGAACAGTGGATTGATAGTGCAGGCACTGAGCCCCAGCAATAACCCTGGAAGTAAAATAAAATAAAGTAAAATAAAATATAAATTGTTCTGGACCTTTGTACATATGCAGCACCCCCCCCCCCAGTTGATTGGTTTTTAATTCTTTTTACTTCAGGGTGGGGGTGGCTGGGATAGGGAGGAGACATCACAGCACTGTTCCAGGAATTGTGGAGCTTTTCCTGGTGCCATGGTGCTTCTATTTGGTGTCAAAGTTTGAGCCAGTGATCTTGTGCATGGTAAGGTACATACTCTACCAGATGAACTTTCTCTCACCCCTAAGACATTGAATTTTAAGTAACTTAGAGCCAGGTAGTGGTACATCTGGTAGAATGCACACATTGCCATGTACAAGGACCAGAGTTCAAGCCCCTGGTCCCCATCTGCAGTTAGGAAGCTTCATGAGCAGTGAAGCAGTGCTGTAGATGTCTCTCTTTTTTCCCCCTCTCTGTCTCCCCCTCCAAAAATGGAGATGGATTCAGTGATAACCTTGGTGGCAATTAAAAAAAAGAATTTTGGTGGTCCAGGAGGTTGTGCAGTGGATAAGGCACTGGACTCTCAAGCATGAGGTTCCGGAGTTTGATCCCCACTAGCACATGTACCAGAGTGACATCTGGTTCGTTCTTTCTCTCCCCTGTCTTTCTCATTAATAAAATCTTAAATAAAAATTTTAAATCAATTTTTTAATTGAAAATAGGAATGTAGAAATATGTCACTTTTGCTAACCTATCATCTTCTATTTCTAATACATATTTCAAATTTTTTATATTTATTTATTTATTCCCTTTTGTTGCCCTTGTTTTATTGCTGTAGTTATTGTTGTTGTTATTGATGTCGTCGTTGCTGGATAGGACAGAGAGAAATGGAGAGTGAAGGGAAAGACAGAGAGGGGGAGAGAAAGACAGACACCTGCAGACCTGCTTCATCACTTGTGAAGTGATGCCCCTACAGGTGGGGCGCGGGGGCTCGAACCCTGATTCTTACGCGGGTCCTTGTGCTTTGCGCTACCTGCGCTTAACCCGCTGCGCTACTGCCCGACTCCCAATTAAAAAAATTTTTTTATATGTATTTATTTATTTTCCCTTTTGT
Organism: Erinaceus europaeus; assembly: GCF_950295315.1. Taxonomy (NCBI): domain Eukaryota; kingdom Metazoa; phylum Chordata; class Mammalia; order Eulipotyphla; family Erinaceidae; genus Erinaceus; species Erinaceus europaeus. Next base: position 96,965,477 of record NC_080171.1, on the reverse strand, counting down.
TGCCCTTGTTGTTTGTCGTTGTTGTTATTGCTGTCGTTGTTGGCTAGGACAGAGAGAAATGGAGAGAGGAGGGGAAGACAGAGAGGGGGAGAGAAAGACAGACACCTGCAGACCTGCTTCACCGCCTGTGAAGCGACTCCTCTGCAGGTGGGGATTCAGGGGCTCTAACCGGGATCCTTACTCTGGTTCTTGCGATTTGCGTCATGTGCGCTTAACCCGCTGCGCTATGCCCGAATCACCCAAATTTTTTAAAAAGAATTTATTTCTTTATTCATGAGAAAGGTAGGCAGAAAGAGAAAGAACCAGACATCACTCTGGTACATGTGTTGCGGGGGATTGAACTCAGAATCTCATGGTTGAGAATCCACTGCTTTATCCATGGCGCCACCTCCACGACCACATATTTCTAATTTTTTAAAATTATTATTCTGTTAGAGAGAGACAAGGTGGGGAGAGTGGTCACTGCAGCACTCTGAAATATGTGGTACTGGGGATTGAAATCTGGGACCTTGTTTTTTTTTTAATTAATCAATTTATTTTCCCTTTTGTTGCCCTTGTTGTCTTTTTTGTTGTTGTTGTAGTAGTTATTGTTGTTGTTGTTGGATAGGACAGAGAGAAATGGAGAGAGGAGGGGAAGACAGAGAGGGGGAGAGAAAGACAGACACCTACAGACCTGCTTCACCGCCTGTGAAGCGACTCCCCTGCAAGTGGGATCATTACGCAGACCCCTGTGCTTTGCACCACTTGAGCTGGCTACCGCCCTACTCCCATATTTCTAATTTTTATTGTACACAATCAGGTCTAGGAATTTTGAGCTTAAGGGACTTTTGTTTGTGCTGGGGAATGAGCCCAAGGTCTAGTTTATGTGTGCTATTGCTGAGCCACTTCCCTGGCTCCTGTATCTTTTTTACTTCCTATTTGGGGGTGGGAGGTGTGGGATGAGAAAGAGACACTAAAACATAGCTACACTATCTGTGGAGTTCCCTTGGCACTTTTCTGATTTCTTGGACTTGAACCCAGGGCTTCATACATAGTAAGGACTGCACTGTACCTGCTGGGCTACCTCCCAGACCCCTAAAAGACTTTTAGTGACTATTTACCTTTATTACATGGGGAAGGGGAGGGAATTATTGTCGAGATACATGTAGTTTATTCACTCTGCATAGTATTTGATGGCTCTGGTTTTCTCATCACCAGTTGGCTTCTAAAAGTTAGTGTATCATCTTGGAGTTCACTGCCTGCAAAAGTAAAAACTGTCAGCCCTTTTAAATTCCATTCAGGAAACAAAGTACTTTTGATACATTAAGTAAAACATGAAGAGCTGCAGCTTTTTAGGATTGAGGGAAGGCTTTTGTGACATTATTTAATTTAGACCTCTTCTGTATTAGTGACACATTTTTCTGTCATTATGAACACCTCTTGAAATTCACAGACAAATTTTAGACGAATAACTCATGTTTGTATCAGTCTGACACACAGAACAAATAACTTATCCAATCCTTACATAAGGGAGAGAAAAGAGAAAAATTTCATAAAACAACAGGGGCCAGTATCCTTGTGACCCAGGTTTGAGCTCCCACCTGTGCATGGGAATACAAAGAACTGGGTGAAGTTGTTTGCAGTGGTGTCTCTAAACTAATGGACCTGGAGCAGCAGGAGGTGGTGCGGTGGTATAGCTCTGGATTTGCAAGTATGAGGTTGTGAGTTCAGTCCCAGCAATGCATGTGTCAGAATGATACTTTGGTTTCTCCTTTCCCCATTTCAATTAATGAATAATTTATATCTTTAAGCAGCAACAACAAAACAAAAGTGGATAGGCTGTTACCAGAGTACTGCTCACCTCTGGATTATGGTGGTGGTATGGGACATTGAACCGGAGCCTCAGGCATGAGAGTCTCTTTGCATAACCATTATACTATCTACCTCCGCCTGCCCCTTCCCACTCTTTATTTTAGAGGGAAAGGCGGGAGGAGAGACACCACAACACTGTTCCACCACCCATGGAATTCCCCAGTGTTGTCCATGATGCTCCTATTATGGTGTCAGGACTGAAACCCAGAACCTTATGTTTTATTGGGTCAGCTTACTTCTTGGCCCTACAAAACACCTTTTACAGAAGAAGTTAAATGTTTTGAAAGCTTATAGATAGACAGATAAGATAGACAACCCCCATACATTATATCACTTTTAAGGAATAACGACTAGACATAGAACCAATTCTCAATTGCAACTCTAGACACTGAAATCCAATAGAATGCTACTTAAAAAAAAAAATCTGATGAAAACTGTTTTCCATTTGAATTTGACACCTAATTAAATAATCAAGACTTAGCTCTAACATAATCATTTTCCCATCAAAAAAAAAGGCTTAGACATTTTGTCTTTCATGTATTCTTTCTTAGGAAACTACTGAAGAATGTTCTGTAGCAAATTAAAGGAGTATGTGGTGAAAGATGACGATAATGGGCTTCAGGAAACATCAGCCCCGGTATAGAATAATGAAAGGAATGCTTCAGGGTGGCACATGGATTTGCAGGTCTAGAAAATAATCCAGGGGCCGGGTGGTGGCGCACCTGGGTAAGCGCACATATTATAGTGCACAAGGACTCCGGTTTGAGCCCCTGGTCCCCACCTGCAGGGGGAAAGCTTTGCAAATGCTGAAGCAGGTCTGCAGGTGTCTTTCTGTCTCTCTTCCTCTCTATCTCCCCTCCTCTCAATTTCTGGCTGTCTCTATCCAATAAATAAATAAATAAATAAATAAATAAATAAAGATAATAATAAAAAAATTAAAAAAAACTAGAAAACAATCCATCAGGTGTGCTGGAAAATGGAATACATGGGAAAGAAGTGTCCAGGCAGGGGGTGATGTTTATGTACATACTCAAGAAAAAGTAAAACATAGATAGCATCACACAAAACTTGTACATATATTTTCAAGGCATCATTATTCATAATGGCCAAGAGATAGAAATAATTCAAATGTTCATTGATGAGTTGATAAAATAAGACTATGTTCTGTGGTCTGGGAGGTGGCACAGTGGATAAAGTATTGGAATCTTCAGCATAAAGTCCCGAGTTCAGTCCCTGGCAGCACGTGTACCGGAGTGATGTCTGGTTCTTTCTCTCTCTCCTTCTATCTTTCTCATTAATAAATCAGTAAATAAATTTTTAAAAAGACTATGTTCTATCCATACAATGGAATATTACCTAGTCATAAAAGAAAAGTGTTGATGGAGGTGATTATGCTTATTAGAGTAAGTGAAAGACAACAACCAGATGGTTTCACTCATTTGGGGTCTAGATAATTGAAACACATGAACTTGCAAAACAAACAAGCAAAAACCCATAAGTAAACAGCCTGTCTCGAAGGCTTTGTGAGAACTATGGTGGTTATCGTTGGGAGGGTGGGGGATATAGGACTTTAATAGTGGGTGTGGTGTGGAACTATACCCTGTGACCCTACAATTTGTTTTTGTTTTTTTTTTAATATTTATTTATTTATTCCCTTTTGTTGCCCTTGTTGTTTTATTGTTGTAGTTATTATTGTTGTTGTCGTTGTTGGATAGGACAGAGAGAAATGGAGAGAGGAGGGGAGAAAGATAGACACCTGCAGACCTGCTTCACCGCCTGTGAAGCGACTCCCCTGCAGGTGGGGAGCCGGGGTTCGAACCGGGATCGTTATGCCTGTCCTTGTGCTTTGCGCCACCTGCGCTTAACCCGCTGCGCTACAGCCCGACTCCCTATGACCCTACAATTTGTAAACGACTATTAATCACAAATTTTAAAAAAAGGCTTGAAGGAAAAAATTTGGGGGGCTGAGGAGATAGCATAATTTAATTTAATGATTTAATGCCTGAGGCACCAAAGTCCTGTCTTCAGTCCCAGTGCCACCATAGACCAGAGCTGAGCAGTGCTCTTGTTAAAAAAGAAAAAAAGAAAAAAAGTACATGCCTCAGTAGTGATAAATATTCAGAAGTTGTTATGTGAATAAGGAAGATATAAAAGGGCAAATATTTTTTAAATCTTTTTATATGAAATATCCCATAGAGGTGAATCTTTTATTTTTATTTTTATTTTATTTATTCCCTTTTGTTGCCCTTTTTTTTTTATTGTTGTAGTTATTATTGTTGTTGTCGTTGTTGGATAGGACAGAGAGAAATGGAGAGAGGGAGGGGAAGACAGAGAGGAGGAGAGAAAGATAGACACCTGCAAACCTGCTTCACTGCCTGTGAAGCGACTCCCCTGCAGGTGGGGAGCCGGGGTTCGAACCGGGATCCTTATGCCGGTCCTTGTGCTTTGCGCCACCTGCGCTTAACCCGCTGCGCTACAGCCCGACTCCCAGAGGTGAATCGTTATGTAGAGAAATTAGGCTCATGGTTGGTGGGGTTAATGGTAGGGGAAAATGGGACATGCCTATCAACTGACTACAAGCTTTCTTTTATGGATGTTACAAGTGTTCTGGAATTAGATAGTGATGCTTAATGTAGACTTTTGTGAATATACTGAGAACCACTAGTAAAAACTCATGTGAGATAGGCCAGAGAGAGAAGGATGAATATGGGATGACTTCACTCATGGACAGAAGTTGAGAAATAAGAACAGAGAGTAGAATAAGTCCAAAGCAGAACTTGGACTGGGTTTGGTGTATTGCACCAAAGTGAAGGACTTTGGGGGAGTGAGGGTGTGGGCACTTTCAGGTCCTGGTAAATGGTGATGGGGGAAGACCTAGCCTGGGGGCGGGTGAGTGTTTTGCAGAAAACTGAGAAATTTTACACATGTATCAACAAACATATTTACTGTAAACCATTAATCAATCCCCCCGCCCCCAGTAAAAATCATAAGGGTTGAGCTTTATGGTGTATGTGTTATAACTCAATTAAGCTGTTAAAAAAAAACTGTTATGAATGGTTTCTTTGAATGATTAATAAAAGATTATTTTGTGGTAAAACATGAATTGGAATCATTAAGCAATTAATCACCCTCAGATCAGATAATGACAGAAAAGCAAAAATGCTTTCATGCCTGAGGTTGAGGTCCCAGGTTCAGTCCCCAGAATCACCATAAGTTAAAGTTGAATCGTGCTGTGAAAAAACAAAAAGTTATAGAATTAGAAAGTGACACACACACACACACACACAAAAAGAATTAGAAAGTGACAAGATCAAACCTTACTTATTTTTAAGAGAAATAGAGAGGGACACCAGAGCACTGTTCACTTCTGGCATATGGTGGTGCTAGAGATTGAACCTTGGATTTTGGTGCCTTAGACCTACTAATATTGTGCTCTAACACACCGAGCTATTATTACCCAAGATCTGCTTGAGATTTTAATGTGGTAAATGGAGCCCAAAAGTTGCATACCTGTGATTATTATTTATTATTTTTAAAGAGAATTAAAAAATATATTTATTCCCTTTTGTTGCCCTTGTCGTTTTATTGTAGTAATTATTGTTGTTGTTATTGATGTTGGCGTTGTTGGAGAGGACAGAGAGAAATGGAGAGAGGAGGGGAAGAAAGGGGGAGAGAAAGATAGACACCTGCAGACCTGCCTCACTGCTTGTGAAGCGACTCCCCTGTAGATGGGGATTCTTACGCTGGTCCTTGTGCTTTGCATCACCTGTGCTTAACCTGCTGCGCTACCACCAGACTCCCTGAAGGTGTTTTTGAGTGACAATTAGCATTATTATTGTTTTCACACTATTTCTGGTTTCTTTTGTTCAAATTCTACCATGTTACTATTAAAACTCTTGATTAGGAACTCAGAATATAATCATGAAACCAGGAATAAATAGGGAACTCCTAGGGGTATTGGGAGTCATGGTGATCATTTAGGTGACTACAAAAATCATTCCCAAAGGAATGTCTATATTTAGAAGAAACAGGGAAACCAAAAGAAAAATCCATCAATAAAATGAAAAAACAAAAAACCCAAAACAACAAGAACAAAAAGCAACTTAGCAGAATGTTATAGCAAGAGATACATTGCTCACCAGATCAAATATTTTCTTCAGAAGTTAATTCCAAAACATTTTAGTCACTAAATGATATCACATTCTGGAAGAGCCTTGAGGAAAGCATTGATCTGAACAGGTAGGTGGTCTCAATCTTTGAGAAATCGAAATAAGTGATTATAGACTGAGATTTTTATCAGGCAGAGAAGTAAATGTGAGGTATGTGAGGTGAAGAAGAGTGGATTGAGGTCGTAAGTGGAGATGGATCCTTAGGAAAAGTTAGGTGTAGAAAGGCAACAGTAATTTAAAGGGAAGGGGAAAAGACTTGGGGATATTTGTTTAGAGAAGAGAAGAAGCAAGCATGCTTGGAAGCTAAGGAAGAAGTTATTGGCTAGAGGCTAAGCGACGGGTATGTGATGGTAGGAGGCAAGTGGGACTGGAACCCAGGGCACAGGTGGTGGCTAACAGGAGTGGCTGTTCTTTTGTAGAGAGGAGGAAAAGAGAACAGACCAGTGAGCCTCTCTTGAGGATGATTTGCCTTGCAGGGCCATGGTAATGTCTGGAGATCTATTTAGCTGTCAGAAGTTGGGGGGTGTACTATTGGCATCTAGTATGGAGAGAACAGGAATGCTGCTGGACATCCTACAATGGACAGGACAGTACCCCACATCAGAAATGATCTGGACCCAAATGCTGGTAGTATTGTGGTTGGGAACCTTGGGTTAGGACATTCCTGCAGCATGATCTTCAGTAAAAGTTAAGAAATTTGAGCCTGGTTTCAATACATCCACTATTTGAAAGCCTCAGCAAAACATGTATTCATTATAGTCTGAAAATTCCTCAAGAGAAACTCAAACTTACAGCTGTTTAATTGATTCTTTTTCTAACTCTTAACAACTGTTAACATGCTGAAAAAAATACATTTAGGTAAATATTATACTTTCATCACTTGACTGGCTGTAATACTATGTATTCTTCCTTGTGTATAGAGCTCTTATCTCAAAATCTGACACTTAGTCAATAAATGATAGATGTTTTTTTTTTAACTTAATTTTTTAAATTATCTTTATTTGAGGGTTGGGCAGTAGCGCAGCAGGCGAAGCACACATGGTGCAAAGTGCAAGGACCAGCGTAAGGATTCGAGCTCCCAGCCACCCATCTGCAGGGGAGTTGCTTCACAGGTGGTGAAGCAGGTCCACAGGTGTCTATCTTTCTCTCTCCTTCTCTGTCTTCCCCTCCTCTCTCCATTTCTCTCTGACCTATACAACAACGAACAACATCAACAACAACAATAATAACCACAACAAGGCTATAACAACAAGGCAACAAGAGAAAAAAAAAAGGCCTCCAGGAGCAGTGGATTCATGGTACAGGCACTGAGCCCCAGCAGTAATCCTGGAGGCAAAAACAAACAAACAAACAAACAAACAAAAACAACTATATTTATTTATTGGATAGAGACAGCCAGACATCAAGGGAAAGGGGTGACAGAGAGACACCTGCAGCACTGCTTCACCACTTGCAAAGCTTTCCCCCTGCAGGTGGGGACTGGGAGCTCGAACCCAAGTCCTTGTGCATTGTAATGTGTGCTCACCAGGTGTGCCACCACCCAGCCCCAATGACAGCTGTTTTCATTACTGTTTTTCCCTTCCAACTATGGAATTCCAAACTTTAAAGATTTTATTTATTGATTGATGAGAAAGATAGGAGGAGGGAGAGAAAGAACCAGACATTACTCTGGTACCTGTGCTGCTGGGGGTTGAATTTGGGGCCTCATGCTTGAAGTCCATCTTCTGGACCACGGTCTCATACATTTATAACACCACTTAGCAGAGTCCCTGGCCCACATTTTTATTTTATGTACGTAAAGGGAGAAACATGATAGCACGGCTGTGTCATCCATGGAATTTCCTTTGGTGCTATTCATGGTGATCCCATGTGGTTCTGAAGATCTAATGTAGGGCCCCACAGAAGTTATGGCATCACTTTACCATATGAGTATCTCTTAGCCCCTGTATGTATTTATTCTTTTTTATTTAAATTTATTTTCCCTTTTGTTGCCCTTGTTTGTTTTTTTATTGTTGTTATAGTTGTTGATGTCGTCGTTGTTGGATAAGACAGAGAGATATGGAGAGAGGAGGGGAAGACAGAGAAGGGGGGAGAAAGACAGACACCTGCAGACCTGCTTCACTGCTTGTGAAGCGACTCCCTTGCACGTGGGGAGCTGGGGGCTCGAACTGGGATCCTTAGGTCAGTCCTTGTGCTTTGCACCACTTAGCCCATTGTGCTACCACCCTGTCGGGTAGCCCCCCTGCTCCATCTTCCATTGCTGTTACATAAACATTGTTTTGCCTGAAAGATCCCCACCTTTGATCTATCTTCTTTCTACCTTGAGACCCACCCTACCTGCAGGGTACATTAATCTCGCCAGTTAAAACCCTAGCAACCGTTGCTACAGAAGCTTTCTACCTTCCCACTCTTTCCTTTTCTCCACCCCCTTTCCTAGCCATTTCCTTTTCCGACTTGCCATTTCAGGTTCTAAATATATAAAAGCATTGTCTCTGATCAATAAAGACACTTTGCGTTCCCGCTCCACCATGAATTCCTGGTCTCTTTCCCGCGTCACTGAGTAAGCAGCAGCCAAAGTTGGCTCAGGTCGAGTTCTTTCCAACCCAGAGAGCAAGTGCCCGGGAAGAAACACCCTCACACTAGCCTGGCACCGACCAACCCCCTCTTTTTTTTTTGCCTCCAGGGTTCTCACTGGGGTTCAGTGCCTGCACTATGTATCCACTGCTCCTGGCAGCCACTTTTTTCCCATTGCTGTTTCTGTTATTGTTGTTGGATAGGACAGAGAGAAATTGAGAGAGGAAGGGAAGACAGGGATATAAAGATAGATACTTGCAGACCTGCTTTACCTCCCATGAAGCCACCCTCCTGCAGGTGGGGAGTTGGTGACTCGGACCAGGATCCTTGTGCTTTGCATTATGTGTGTTTAACCAGGTACACTACCACCGGGCTCCCACATGTATTTATTCTTAAAGTATGTCCATAAGGTCACTAACAGTGTCAGAAATGATCTCTAAGGAACTACAGTCACTTCTCCCATCTCAATAAAAATCCCCTACAAGTAAATCTGCTTTTCAAAGATGTTTGTAGGGAGTTGGGCGGTGGCACAGCAGGTTAAGGGCATGTGGCGCAAAATGCAAGGACCGGCGTAAGGATCCTGGTTCGAGCCCCTGGCTCCCCACCTCCAGGGAAGTCGCCTCACAAGTGGTGAAGCAAGTCTGCAGGTGTCTGTCTTTCTCTCTCCCTCTCTGTTTTCCCCTCCTCTCTCCATTTCTTTCTCTGATCTATCCAACAACAACGACATCAATAACCACAACAATGTTAAACAACAAGGGTAACAAAAGGGAAAATAAATAAAATAAAAATTCTTAAAAGATGTTTGTATTATACACAAACACACACACGTTTTCTCTTTTTTTATTTCTTTATTGGGGAATTAATGTTTTACATTCAACAGTAAATACAGTAGTTTGTATATGCATAATATTTCCCAGTTTTCCATATAACAATACAACCCCCACTAGGTCCTCTGTCATCCTTCTTGGACCTGTATTCTCCCTCCCCCCCACCCCAGAGTCTTACTTTAGTGCAATACACCAATTCCATTTCAGGTTCTACTTGTGTTTTCTTTTCTGATCTTGTTTTTCAACTTCTGCCTGAGAGTGAGATCATCCCATATTCATCCTTGTGTTTCTGGCTCATTTCCCTTATCATGAATTTTTCAAGGTCCATCCAAGATTGGCTGAAAATGGTGAAGTCACCGTTTTTTATAGCTGAGTAGTATTCCATTTTGTATACATACCACAACTTGCTCAACCACTCATCTGTTGTTGGACACCTGGGTTGCTTCCAGGTTTTGGCTATTACAAATTGTGCTGCCAAGAACATATATGTACACAGATCTTTTTGGATGGGTGTGTTGGGTTCCTTAGGATATATCCCCAGGAGAGGAATTGCAGGGTCATAGGGTAGGTCCATTTTCTAGCCTTCTGAGAGTTCTCCAGACTGTTCTCCACAGAGGCTGAACCAATTTACATTCCCACCAGCAGTGCAGGAGGGTTCCTTTGACCCCACACCCTCTCCAGCATTTGCTGCTGTTACTTTTTCTGATGTATGACATTCTTACAGGAGTGAAGTGATATCTCACTGTTGTCTCTATTTGCATTTCTCTGGCAATCAGAGACTTGGAGCATTTTTTCATGTGTTTCTCAGCCTTTGGATCTCTTCTGTGGTGAATATTCTGTCCATGTCCTCCCCCTATTTTTGGATGGGGTCATTTCTTTTCTTTTTGTTGAGTTTTGCAAGCTCTTTATATATTTTGGCTATTAGGCTCTTGTCTGATGTAAAGATCATGTAAAGATCTCCCATTCTGTGAGGGGTCTCTTGGTTTGGGTAGTGGTACCTTTTCCCATGCAGAAGCTTTTTAATTTGATGTAGTCCCATAGGTTTATGCTTGCCTTAGTCTTCTTTGTTATTGGATTCATTTCATTGAAGATGTCTTTAAAATTTATGTGGAAAAGTGTTCTGCCAATATTTTCCTCTAAGTATCTGATAGTTTGTGGTCTAACATCCAAGTCGTTGATCCACTTGGAATTTATTTTTTTATTTGGTGAAATACAGTGGTTCAGTTTCATTCTTCTGCATGTTTCAACCCAATTTTTTCCAACACCATTTGTTGAAGAGACTCTGCTTTCCCCATTTAATAGTCTGGGCCCCTTTGTCAAAGATTAGATTTCCATAGTACGTATACGTTTTCTAATCTGTGAGTTTGCCATTCAAGACAGATATCAGTAGGAGCAGGTGAAAGAACTTTGATATTGCATATTTATTAGCTGATTAAGAAATAAGCTCACATATAAACAAACCCAGGAATTATCTTACTTCTGCTAAACCACAACAAAGTCCTCAAATCCCCAGTTCTATCCTGTGTAATTGCTTTTGGCATAATAGCTATTACCTCAGACAGACTGAAGGTTTAATAACCAGATTGGAGATTTCCTTTTGCAGTGCACAAATAGGAAAAACACCACTGTAGACAGTTTCTCCCACATCTTACCTCCTCCATGTCTAAATTTACCAGCAGAACAACTGCATCTCATCACCATGCCTCATTCTAGTATTTTTTTTCTGGAGTGGAGGCCTTGCTTATGTGTGATTTATCTGCTCTTTGCCTGTTTTTTCATTTAGAGAGACCAAGGGATAGTAAATCATAATATGTACAGATTATTGACCCACCAAATATTTTAGTATGTGATATTCAACAGTTCCAAATGAGTTTTAAGTAATCGTCTCATTCAGAAGAGTTTGTGTTTTAAAGACTTCTATTTAATTTTATGCCCCCAGATAGTATTTTTATGGAAAATAAATATTACATTGCTTTATTAAGTCTCTTTTACAGCATTAATCCAGATTTACTATCCTTTAGGAGACCATTTTATTGTTATATTTTTCAATTGTGTTCTAAATGTTTCTATTCTTTTTTATTGATTTTCCTATATTTATTTGTTTTCCCTCTTGTTGCCCTTGTTTTTTATTGTTGTTGTAGTTATTATTGTTGTTGTTATTGATGTTGTCATTGTTAGATAGGACAGAGAGAAATGGAGAATGGAGGGGAAGACAGAGGGGGAGAGAAAGATAGACACCTGCAGACCTGCTTCACCGCTTGTGAAGTGACTCCCCTGCAGGTGGGGAGCCAGGGGACTTGAACAGGGATCCTTGTGCCTGTCTTTGCGCTTTGCGCCATGTGCGCTTAACCCTCTGTGCTACCGCCCAAATCGCAAATGTTTGTATTCTTTTAAAAATTTTTTTATATTTATTTATTTTCCCTTGTTGTTTTTTATTGTTGTTGTAGTTATTGTTGTTATTGATGTCATTGTTGTTAGATAGGACAGAGAGAAATGGAGAGAGGAAGGGAAAACAAGAGAGGGGAAGAGAAAGACACCTGCAGAGCTGCTTCACCTGTGAAGCAACTCCTCTACAGGTGGCGATCCAGGGGCTCGAACCGGGATTCTTATGCTGGTCCTCACGCTTTGTGCCATGTGCGCTTAACCTGCCTGAGTCCCAAATGTTTATATTCTTAAACAGTTTTGTATTGAAATTCCTACTGCCTGCTGACTATTTTTTAAATTTCTCTCTTATCTTTATTTATTTACTGGATAGAGACAGCCAGAATGCAAGAAGGAAAGGGGTGATAGAGAGGGAGAGGGCCCAAGTGGTGGCACATCTGGTTGAGCACGCATACTACAATGCACAAGCACCCAGTTCAAGCCTCCCTGTCCCCATCTTCAGGGGGGAAGCTTCACAAGTGATGAAGCAGTGCTGCAGATATCTCTCTGTCTCTCTCCCTCTCTATCACCCCCTTCCCTCTCAATTTCTGGCTGTCTCTATCCAATAAATAAATAAAGATAATAATAATAGTAAATAATTGGTTGTTAAAAAAAAAGAGGGAGAGAGAGAGACACCTGCAGACCTGCACCCCCGCTTATAAAGCTTTCCCCTTGCAGGTGGGGAGCTGGGGGTTCAAACCTGAATCCTTGAGCAAGTCCTTGTGCTTAGTACTATGTGCGGTTAACCAGGTGTGCTCGCTACCTCCTGGCCTCCTTGTTCCACACTTCCCAAGATGAATGTCAGTACACCTTACCCTCTTCCTTAGGGTATTAGATCCTGACTCTCTTTAGCAGCTTCCCTCTCCTTTCTTGCTATCTATATATCTATCCATTTTTCTTTCTCTCTTTCTTTCTTTCTTTCTTTCTTCCTTTCGTCCTGCACATGCATGAGATTACTCAGTATGTTCTCTTTCTGGCTTATATTTCACTCAGCATGATTCCCTCCAGTTTCCTCCATGCTGTTGCAAAAGAGAAATAAAATCTCACCGATGAGCAGACCTACAGTGGTGAACCAAAGAAATTTCCTCCTTGGTGCTCACTTTAGCTGCACCTTGGTAGAAATGGGATTTTTTACAGAGATTTGCATGGCCTCTACACAAAGATAACATGCAAATTTGTGAAGTGTTTCATATTTAAAAAGTTTACTTCGTGGGGCTGGGTGGTGGCGCACTTGGTTAAGTGCATGTATTACAATGCGCAAGGACCCAGGTTTGAGCCCCCGGTCCCCACCTGTAGGGGGAAAGCTTTACAAGTGGTGAAGCAGGGCTGCAGGTGTCTCTCTGTCTCTCTCCCTCTTTATCACCCCCTTCTCTCTTGATTTCTGGCTGTCTCTATCCAATAAATAAAGCTAATTTTTTTTAAAAAGTCTACTTCTTGGAATTTAAGAAACAAATGTAAAATACAGACTGAAACTTAGACTAGATATAGTTTACTGCAACAGAGCTAAGGACTCTGAAGTGTAAAGGCAGGAGATTGAGAGGGTGTTGGGGGCCCAGTGCACAGTGGTGTGCAGGGATGATGTGCAGACACCTAGCACAGGAAGATAAGAAACTGTATTCATTTGATGCCAACTGTCTTAAGAGTCATTTGCTCCAATAAAAAGAAAACTCATGGGAGTCAGGCGGTAACGCAGCAGGTTAAGTGCATGTGGTGTAAAGTGCAAGGACCCACTTAAGGATCCCAGTTCAAGCCCTCGGCTCCCCACCTGTAAGGGAGTCGCTTCACAGGTGGTGAAGCAGGTCTATAGGTGCCTATCTTTCTCTCCCACTATGTCTTCCCCATCTCTCTCCATTTCTCTCTGTCCTATCCAACAATGACAATGACATCAACAACAATAATAACTACAGCAACAATAAAAACAAGGGCAACAAAAAGAAAATAAATAAATATTAAAAATAATAAAAAGAAAGAAAACTCATTAAATTAACAGTTGTTCTCCCCTTATTTATTTACCAGAGCACTGCTCAGCTCTGGGTTTTTTGTTTTTTGTTTTGTTTTGTTTTGTTTTGCCTCGAGGGTTATCGTTGGGGCTCAGTGAATCCACTGTGAACATCGCTATGAATCCACTGCTCTTGGAGGCTATTTTTTGTTGCTCTTGTTGTTTATTATTGTTATTGTTATTATTGCTGTTGTTCAGAGAGAAATGGAGAGAGGAGGGGAAGACAGAGAGGGGGAGAGAAAAATAGACACCTGCAGACCTGCTTCACTACTTGTGAAGCTACCTCTTTGCAGGTGGGGATCCTGGGGCTCAAACTGGGATCCTTCCACCAGTCCTTGTGCTTCACACCATGTGCGCTTAACCCGCCTGGCCCCCTCATCTCTGGTTTATGGTGGTGTTGGAGATTGAATCTGAGACCTTGGAGCCTCAGGCATGAAAGCCTGTTTCAGTAATCATTATGCTGTCTCACCCACCTTCCCTCTTTTTTTTTTTTAAGTCATATCTCTCCTCCAAAGGTATTTTTGTTATTTATTGAGACATTAAATTACAGGTAACCATGCATCCTAGAAAATAATGAGGTGTATATATTTTGCTGTCATGGAATATAGTCCCTGAAGTATGGTAAAGACAAGGCACATAATTTATATCATATAATTTCATTATGCAAAGAAAAAGATGTATAGTCATTACCTCTGATGAACCCTAGGGAATTAGAGTACTGCCTCATACCTCCCCCCCCCCCCCCCCCAGAGGCAGAAGGTAGGATGAGGGTTTATGGGCAAGTGATTTACTAGGAGGAGTTTCAGGTAAAGCTGGTTAGGGACTGGGGAGGTGGGAGTGGGAAGAGAGAATGAAACTAGAGACCAATCCTCTGTGTAGAAAAGGCTCTATGGAGGATAATTGACTCAGCCTTACATTCTGAGGAATTCTGAGGATTTGACTGAACAGTTGTCACTATTAAGGCTAAAGAGAGAAGGACAGAGCATTTATATTCCCATAACCATCAGCAGTTGCTCAAGGACTGCCTCTGATGGAGGACGGGGACACCCGGGAGTGTTGGCAACTATAGGGTAGGTGGCCTTCCTACTGCAGGTGCTGGCTGTCAGGAGTGAGAATTCAGGGTGAAGGGGAGTTGTAGTTGAAAGCCATTGTAGCTCTCACACATGTATAGAGGTGCAAGCATGATGGACATGTATTTCTTTGTCATGTAATAACCTAGCCTGAGCAGTATAGTGCCAGTAGGATGGCTGCACAGGGATCCAAACTCCTTTTTGTTCCGTTGTTACAAGGCTATTGTTCACATCTGTACGGTCCAGGATGCTTACATTTATGTCAATGTTCTCATTCATAAGAAAAGGGCAGGAGAGATATGAGGGTGGAGGGCAAATTAGTTTTTCCGATATGATCAAGAAATTCACACACGTCACTTTATCTTCCTGACACAAGGGAAAAATCAGTTTTTACTGGTTGGCCTTACACCCAGGTAAAGCCTAAGGGATTTTGTTACAAGCATTTCTGGGGGAGGAGAGAATGCATCTTGTATTACTACCACAGGGATGTTCATTAACCTACTTTGTTTTTAAACTTTTGCCCTCCACAGTTTTTGTGTCTGTATGATTATACTGTTCCTACTGGACTCTCTCTCTCTCTCTCTTTTTTTTTCCCCCAGTTTAAGTTTTGTTTGTTTGGTTTTTACTTTTGTTTTTGGTCATCATGGGGACTTCATAGCTCCGAGCTGATTGTGTGTGTAGAGAGAGAGAGAGGGAGAAGGGGTGGGGGGAGAGGAAAAGAGAGAACTAGAGAGACAGTATCACTGAAACTCCCTCCAGTGTGGTGGGCTCTGGGCTCAAATAAGACAGGGGTGGTGGTGGCGGTGGTGGGGATGGTGGGGTTAGCATAATGGTTATGCAAAAATACTTTCATTCCTGAGACTCCAAGGTCCCAGGCTCAATCCCCTACACCACAATTAGCCACAGCTGAGCAGTGCTGGGGGGGGGGGGGGTAAGTAGGGAAGGGCGGAAATGAATCACATGCATAGCAAAGAAGGCACACTATTAGGGGAACTATTTTGCTGGTCTGATGTACCTATTTTTAACAACAACAGAAAGCTAAAGTTTAATTCATTCCACAAGGATTTCTGGAGCAATTATTTGAAATTAGAGAAATGACAAAACAAAGTAGTCTCTCCTCATGGAGTTTACATGTTATTTGGGAATGTGATCTGACAGCTATTGTATACTACATGGACCAAGACTACCTCTTGCAGTCCTTGGTCATTCTAGTCTAATCACAGTGGCGTTACTCCAGTGAGTAAAAGGCAACATATTCCTGCCACAGGGGTGTCTGAGCATGTTCTATAATCTGTTTGGAATTCTCTTCACCAAAAATATTTGCCTAGCTAGTTACATCATTTCATTCCTGCTTCCAGTCAAATCAGTTTATCAGAGAAGCCTTCCCTAGTGACCCTCAACAGAACAGCAACTTCCCTGTGCATGATTCATTATTTCCATCTGCTGTCTTTTCTGTCAACTGTACCTGAGTAACTGGAAGAGTGGAATTGCCTTTAATTGAGAAGGGGAGAACCATGAGTAGAGCAGGTTTTGAGCAGAGTAGGTAGATTTCAACTTGGGGTATTTCATCATTGAAATGCCTGTTGTATTCCTTTATTTTTTTACTTGACCTGAGGACTGCTCAGTTTTGGTTTATGGTGGTACTGGGGATTGAACCTGGGACTCCACAGCCTCAGACATGAAAGTCTTTAGCATAACCATTATGCTGTTTCCCCAGCTCCCCGAAATGCCTATTGTACATCCAGATAGAGGCATCAAGTAAGAGATTGGATGGTGAAACTAGAATTCTGGAGAAAGGTCCAATTTATAGATTTAAAATTTGTGAGTTCTCTAGTGTATGGTTGTTTAAGCCACAAGATTGCGTGCTCTTACCTACAGACTCAGTAGAGACTATCTCAGAGGTTTGAGTTCTGAGGTACTTCAGCATCTTCAGGTTAAATAATGAGGTGAACCCCTACTGGCCACTAGAGAGGCAGCAAATGAGGTAAGAGGAGACAGTGGTGTCTTTGAAGAAAAATAGTATTCAAAAAGAGGATGACAAATTATGTCCAGGGATATTGATAAGTTATATGTAAATGAGGTCGGAGGATTATCCACCCAGGGGATTTACCAGCATTGGGGACATTAGTACTGATTTATGTCACTACTTATAGTGCTTTAGTGGAATGATGGGAACAGTGTGTGTGTGTGGGGGGGGGGGCATGGACAGGAGAGAATCAGTGTTGAATTGCAAAGAGTTATATGGATACTTCTTTTAAAGAATTAGACTGGGGCTGAGTGGTGGCCCACCTGGTGGAGTGCACGTTACAGTGCACAAGGACCTTGTTTTGAGCCCCAGTCCCCACCTGCAGGGGGAAAGCTTTGTGAGAGTGAAACAGTGTTGCAGGTGTCTCTCTGTCTCTTTTGCTTTCTATCTCTCCCCCGTTCAACCTCTCCCTCCCCCCACCCCCAATTTCTGGTTGACTCTATCTGATAAATAAAGATAATGAAAAAAAAATTTTAAACATTTATTTATTTATTCCCTTTTGGTGTCCTTGTTGTTTTATTGCTGTAGTTATTATTGATGTCGTCGTTGTTGGACAGGACAGAGAGAAATGGAGAGAGGAGGGGAAGACAGAGAGAAGGAGAGAAAGATAGACACCTGCAGACCTGCTTCACCTCTTGTGAAGCGACTCCCCTGCAGGTGGGGAGCCGGGGGCTCGAACTGGCTTTGCGCCACTTGTGCTTAAGCCACTGTGCTACTGCCTGACTCCCTGAAAAAAAAAAAATTAAAAAGAATTAGAATGTAGGGCAGGGGTAGATAGCACAATGGTTATGTAAACAGATTCTCATGCCTGAGGCTCTAAAGTCCCAGATTCAGTCCCCTGACCCACCATAAGCCAGAACTGAGCAGTGCTATGGTTAAGAAAAACAAAACAAAACAAAACTGTGATGGAGTAGAAAATGTAAAACTGTAGAAGAGTAGAAAAATGCACACAAGTCAGAGGAGGCTGTAAGCAGTTTTTTAAATTGGGAGGTAACATAGTCTCTTTGAGTGCTGTGAAATTCAGAGGGGACGATTGATGGTGCCAAAGAGAAAAAACAGTTGCTGCACTGATGTTCTGGAGTAGCAGATGGGCTAGGAGAGCTAACATATGAGTAGAGATAGTGGCCTAAGATAGGAACATTGTCAGTTCAATCAAGGTAATGGAAGGGATGACGCGGTAAGGCTTATGGTTACACAGGCAAGTGATTGGCACTTGTGTGGCTGGTGTGTGTGGGAGAGCTTTATTGATTATCTCTGGTATTTTAGTGGAAGATAATCATGTGAAAAGTGACTATGGGTTATGGAATATTGGATGTTTGACTCAAAGAATGCTTTAGGAAGGCAGAGAATGAATGGACTAGGAAAATATGGGAGTTTCCATTTTGAGGTCATGAACTGAGAATGAGACTAATCAACAGTACTTCTTTTTTCTTTTTTTTTTTTTCTTCCCCCTCCCTGGACTTTGTGTCTGTCCAATTCCAGTGCTCCCAGTAGAGTCTTTTTAAGATAGAGGGTGAGAGACAGAGAGGGAGAAGGAATTAAAGTAAGAGAGGAGAGACACCACAGCACTGCTCTCTCTACCTTTGCAAAGCTTTCTTTTTGCATGGTGCTCTCATGTGGTGCTGGGGTCTCAGATCCAAGTCCTTCTGCATGATAACGTGTACTTGACCAGGTGAGGTATCTCCCAGTGTGAGTGTATGGTTTTTTAAAAATATTTATTTATTGTTGTAGTTATTGATGTTGTAGCAGAGGTGGGGAGAGAAAGACAGACACCCGCAGACCTGCTTCACTGCCTGTGAAGTGACTCCCCTGCAGGTAGGGAGCCAGAGATTTGAACCGGGATCCTTACTCGGTCCTTGCCCTTTGGGCCACGTGCACTTAACCCGCTGCGCTACTGCCTGACTCCCTGTATGTTTTTTTCAGCCAGATTTAGGTGTCCATATGCAAGTTCGGAGTAGTTAGAGGGTTGGATTAGACCAAGTTATAAATAAAGATAATTCACTTTTTTTTATTTACAAAAAGGAAACATTAAAGCACAAGGACCTGCGTAAGGATCCTGGTTCGAGCCCCCGGCTCCCCACCTGCAGGGGAGTCGCTTCACAAGCGGTGAAGCAGGTCTGCAGGTGTCTGTCTGTCTTTCTCTCCCCCCCCTCTGTTTCCCCTCCTCTCTCCGTCCTATCCAACTACAACGACATCAATAACAACTATAATAACTACAACAATAAAACAGCAAGGGCAACAAAATGGAATATAATTTTTTTTTTCCTCCAGGGTTATTGCTGGGCTCGGTGCCTGCACCATGAATCCACCGCTCCTGGAGGCCATTTTTTCCCCCTTTTGTTGCCCTTGTTGTTGTAGCCTCATTGTGGTTATTATTATTATTGCCCTTGTTGACGCTATTCGTTGTTGGATAGGACAGAGAGAAATGGAGAGAGGAGGGGAAGACAGAGTGGGGGAGAGAAAGATAGACACCTGCAGACCTGCTTCACCGCCTGTGAAGCGATTCCCCTGCAGGTGGGGAGCCGGGGGCTTGAACCGGGATCCTTACGCTGGTCCTTGCGCTTTGCACCACATGCGCTTAACCCACTGCGCCACCGCCCGACCCCCATAATTTTTTTTTAAAAAAAGGAAACATTGACAAAACCATAGGATAAGAGGGGTACAACTTCACACAATTCCCACCACCAGACCTCTGTATCCTATCCCCTCCCCTGATAGCTTTCCTATTCTCTATCCCTCTGGGAGTATGGACCCAGGGTCATTGTGGGATGCAGAAGGTGGGAGGTCTGGCTTCTGTAATTGCTTCCCCGCTGAACATGGACGTTGACAGGTTGATCCATACTCCCCACTTTTTTTTTTTTTTTACCCTAACCAGAGAACTGTTAAACTCTGGTTTAAGATAGTGTCAGGGATTGAACCTGTGACCTTGGAGCTTCAGGCATGAGTGTCTCTTGTGTAATCAATCACTATGCTGTCTCCCTGACCTCTTAATTATTCACTTTGAATGCTGTTTCCAGGAGGCTGGTGCTATGGATGGTTTTTAGAAGTCTAACTTTTTAACTGTATTCATTTTTGGAAGGCTGAACTTAGTGATTGACAGGTTATTAAAAAAGGAAAATGACATGGCTTTGTTCCAGGTTCTAGCTGAAAATTACAGACCTTAATTCCAGCCAACTTAAGCAGAAAAGGAATTTATTGGAAAGTTGTCAAGTACCTGATAGCTCTGATGGGAAGACAGGAGAATGTGGCTCAGAAACAGGCAGGAACCAAGAGAATCAGGAGACCTGGAATTGTTGCCAAGGTCACACCACTGGGACACCTTACTTGATGCTGTTATGTCCTGAATGTTTTGTGTTCCTTCAAAACTTATGTTTAGGGCCAGGGCAGTGGTGCTCCTAATTGAGGGCATACATTACCATGTGCACAAGGACTCAGGTTCAAGCCCTCGGTCCCCACCTGTAGGGGGCAAAGCTTCATAAACAGTGAAGCAATTCCCTCCTTTCCTCCCTTTCTCCCACCTTCTTTCCCTCTCTTTCTTGCTTCCTCTCTATTTCCTCTTCCCTCTCAATTTCTCTGATATCACATTCAAAATAGTAAATGAATATTAAATAAAAAGAATAGGCAGGGGTAGATTGCATAATGGTTATGCAAAGAGACTCTCATGCCTAAGGCTCCGAAGTCCCAGGTTCAATCCTCCCACACCACCAAAAGCCAGAGCTGATCAGTGCTCTGGTTAAAAAAAAAAGAAAAAAAACCTTCATATGATGAGCAAGATCAGGGAAGTAACTTAGCAGCTTGAGCCGTAGAGCACAGAGCTTGCATGTGTGAGGCTCCTAATTGGATTCTCAGCACTGTGTGTACCAGATTGGTACACAGGCTTCTCTTTTTCTCATGAACAAAAGTATACAGGTTCATAATATATCCTTTTATGTTGTCGCTGAATTTCTTCTCTTTCTCTCCTTCCTTCCTTTTTTAAAAAAATATTTATTTATTTATTCCCTTTTATTGTCCTTGTGGTTTTTTTTTTATTGTTGTAGTTATTGTTGTTGTTATTGATGTCGTCATTGTTGGATAGGACAGAGAGAAATCGAGAGAGGAGGGGGAAGACAGAGAAGAGGAGAGAAAGATAGACACCTGCACACCTGCTTCGCTGCCTGTGAAGCGAGACGCCCCTGCAAGTGGGGAGTTGGGTGCTCGAACCATGATCCTTTCCAGGGTCCATGTGTGCTTAACCCGCTGTGCTACCGTCCAACTCTCCCTTCCTTCCTTTCTTTCTTATTTGACATTGTCAAGACTTCACCCCTCTTGACCGACTTTATTTACTTTTTTGCCACTAGGGCATTTTTCTGGGGCTCATGGTTGTGGTATGTCATTGTTGTCTTTGTTTCTTTCTGTAGCAATCAGTGACTTGGAGCATTTTTTCAAAAGACTGTTGGCCATCTAGATCAGTTCTTTTTGTTTTTTTTAATTAATTAATTAATTTATTTTCCTTTTTGTTGCCCTTGTTGTTTAACATTGTTGTGGTTATTAATGTCGTTGTTGTTGGATAGGACAGAGAGAAATGGAGAGAGGAGGGGAAGACAGAGAGGAGGAGAGAAAGACAGACACCTGCAGACCTGCTTTACCACCTGTGAAGCGACTCCCCTGCAGGTGGGGAGCTGGGGGCTCGAACTGGGTTCCTTACACAGGTCCTGGCGATTTGCGCCACGTGCGCTTAACCCGCTGCGCCACCACCCGACTCCCTAGATCAGTTCTTTTGTGGAGATTCTGTTCATGTCATTTCCTCATTTTCTAATGGAGCTGTTTGTTACTGAATTTTGAAAGCTTTTTCTTTATTTTGGTTATCAGCCCTTTGTCTGATTAGTAGCATGTAAAAATATTCTCCCATTGGATGAGTTGTCTTTTTGTTTTGGTCGTGATTTCTTTTGCTGTTCAGAAGCTTTTCAATTTGATGTAGTCCCATTTGTTTATTTTTGCTTTTATTTGCATTGTTGTAGGGCTCGAGTCTTCAAAGACAATTTCGAAGCAAACATCATGATGTGTTCTGCCAATGTTTTCGTTTATATATTTGTTTTCTGGTCTAACATCCTTGTCTTTGATTTGCTAGGAGTTGATTTTTTTCTTCGTGGTGATATGTGGAGCACCTGTTTAATTCTTCTGTATGTTTCAACCCAATTTCCCCAGCACTATTTGTTGAAAAGACTCTTCTTTCATCATTTAGTATTTTGGCCCCCCTTTAGAAAAATGAACTGCCTACCGGCTTGTTTTCCTCCTTTCCCTTTCCCATTCCCCACCTCCCTTCCCTGTCTTCTCCTCTCTTCTTTTCTCCCCTCCTCTTCTCTCCCCTCCCTTCCTGTTCCCTCCCTTCCCTCCCCTTCCCCTCCCCTCCCTTCCCTTCCCTCCCCTTCCCCTCCCCTCCCTTCCCTTCCCTCCCCTTCCCCTCCCCTCCCTTCCCTTTCCCTCCCCTCCCCTCCCCTCCCCTCCCCTCCCCTCTCTCTGCATCCTAAACATAATAAAATTCGTGTGTGTGTGTGTGTGTGTGTGTGTGTGTGTGTGTGTGAACCTGTGACCTCCGACATAAGAGTCTGTTTGCATAACTATTATGCTATCTACCCTCCCAGATTGTGAGTGAATTTCTCAGCTTGTCCTTAAAAATATGACATTTTTTCTTTGAGATTGGCTTCATAAGATTATTTTTTTTTGGGGGGGTGAGAGTTATGGTAGAACAGGGAATTCCATTAAGTTTTCTCTTACTCTGTGACTTTTGCATTTTTTATTTTATCTCTTCAATAAACTGGTTCTTTTATCATACAGACATAGCTTTCTGAACTTGAGTGTCAAAACAGTTTGTATAAAAACAAATAGGGAAGACCTGGAAAGATAGCAGAACTCAGTCCCAGGGTCAATCTCAAGCACTACAGGAAGGCGTAGCTGAGTATTGCTCTAGTGAAAACAAGACAAGGCAAGACAAGACAAAAGATACAACCTCTAGAGCACTGTGCCTCCAACTTAAGGTGCATGTAAATCACTGGGAGGACTTGTCAAAATGCAGCTTGTGATTTAGTAGCTCTGAGGCAGGGCCTGAGATGATTTCTACTCTAGGTGATACTGCTGTTGGTCTCCAGATCTCATTTTGAGTAGTAAGAGGCCAGATGACAACTGTATTATCCTATGAGCTTTTCTCTTTGCTTGAGTTGCCCTGATTTGGGGCATGTTTTGGGTGGTTTACTTTGACCAAAGGTTCAGTAGTATATTTTAAGAAGATTGGATTATATAACCTTTTAATGCTTTCCCCAACATTCCTGAAGGTTATAATACTATATATAGCCTGAGTTTTTCAGTTTCAGGCTTTAGAACCAAATGAGAGAAGGGTCAAAAGCAGTATAATATTTTTATTGACTATTTAAATCTTCAACAGCAAAACTGGTTTATATACTTGAGGTAATCTGCACTATAAGTAGAGTATTTAATAACTGAATTCAGAATAAGAGAGAAAGGGATGTAGTGTTGAAACTATTAGATATTTAGGCTATACCTAAAGATTGGAAGTTTGTTTTATTTATTTATTTTTCCAGAATTGAGAATGTTTTTGATAAAGTAATGTTAGAGGCTTTGATTTAACTTACCCAGTAAAGCACATACTTTAGTATACACCAGAACCCAGGTTCAAGTCCCCTTGCACCTCATGAGAACACCATTCATTGCATGGTAAGGGGAAACCTCTGAATAACGAAGCAGTACCTAGTGTCTCCCGTCTCTTTGTCTGCCTCTCTCTTTCTCTTCCCTTCTCTGTGTCTTTCTGTCAGACATTTAAAAGGAATAAAAAGAGGGAGTTGGGCGGTAGCGCAGCAGGTTAAGTGCAGGTGGTGCGAAGTGCAAGGACCAGCATAAGGATCCCGGTTTGAGCCCCCGGCTCCCACCTGCAGGAGAGTTGCAAGCAAGCCTGCAGGTGTCTATCTTTCTCTCCCCCTCTCTGTCTTCCCCTCCTCTCTCCATTTTTCTCTGTCCTATCCAACAATGACAACATCAATAACAACAACAATAATAAACAACAATAAAAAAAAAACAAGGAAAACAAAAGGGAACAAGTAAATAAATATTTAAAAAAAAAAAAGAAATAAAAAGAAAAGCTCATCCAGAGCAGAGGAATTGTGTGAGTGTAAGTCCTCAGGGGGCAATTTAAAAAAGACATTCTGGGGAGTCAGGCTGTAGCGCAGCGGGTTAAGCGCAGGTGGCGCAAAGCACAAGGACTGGCATAAGGATCCCAGTTCAAACCCCGGCTCCCCACCTGCAGGGGAGTCGCTTCACAGGCGGTGAAGCAGGTCTGCAGGTGTCTGTCTTTCTCTCCCCCTCTCTGTCTTCCCCTCCTCTCTCCATTTCTCTCTGTCCTATCCAACAACGACAACAACAATAATAACTACAACAATAAAACAACAAGGGCAACAAAAGGGAATAAATAAATAAATAAAATAAATATAAAAAAAAAAAAGACATTCTGTCAGAGCAGTGATTCTTTTTTGGAGGTGTTATGGGATGCCATGGACTAGAGTCAGAGCCTAGCCAGAGCCATTCATCTATGACTGAGCTTCATCCTTGACCCCAGGCAGTGGTTCTATAACTAGGGATGCCATTTTCTAGGACACATTGATAATAGTTAGAGATGGTTTTAGTCGTCATGACAGCTAGGAAGATAGAGGTGCTATTGCTAATGAGTTGACCGGGGATGTACAAGACACACACCCTCAGCATTTTAGACCCTGGTCTAAAATGTCAGTCATGCCATGGCTGGGAAACCTTATGTTAGAAAATTGGCACAAATATATGTGATTAATTTTTACTTGTTATTTAATTATAAACAATGTTGAAAATGCAAATAGAATACAGACATCTATATTCATACTGATCAAATTCAACCAATGTTCATGTTTTGTCATATTTGATTTTAGACTTTTGATCCAACAGATATTGAGCTGGCAAGATCGCGCACCTGGATGTTGTGCCTGCTTTGTCATACACACAACTCAGGTTTGAGCCCAGCTCCCACCCCAGTGGAGGAAGCTTCAGTGTTATGGAGTCTTTCCCTTTCTCCCCCGTCTCTCTTATTTCTCTTTGTATCTGGAAAAAGTCAGCTTGGAGTAGTGAAGCCTTGTGACAAAAACAAACCAAAAGCAAAAAGCCCCAATAACATCACTGCATTATTATGGGGAAACGGACACAGTCGCGATTTTGAATTCAAACAATGCAGAAGATTCAGGAAGGAAAAGTAATGAAGCTCTTCCAAATCTCTTCAACCCCAGATAACCACCATTAACACTAGGTGGAAATTAAATTCCAGGTATCTTTCCATGCATACAGTTATAAGAATAAAGAAAGGTGCTTTTTATAAAACTGACACTATGGGACCGGGTGGTGGCACACCTGGTTGAACGCACATGTTACAGTGCACAAGGACCCGGGTTCAAGCCCCTGGTCCCCACGTGCAGAAGGAAAGCTTTGCAAGTGGTGAAGCAGGGCTGCAGGTGTCTCTCTTTCTCTCTCCCATCTCTATCTCCCCTACCCTCTCGATTTCTGACGGTCTCTATCCAATAAATAAAGATAAAAAAAATAAAAATAAAAAATAAAAAATAAATGAGACTATAATGTAGGTGAATTTAAAAAACAAAATAAAACTTGCTCTTATAAAGAATTTAAACAGGGGGCCCAGCAGTGGCACACCAAGGTTAAGTGCATATAGTGCATATAGAGAGCAAGGACCCGGGCAAGGATCCCGGTTTGAGCCCCTGGCTCTCCAGCCGCAGGGTGGCCACTTCATAAGTGATGAAGTAGGTCTGTAGGTGTCTCTCTGTCTCTCTCCCTCTCCTTCTCCCTCCCCCTCCTCTCAATTTCTCTATACTATCTAATTAAAAAAAAATGGAAAAAAATTTCTGCCATTGTGAATTTGTAATGTAGGTACCGAGACCCAGTGTTAACCCTGGAGGAAAATAAAAAGATTTTATTTATTTATTTTTAAAAACATTTTTTATTATTTATTTATTCCCTTTTGCTGCCCTTGTTGTTTTATTGTTGTAGTCATCATTGATGTCATTGTTGTTGGATAGGACAGAGAGAAATGGAGAGAGGAGGGGAAGACAGAGAGGGGGAGAGAAAGACAGACAGCCCCCATTGTTGTTGTGGGGCTTCACTGCTACAGCTAACTTTTTCAAATAGATAGTAAACAGACAGACAGATGACACCACAGCACCAAATCTTCCTCCAGTGCTGTAGGATGGGACTCAAACCTGTTGTCCACATGACATTGTGCCTGTCCAAGGATTCCTTGCCTTAAGAAAATCCCTATAGATTCTTCATATATGGATATGCCACTTTGATTATAGACTTTTCCCATAAGGCTGAACATATTCTCATTCATTTTGCATTCTCTTAATGCCAGCTTCTTGGCTTTCCTTCCTAGTATTCTCAGCTTTTTCATATTCTCAGTTTGCTCCCACAGTCATTTGGCCTCACTTTTGACCATCTTTGGTGTCCTTTTTTTCCCTTTTCTTCTTGACTAGAACATTACTCAGCTTTTACTGTTGGTGTTAGCAGTGGAGAGTGAACCTGGACCCTTTTCCACACATACGGTCTGTTGTCACTGTGCTATGGTCTACCCCGTTTTTCATATCTTAAATTCACAACTCTCTATCTCTATCTACCTTTGATCTATTCCCATTTTAGAGTTGTCTGGGAATAATATCCAAAGCTTTGGGTTCTTCCTCTGAGAAATATATTTTATTTTGCATAATGGTTATGCAAAGAGATTCTCATGCCCGAGGCTCTGAAGTCCCAGGTTCAATCCCTGTACCACCAGAAGCCAGAGTTAATCAGTCCTCTGGTTAAAAAAAATAATAATAACAATATATACAGGGAGTCGGGTGGTAGCGCAGCGGTTTAAGTGCACATGGTGTGAAGCTCAAGGACTGGTGTAAGGATCCCGGTTTGAGCCTCCGGCTTCCCACCTGTAGGGGGGTCACTTCACAAGTGGTGAAGCAGTTGTGCAGTTGTCTTTCTCTCCCCCTCTCTGTCTTCCCCTCCTCTCTCCATTTCTCTCTGTCCTATCTAACAACAACAACATCAATAAAAATAGTAACTAAAAAATATATATATACATATATTTTATTTTTTTAAATATTTTATTTATTATTGGATAAAGACAGAGAGAAAATGAAAGGGGAGGGGCAGATAGAGAGGGAAACAGACAGAGAGACACCTGCAGCCCTGTTTTACCACTCATGAAGCTTTCCTCCTGCAGGTAGGGACCAGAAGCTTGAACCTGGGTTCTTGCTCACTGTAATGTGTATACTTAACCAGGTGCACCATCACCTGGCCCCTGAGATCCTTAGGTAGCTATTATTTTTTAGGTAGCTATTGCTTTCAGGTATTTACTTATTCATTTTTTGCCTCCAGTTGCTGGGGCTTGGTGCTGGCACTATGAGTCCACCACTTCTGGTGACTTTTTTTTTTTTTTTAACTACTTTTCATTTGCTAGGACAGAAAGAAATTGAGAGGGGAGGGGAAGATAGAGGAGAGAGAGAGAGACACCTGCAGATCTGCTTTGCTGCTTGTGACGCTTTCCCTGCAGATGGGGCTCAAGGACTCTTAACTGGGATCGTTGAGCGGGCCCTTGCACTTCATAGTATGTGCACTCAACCCAGTGCAAGGGAGGATGAATGTACACATACAGCTGTGACATGAGGCAAGTCCGCTGTATGAGTTTAGAGAAAAACAAATCATTTCCCACCTGCATAATCCAGAAAAGTTTGTGGAGATGGAGACACTTAAGTCAGTTTAATGGTTGTCAAATTGGGGGGAAAAAAAAATCACTGCCTCCTCTGCTAAGGATGGGCCTGTAGTTTGCCAAGAATAGATGCTTGACGGAAGAATAAGACTTGATCAACTCAGATGAAAGAGAGCCTCCAATCAGTTTGATGCTTCGTTCTCTCCTGAGAAATCCCCAGTCAGCACCATTGCTCTATTTTTATGAGATCGTTATGCTGGTGCCACATTTTAACCCTTAGGTGGGTTCTAAGCAGTGGGAGCAGATGAAACTGCTCAACAGTAAAGAACCGTGCTGCTTTTTAATGTAGAAGTCTAGTGCTATTTAACTTTTTAAGCATTTTTACTTTAAAGTCTTAATACACATAAGATATCTTTTAATGATTATCTTTATATATTTATTGGAGATAGAAGTGGAGAAGGAAGGGGAGATAGAGAAGGAGAAAGAGAGACACCTGCAGTATTGCTTCCCTGCTTGTAAATCATTTCCTCACAGGTGGGGACTGGGGGCTTGAATTGGGTTCTTAGTGAGTCCTAATATATGCACTCAACCAGGTGCATCACTTTTTTTTTTTTTAAATGAGAGAGAAAGATAAAGAGAAAGAAACCAGGGCTCTTGACTGGATTATGGGTTATGGTGGTGCTGGGGATTAAATTTGGCAGAGCTTTAGGCATGAAAGTCTTTCAAACAACCATTATGCTGTTTCCCTAGCCCTCCCTAGTCCCTTTTAATTATTTTTATTTTTTATAAAGAAAGGACTTCTTTATCTTTATTTTATTGGATAGAGACAGCCAGAAATTGAAAGGAATGGGGAGATAGAGAGACAGAGAGACACTTGCAGACCTGCTTCACCACTTTTGAAGCTTTCTTTCTGCAGGTGGAGACTGGGGACTCGAACTAGGGTCCGTTTAAAATGTGACATGTGTGTTTAAACAGGTGCACCACCACCCAGCCCCCCTTTTAAAAATTATTTTTATATTGTTTTTATTTTATTTATTTATTTATTTATTTTACCAGAGCACTGCTCAGCTCTGGTTTATGGTGGTGTGGGGGATTGAACCTGGGACTTTGGAGCTTTAGGCATGAGAGTCTCTTTCTGTAATCATTATGTTATCTACCCCACCATTTTTTATATTCTTTTTCTTTTTCCATTCAGAGACTTGTGTTTTTATCTTTATTATTTCTTTCTTCATGTTATTTGCAGTATTTCCTCCCTCCCTTCCTTCCTCCCTTCCTTCCTCCCTTCCTTCCTCCCTTCCTTCCTCCCTCCCTCCCTTCCTTCCTCCCTCCCTTCCTTCCTTCCTTCCTTCCTTCCTTCCTTCCTTCTTCTTTTTCTTTTTTTTCTCTCTCTCCTGGATCTACAAAATTCTGGGTCAGTTTTTTTTTTCCCCCATATAGAAAAAGTGAGTCAGAGACAGAGTTGGGGGAAAGGAGCCATCCCAGAGTTTCCTTCAGTGCAGTGGGTACCCAGCTCAAACCTGGGCTTTGCACATGAGGACAGTGCACTAAGTGAACTATTTTGCCAGCCTGGTCTTTTTCTTTAATATGAGATGTTTTATTATTATTATTATTATAATTGCAGGTGTTTTTTTTATTTTACTTGCTATCTTAGTAAGAAAATATGGTTACATTTGAATAGAATTAATAGCAATTGCCTGGGGAGATGAGATAAAAGGTGGCAAAATAGCTCACTTGAATAGTGCACCTTGATATGTTATACACATGACCCAGGTTTAAATCTGATCTTCCCAAGCTGGACAGTGGTACATTTGCACATTTGGTCAAGCACACATAGTACTAAATGCAAGGACCTGTGGAAAGAGCTGGGTTCAAGCTCCCTGTCTTCTCATCTGCTGGAGGGACGGTTCACAAGTGGCAGTGCAGGTCTGCAGGTCTATCTTTTCCCCTCTCTATCTCCCCTCCTCTCTCAATTTCTCTCTGTTTCTATCCAGTAAAATGGAAAAAATAGCCACCAGGAGCAGTGGATTTGTAGTGCTGGCACCAAGCCCCAGCAATAACCCTGGAGGCAAAAACTATAAAACAAAACAAGAAAAATCTGATCACCATATTGGAGGATGCTTTCATGCTGTAGTCTTTCTCTCTCTCACAGTCTGTCTCCCCCACCTCTGAAAAAGTTGACCTAGTGTGGCATAGTCTCAGTGATGAGGAGGAAAAAACAAAAGGAAATTATGTGACTGGGGGAAATGGTACAACTGAGACTTCTCCTGTGTCTTCAGAATATAGATCCAGTGTATATCACATGGCCTTATTTTTACCTATTGAGTTAAAGCATTTTTTAAAAAATCAAAATCAAGATAAAGAAGAACAATGAGATGTGATTATCCCACACTGAAACTACTTGTTAATGACTGTCATTATAGACCCTAGTTTATAATAATCAGTGAAGTTTCATTTGTTAGTCAATAGAACTATTAACAGCATTTTGGTGATTGTAAATTCAACAAAATCTACCAAAATAGAAGTCCTGCAGGGACTGCAGGGCGCCTGTGTGCTTGTGCAAATTAGGGAAAGGCAATCTTGCTTCATGGATGGGTAAGTTAGAGACATACCTTCTGAGGACAGCTTCTACCGCAAAGTGAGGTGCTGGGCATCTGGATCTTAATTCTACCCTGCTCCTTTTATGTAGTGCTCAAAACCCAGCAGTTGTAAAATATAAACCCTGTTTATATTTATGAGGATTTGGTTTTAAAAAAAAATACATTTTCTTTACTTTGGATAGACAAAGGGAGAAGTCGAGAGGGGAGGGGGAATGGACATGGAGAGAAATGTGTGCATTCAACTGGCTGTGCCACTGCCCTGCTTCCAATTTTTAAAATTATTATTATTATTATTTATTTATGTATTGGATAGAGACGGCCAGAAATTGAGAGCGAATGGGGAGATAGAGAGGGTGAAAGATAGAGACACCTGCAGCCCTGCTTCACTACTTGTGAAAATTTCCCCATGTAGGTGGGGACCGGGGGCTTGAACCTCGGTCCTTGAGCATTGTAATGTGTGTGCTCAACCAGGTGTGTCACCACCCAGCCCCCCAATTTTTAAAAAATATTTATTTATTCCCTTTTGTTGCCCTTGTTGTTTTGTTGTTGTAGTTATTATTGTTGTTGTTATTGATGTCATTGTTGTTGGACAGGACAGAGAGAAATGTAGAGAGGAGGAGAAGACAGGGGGAGAGAAAGATAGACACCTGCAGACCTGCTTCACCGCCTGTGAATCGGTTCTCCTGCAGGTGGGGAACCCGGAGGCTTGAACTGGGATCCTTATGCCTCCAATTTTTTTTTTCTTAAGATTTTATTCATTGGGAGTCGGGGTGGTAGCGCAGTGGGTTAAGCGCAGGTGGTGCAAAAGTGCAAGGACTGGCGTAAGGATCTGGGTTTGAGCCCCCGGCTCCCCACCTGCAGGGGAGTCCCTTCACAGGTGGTGAAGCAGGTCTGCAGGTGTCTCTCCTTTATCTCCTCTCTGTCTTAACCCTCCTCTCTCCATTTCTCTCTGTCCTATCCAACAACAGTGACATCAATAATAACTACAACAATAAAACAACAAGGGCAATAAAAGGGAATAAATAAATAAATATTTAAAAAAAAAAGATTTTATTCATGAAAACTGATAGGAGAGAGAGAAAGAACCAGACATCACTCTTACCTGTGCTGCCGGGGATTGAACACGGGACCTCATGCTTGAGAGTCCAAAGCCTTATCTACTTCGATACCTCCTGGACCACCCAATTTTATATATATATATATATATATATATATATATATTTTTTTTTTTTTTCCTCCTCCAGGGTTATTGCTGGGCTCGGTGCCTGCACCATGAATCCACCGCTCCTGGAGGCCATTTTTTTCCCCCTTTTTGTTGCCCTTGTTATAGCTTCGTTGTGGTTATTATTATTGCCCTTGTTGACGCAATTCGTTGTTGGATAGGACAGAGAAATGGAGAGAGGAGGGGAAGACAGAGAAGGGGAGAGAAAGATAGACACCTGCAGACCTGCTTCACCGCCTGTGAAGCGACTCCCCTGCAGGTGGGGAGCCGGGGGCTCGAACCGGCATCCTTAAGCCGGTCCATGCGCTTTGCGCCACATGCGCTTAACCCACTGCGCCACCGCCCGACCCCCCCAATTTTTTTTTTTTAGTGCTGTATTTATAGACAATCTTTTCTTGTTCTTTAGCATACACCTGTTAGCTCTTTGTTGCTTGCTTGCTTTTTCTTTTTTGCCTTCCCTTTGGAGCCTGAACCCTGATCGTTACTCCCAACCCCAGTCTCACTCCTCTACTCATCCTGGTTTCTGCTCCAGTGTTAACCTGCTGAGATATTACCCCACCTGCTTTAAGATTTTACCCATGGTTGGTGGGGAAAATACAGGTCCAAGAAGGATTCAGAGGACCTAGTGGCGGTTGTACTGTTTATATGGGAAACTGGGGAATGTTATGCATGTACAAACCATTGTACTTACTGTTGAATGTAAAACAGTAATTCCCCAATAAAAAAATAAAAATAAAAAAATGAAAAATAAATTAAAAAAAAGATTTTACCCCTGGCTATGCCCTTTCCCTCCCTACTATCTTTCCTCCACAGTTCATCTTATCACTTGGAATATGGCATTTGTTCTTGTCTCTTGACTACAAAACACATTCTGGAGGGCCAGCGGTGGCGCACTCAGTTATGCACACATAGTATCATTTGCAAGGACCAGGGCAAGGGCTCAGGTTGGAGCCTCCACTCCCCACCTACAGCAAGGATTGAAGCGGGTCTGCAAGTGTCCATCTCTGTCTCTCCTTATATCTGTGTCCCCCTCCCCCCTTCTCTCTTCCTCTAAGCTTTTATTTATTAATGAGAAAGATGGGAGAGAGAAAAAGGACCAGATGTCACTCTGGTACAAGTGCTGCAGGGGATTGAACTCAGGACCTCTTGCTTGAGAGTCCTATGTTATATCTGCTGCGTCATCTCCCTGACCACTCCCCTACCCATCTCCCTCTCAATTTCTCTCTGTCCTATTGAACAAAATAAGGGGGGAAATGGCTGCTGGGAGTGGTGGATTCAAAGTGTTGGCACTGACTCCCAACAATAACACTGGACACAGGAAGAAAAAAAAAGAAAGAAAAAGAGAAAACACATTCTGTGAAAGCAAAGAAGCTTACTATGCTTATTCACTGTATATTTTAGTACTTAGAAAAATATGTAAGGGGGGTCGGGCGGTGGCGCAGTGGGTTAAGCGCACGTGGCGCAAAGCGCAGGGACCGGAATAACGATCCCGGTTCGAGCCCCCGGCTCCCCACCTGCAGGGGAGTCGCTTCACGGGCGGTGAAGCAGGTCTGCAGGTGTCTATCTTTCTCTCCTCTCTCTCTGTCTTCCCCTCCTCTCTCCATTTCTCTCTGTCCTATCCAACAACAAAGCAACGTCAACAATGGCAATAATAACCGCAACGAGGCTGCAACAACTAGGGCAACAAAAAGGGGGCAAAATGGCCTCCAGGAGCGGTGGATTCATGGTGCAGGCACCGAGCCCAGCAATAACCCTGGAGGGAAAAAAAAAAGAAAGAAAAATATGTAATGGAGTCCGGAGATAGCGCAGTGGGTTAAGCGCAGGTGGTGCTAAGTGCAAGGTCCGGCATAAGGATCCGGGTTAGAGCCCCTGGCTCCCCACCTGCAGGGGAGTCACTTCATAGGTGGTGAAGCAGGTCTGCAGGTGTCTGTCTTTCTATCCCCCTCTCTGTCTTCCCCTCCACTCTCCATTTCTCTGTCCTGTCCAACAAAGACAACATCAACAACAATAACTACAACAACAATAAAAACAAGGGCAACAAAAAGGAAATAAATAAGTAAAATATAAAAAATAGAAAGATACCTGGTGTGTTGAACAGCTTTAGTTACTATTTGTCAAATGATCAAACATCAGGCAACGCATGCTGTGACTGATAGTATAATCTTTTTTCCCCTTTTTTTCTTTTTGCCTCCAGGGTTATCTCTGGGATTCGGTGCCAGCAATACAAATCCACTGCTCCTGGAGGCCATTTTCCCCATTTTGTTGCCCTTGTTATTATTGTTATTGTTGTTATAGCTGTTGTTGGATAGGACAGACATAATCAAGAGAGGAAGGGAAGACGGGGGAGAGAAAGACAAACACCTGCGGACCCACCTCACCTCCTGTGAAGCGACCCCCTGCAGGTGGGGAGCCTGTGGCTCCAACCGGAATCCTTGCAGTTTGACCCATGTGCACTCCACCCCGTGCGCTACCGCCCAGCCCCCATCATTTTTTACCCCTTTAGCCACAAGGTTTTTTCTGA
This sequence comes from Erinaceus europaeus, assembly GCF_950295315.1. Lineage (NCBI taxonomy): Eukaryota > Metazoa > Chordata > Mammalia > Eulipotyphla > Erinaceidae > Erinaceus > Erinaceus europaeus. Next base: position 96,931,426 of record NC_080171.1, on the reverse strand, counting down.
CTGTGATTTCACTACTTCCAGTGGGCTTTCATTTTTTCCTAACAGGTAGAGACAGAGAGGGAGAGCAAGTGGAGAGTGAAGGACAGATACCATAGCACTGCTCCACAGCTTGTGAAGTTTCCTTTCTGCGGATGGTGCTCCATGTGGTACTAGAGGCTGGAACCTGGGTACTTGGGCATGGGGAAGTGTGTGCTCTACAAGGCGAGCTATCTCCCAGCCCCATAATGATCAGTTTTAGCATTTGTATACCTTTTACTGATTTAATATTATGAATATTGTCTAATCCTGGATCTTGAATCAAGGCCCTTGTGTATGGCAGTTTGTGACCTCTACTGGGTGAGCCATCCCCTGTCCCTCGGCCTCCTCAGCTTAGGCTTATGGTAGTGTGAGGACTGGACCTGGGACCTTGAACCTTCAGTCATGAAAGTCATTTGCATAACCACTTTGCTATCTCCCCATTACCCTCCTTAATCTCCCCTCTTCCCTTATTTATTTATTTACAAAAGGGAGGAAGGGAGGGAGGGAGGGAGAGAGAGAGAGAGAGAGAGAGAGCACCAGAGCATGACTCTAGCATGCACAATGCACTGGACTGAGCTTGTAAGTCTAGCATTTTATCCACTGCTCCACCTCCTGGGTTACTGATATCCTTTTCTTAAAATCATCCTTTTCTTTTTTCTTTTTTTTTTTTCCTAGCATTTGAAGTCTTTTTAAAAAATTTTTTTTTATATTTTTATTTTATTTAATTTATTTTTTCCCTTTTGTTGCCCTTGTTGTTTTTAATTGTTGTAGTTATTATTGTTGTCGTTGTTGTTGGATAGGACAGAGAGAAATGGAGAGAGGGAGGGGAAGACAGAGAGGAGGAGAGAAAGATAGACACCTGCAGACCTGCTTCACCGCCTGTGAAGCGACTCCCCTGCAGGTGGGGAGCCGGGGTTCGAACCGGGATCCTCATGCCGGTCTTTGTGCTTTGTGCCACCTGCGCTTAACCCGCTACGCTACAGCCCGGCCCCCTCTTTTTTCTTTTTTTTTACATTTTTATTTATTTATTCTTATTTGATTGGACAGAGAGAAATTGAGAGTGGGAGAAGAGACAGAGAGGGAGAAAGAGATACTTGTCAACTCTACTTCACTGCTTGTGAAGCTTGCCCCTGCAGGTGGGGATGGGGGCTTGAATTCAGGTTCTTACACTTGGTAATGTCTTCACTCAACCAAGTTTACCACGAACACACCCCTTATTATTCTCTGTCTGTCTGTCTCTCCATGTATTTTGGATGAATACTGAGAGAAATGAGAGGGAAAGGGGGGTAGAGAGACCTGCAATCCTGCTTCACCACTTGTGAATCAGTTGGGGGCTGGGGGCTTGAACCTAGGTCCTTGTGCATTGTAGCATGTGTGTTCTATGAGGTGTGTCACTGCCCAGGCCCCGCCAAGGCTGTTCTTAAATTCTTTGTCCTCTGTCATTCAATTTATTTATACATTGAACATTGAGAAGTTTGTCACCATTGTATTTCTGCTATTATTATTATTACTACAACCTGTAATTTAGCTTCACTAGTATGTTGGGATATATGAGAAAGATTGTTTCCACAAAATAACTTGCATATAATTCATTATAATATTTTGCTGTGCTCAATGCAATAGATGCTTTACACTCCATTTGGTAAGGACCAGCTTTCTGAGCACTGCTGTTTGTTCCTATTATAGAAGAGCCATCTGTACTGAGCAGTAACTCCTTGTTCCTTTTACACTGAATATGGCAAAAACACCATAATCACCCCCTACATATACATTCAACATTGTTTTGGGGCTTTTTTTTTTCAATTTATGCTTCATTTTTAATGTGTTTACAATAAACCCAAAGTTAGTCCTTTTTAGAGTGTATTACAATTCACATGGCAGTTTCATATCCATTAGTTCATTTTAATGTCCAGAAGTCTTTATGTGCTACCCATTATTATTATTTTTTTAAAACTTTGGTTAACTTTATTATATTTATTCCCTTTTGTTGCCCTTGTTTCTTATTGTTATAGTTATTGTTGTTATTGATGTTGTCATTGTTGGATAGGGCAGAGAGAAATGGAGAGAGGAGGGGAAGACAGAGAGGGGAAGAGAAAGATAGACATCTGCAGACCTGCTTCACCGCCTGTGAAGCGACCCCTCTGCAGGTGGGGAGCCGGGGGCTTGAACCAGGATCCTTATGCTGGTCCTTGCGCTTTGTGCCACATGCGCTCAACCTGCTGCACTTACACCCGACTCACACTACCCATTATTAATACTCCATTTTAGTAGCAGAGAAAACATGTGTGATACTTGTCTATGCTGATGTTAATTATATAGTGTTGGGCTGGCTTCGTGAGCGGGAGACAGACGACCAGGGACTCATGGCTGGGTTGTACGCAGTATCTCTTTATTCATGCAGGACGCAGCACAATCTACGGCCAAACTAAGCTAAACTAAACTAAAAACTAAACTAAACTAAAAACACAGTCCTATATATATATACTCACCAAGTAGGGTGGAAACAGGATGTGACGCAGAGAGGGTGGAGCGAAAAGTGACTGGTGCAAATCAGGGTGTACTACAAGAGGGGGCAGAGCAAAAAGACATCATGGACCAGTGGGGATTAAACCAATGCCATGCAGGCATGCTGGTGCTTAGTTATGTAAATAGAATAGTGTTAAGCAGGGGGGATTAAACCAAATGAAACAGAAGGGGTTTTTAGAAGCAGAGTTAGAAGCATACCAACAATATAGCATTCTATCTCTTGTCATATCTTTTACAGGAGCTGAGCATAGAATGATGCTCTGGTTTATTTATTATTTATTTCATTTTCCCTGTGTTGCCCTTGTTTTTTTTATTGTTGTAGTTATTATTGTTATTGATGTCGTCGTTGTTGGATAGGACAGAGAGAAATGGAGAGAGGAGGGGAAGACAGAGAAGGGGAAAGAAAGACAGATACCTGCAGACCTGCTTCACCATTTGTGGAGCGACTCTCTTGCATGTGGGGATCTGGGGGCTCAAATGGGGATCCTTACACTGGTCCTTGCACTTTGTGCCATGTGTGCTTAACCCGCTGTGCTACCGCCCGACTCCCTCTGGTTTTCTTTCTTTCTTTTTTTTTTATTTATTTAAGAAAGGAGACATTAACAAAACCGTAGGATAGGAGGGGTACAACTCCACACAATTCCCACCACCTGATCTCCATATCCCATCCCCTCCCCTGATAGCTTTCCCATTCTCTATCCCTCTGGGAGTATGGACCCAGGGTCATTGTGGGTTGCAGAAGGTGGAAGGTCTGGCTTCTGTAATTGCTTCCCCGCTGAACATGGCAGTTGATCCATATTCCCAGTCTGCCTCTCTCTTTCCCTAGTAGGGTGGGGCTCTGGGGAAGCAGAGCTCCAGGACACATTGGTGGGGTCCTCTGTCCAGGGAAGTCTGGTCGGCACCCTGCTGGCAACCGGAACCTGGTGGCTGAAAAGAGAGTTAACATACAAAGCCAAACAAATTGCTCAACAGTCATGGACCTAAAGGCTGGAATAGTGCAAATGAAGTGTTGGGGGGTCCTCTCTGCAGACTTTTGTGTACTTCTGCTTTCAGGTATATATTTTTCCCTGGTTTATGGACACGTGTGAACATATGATCTATCTCAGGGGACCTGGTCTATATCTAGGTTTTGGGTCTTTACTGGGGAGTGGAACACCTGGAATGGAACTAGAGAATACTATGAAAGGAAAGATCTCACCCGAGTAATGAAGCTGAAGGATTATCATTCAACACCTGAAGTCTCTGGACACAGTCTGAAGTGAAGCATGCTGGGGTGGCATTTGTTGCCTTGATTAGGTTGCCATCGGCGGATGCAATATTATTTGCTACGAATTGAGAGGAGCATGCAGGAAAGTGGGCCCCACCCTAAGGTTCCAGGACTAGGGGAAATATAGGCTCTATAGTGGAAATGTGAGGTTTCTGTTGTCTTAGGGTTCAAGAAGACAATGGATAGTTATTGTTATCATCACATTATTTGGTAATTGGATTAACTTTGAAATGTCCCTTTGTTAGGGTTTGCTGTATAATACCAAGTATCTTGTATATAGTGGTGCCACTGGTTGGTTGCTTCTGTTCTCCCTGGTCTAGGCTTTTGAGAGAGTCAATATATCAAAGACTCAGCCTATGTATTAAAAAGACTCAGTCTGTGTTTTAAAAAATTCTAGACATATGATCAATTTTCCTCCTCTCATATTAATTGAATAGTGGTTTATATGACTACACTTTAATAGGAGTGTACATAAACACCACCAAAAGACTGTGTCCCATCCCCCCCATCCTTCCCCCACCGCCAGGGAAGCTGAATGTCCACCCTCCCCTCACCACAGGGTTTTTACTTTGTTGCCCTACTCTCAATTTAATCAGATCCTGTTTTAGTTTCCCTTTCTGTTCTTCTTTTATTATTTCTTTTTAAATTTTATATCTATTTTCCCTTTGTTGCCCTTGTTTTGTAATTGTTGTTGTAGTTGTTGTTATTGTTATTGATGTTGTTGTTAGATAGGACAGAGAGAAATGGAGAAAGGAGGGGAAGACAAAGAGAGGGAAAGAAAGATAGACACCTGCAAACCTGCTTCACCGCCTGTGAAGCGACTTCCCTGCTGGTGGGGACCTGGGGACTTGAACCGACATTTTCATGCCTGTCCTTGTGCTTTGCGCCATGTGCGCTGAACCCACTGCGCTACCTCCCGACTCGTTTTTTTTTTTTTTAAAGAAGATTTAACTTATTTATTCATGAGGAAGATAGGAGGAGAGAGGAAAAAAAAAAAACAGACATCACTCTGGTACATGTACTGCCAGGGATTGAACCAGGAACTCATGCTTGAGAGTCCAATGTTTTTTCCACTGCGTCACCTCCAGGACCACCTCTGGTTTTCTTTTTCTTTCTTGCATTAAATAAATAAATCTTTAAAAAATAAAGTAAATACAAATATAAACATATAAGAAAGTGATCTCTTGGGGGCCGGGCACAGCAGGTTAAGCACAGATGGCACAGAGTGCTCAGACTGAGGCAAAAACAAACAAAAAAAAGTGATCTCTTTTCTACTGCGTGACTTCTGTAAGTATATTCTCTTTGTTAGAATATTTTTTGTTGGATTTTTATTCAATTTTCATTTCTTTTTTGTAAATTTTTAAATCTTTATAATATAGAGACAGCTAGAAATTGAGAAAGGGAATGGGAGATAAAGGAGAGAAAAAGAGAGATACCTGCAGCACTGCTTCAGCACTCACAAAGCTCTCCCCCTTCAGGTGGGGACTGGAGGCTTGAACCTGGATCCTTATGCATTGTAACATGTTCAATTAACCAGATGTGCCACCACCTGGCCTCTTTTTTTTTTTTTTTTTTTTTTACCAGAGTACTACTCAGCTCTGGCTGGTTGATTGAACCTGGGACTTTGCAGCCTCAGGCATGAGAGTTTCTTTGTATAACCATTATTCTTTTTTTTTTTAATTTTTTATATTAGCTTTATTTATTTATTGAATAGAGACAGCCAGAAATTGAGAGGGAGAGAGACAGAGAAACACCTGCAGCCCTGCTTCACCACTCATGAAGCTTTCCCCCTGCAGGTGGGAACCAGGGGCTTGAACCTGGGTCTTTTTGCACTGTAATATGTGCGCTCAACCAGGTGCGCCACCACCTGGCCCCGTATAACCATTATTCTATCCCCCCTCCCTTATTTCTTTTACTATATATTTCTAATCTATTTCTTCTGCTGTGTCTAATCACAGGTTTGTTGCCCTGTTTCTCTTTAACAAATAAACAACAACATAGTCAAAGAAACTGTCAACAAGGCAAGTCAGTAATTTGCTAGATATTATATATTTATCAGAGTAGTCATTGTCCCTACTTAGCACTCTTTTGCTTGTGTGTCAGGTTTTTTTTTTTTTCCCCTCCAGGGTAATCATTGGGGCTGATACCTGATTATAAATTCACTGCTCGTGGAGGCCATTTTTGTTGCCCTTGTTCTTCTTCTTATTATTGTTATTGTTGTTGTTGTTGGATAGGACAGAGAGAAATTGAGAGAGGAGGGAAAGACAGAGGGGGAGAGAAAGATAGACACCCACAGACCTGCTTCACCGCTTGTGAAGTGACTCCCCTGCAGGTGGGGAGCCTGGGGCTCTAACTGGGACCCTTATGTCTGTCTTTAGGCTTTGCTCCATGTTTACTTAACCTGCTTCGCTACCACCCAGCCCCCCGTGTGTCAGTTTTTATAATCTGTGTCAGCACTCTATCATATTTGGTTGAGTATCCTGGGGATTTTATAATGAAGATTCTCAAATGTGCAACTTTTAAAAGCAGCTATTTAGGAAAACAAAATGGGAAAAATAGCCTCCATAAGCAGTGGGTTTATAGTGCTGGCACTGAGCCCCAGTTATAACCCTGAAGGCAAAAAAAAAAAGTAGCAATTTGGGTCCAGGAGTTGGCACACCCAGTGGAGTGCATGCATTACCACACACTAGGATCCTGGTTTGAGCTCCTGAGCACTACATGGGAGCACCTGCACAGGGGAAGCTTCACAAGTAGTGAAGCAGTGCTGTGGTGTCTCTCCTTTCTCGGCACTCTTTTCCTTTCTTTCTTTTTTTTTGCCTTTTTGATCAAGACAGAGAGAAATTATGAGGGCGAGATAGAGAAGGAGAGAGACACTTTCACCACTCAGTGCACCACTGCCAGGCCCGTCAAACTATTATTATTATTATTATTATTTTAATAAAAAGAAGAGTCCTCCGTGTGTGTGTGGGGGGGGGCGGTGCAGCGGTAGAATCATACAGTCATAGATCCACAGCAATTACTAGTAGCAACACACACACACACACACACACACACACACACACAGCAAATTCTGAAATTTATGCTCTCATGCTTCTGAGATCAGAAGTTTAAAATCAGGCTGTTGGCAAACTGTTTCCTTTTTTGAAGTTCACAGGGAGAATTTGTTCCATGCTTCTGCTTCTTCCCTGTGTCTGCTGCTCGCCAGCAATCCTTGGTGTTCCTTGGCTTACTGACTGCATACTTCCAGTGTCTTCTCACCGCTGTCTTCCCTCTGTGCCTTCACATGGCATTCTTTTCTCTGTGGCTGCTTGTTTCTGCATCTCTTCTTTGCTAATAAGGACACTGGCTACAGTAGTGAAGTCCAGCCTCACTCCATTCCAACATGACCTTATGTTAACTTACATTTTAATTATAACTGGCAAAACCCTGTTTCCAAATAAGGCAACATACACAAGTAGAAGGAGTTAGTATTGCAACATATCTTTTTAAAAAATTTTTATATTCATATTTATTTTTCCCTTTTGTTGCCTTTTTTTATTGTTGTTGTAGTTATTGTTGTTGATGTTGTTGTCATTAGGACAGAGAGAATTGGAGAGAGGAGGGGAAGACAGATGGGGAGGGAAAGAGAGACATCTGCAGACCTGCTTCACTGCCTGTGAAGCAACTCCCCTGCAGGTGGGGAGCCAGGGGCTCAAACTGGGATCCTTAAGCCTGTCCTTCCTCTTTGTACCACATGTACTTAACCCGCTGCGCTACCTCCTACCTCCTCTCTTGATTCCTTTCTGTCCTATCCAGCAACAACAACAATGGAAAAAAGATGACCTCCAGGAGCAGTGGGTTTGTAGAGTAGGCGTTGAGCCCCAGCGATAACCTTGAAGCCTGGAAAAAAAAAGTTCAGAAGTTATCCCACCCAGCAGTAGTGTATGCAGACTGCCATGTGTGAGGGCCTGGGGGTGCCACCTCCCGCCACATTGGAACACCTGCACAAGGATGAAGTAGTGTTAGGGTGTTTCTCTCTCCCTCTCTCTTTTTGTCTTTCTCTATCACCACTCCCCCCCCCTTTTTTTTTTACCATATAGTGTTAATTTCAAGCTCAACAGTGACAGGTGTCTTTTTTTTTTTTTTTCTGATCACTTCTCTTCTCCTGGGGCCAGGTGGTGGTGCACCCAGTTAAATGCACATAGTGCTAAGCACAGGGACCTCTGTAAGGATCATTAAGTGAACCAACTTCTTGCCTTTTCCAGGTCTTGTAGTCCCTTCTTTATCTGGCAAGTTTAGACTTTCTTCCAGTCGTTAAATCATAGCTTTGTCTTTTGTTGTATCCAAACTGGAATTAGGTTTATGGGGTCTGCCCTCAAGTTGGGGAGGAAATACACCTAAGATTTTAGTGGGGTCTCAGTTAACCTCAAGCTTTACTGCATTTACTTCCTTCGTGATTCTAATAAAGGTTGTCATAAAGACAGTAATTTTCCTTAAATAAATAAATAAATCTATCTATCTACCTATCTATCTATATCTATATATACTTTTTTGCCAATACATCTCTTGCTAACTGTAAGTGTTTCTTCTAAAAATTATCAAGCGGTGACAATTATGTTGATGTTGTTAGAAGCAATTAGAAGATATAGCTTACTTTCTTTTGTGTAGTTAATTGAGTAGATGGAGTGGTAGAGGGAAGTGAAGTAGCAGGTAGGAGGGGAGGGTGTCTAGGCCTAAATAATAAATATTTGATTAGAAAATTTATGGTGTCAGCGTCTAGGTGGTGGCGCAACAGGTTAAAAGCACACAGTACCAAATGCAGTGATCCAGGTTCATCCCCCAGCTTCCCACCTGCAGGGGGCTGGAGGGTTGCTTCACAGGCGGTGAAGCAGATCTGCAGGTGTCTATCTTTCTCTCCCCCTCTCGGTCTTCCCCTCCTCTCTCCATTTCTCTCTGTCCTATCCAACATTAATGATATCAATAACAATTCTTCTTCTAGCGTTTGCCCTTCTTCCGTAGCCAGTCAACAGCGTCAGGTTGAGCCTGATGTAAAGTTTCGAGACCTCCTTTGAATCTGGAGAGGTGGCAGTCGTTGACTATGTGGGTCATAGTCTGTCTGGAGCCGCAGGGGCAGTTCGGGTCGTCTCTGGCTCCCCAGCGATGGAACATAGCGGCGCACCGGCCATGGCCTGTTCCATAGCGATTGAGGAGGGCCCAATCATAACGTGCTAGGTCAAAACTGGGTTGACGCTTGCAGGGGTCTGTGATGAGGTGTTTGTTCTTTACCTCAGCTGACTGCCAACTCTGTTTCCAAGAGACTGGAACAGAGAAGTTCAGTGTAGGCATAGGGGACCAGATTGGGTGAGGAGACGTCAAGCGTTGGCAGGTCCGGTCGAGCGTAGACGTGGGAAATGAACTTAGATGATGCCGCATCCCGACGAATATCTGGCGGGGCGATGTTGCTAAGAACTGGCAGCCATGGAACCGGGGTGGAACGGATGGTTCCAGAAATGATCCTCATGGAGGAATATAATTTGGAATCGACCAAGTGGACATGGGGGCTACGGAACCATACTGGGGCACAGTATTCTGCAGTGGAATAGCATAATGCCAGAGATGATGATCGTAGTGTGGAAGCGCTCGCGCCCCATGAGGAGCTGGCCAGTCTTGCAATGATGTTATTCCTCGCGCCCACCTTTGCTGCAGTTTTTATGAGATGTTCGTGAAATGACAGAGTGCGATCGAGAGTAACGCCAAGATAGACTGGCTGGGCTTCTCGTATAGCCAAGCTGCACATTAAGCTCACGCGAGGCCGAGGCATGGTGTAGATGGAAAACAGATGATACCGTTTTTGCAGTGCTAGGGATTAGTCGCCATTTTTTACAGTAATCAGATATCAGAGACATGTCTCCGTGAGTGTTTCCTCGAGGATGTCAAACTTGGATGCCTGAGTTGCACAGCAGATGTCATCGGCGTAGATGAACTTCCTTGAAGAAGTTTCTGGGAGGTCATTGATGTAAATATTAAATAGCGTAGGAGCCAGAACAGAGCCCTGGGGGAGGCCACTTGAGACAAGTCTCCATCTGCTAGACTTGTCACCCAGATGCACCCGGAATCTTCTGTTTTGGAAAAGAAACGATATAGTGTTGGCCACCCATGGAGGCAGGCATCTTGAGATCTTGACTAGAGACCACGGTGCCAGACCGTGTCATAGGCTGCTGTGAGATCAACAAAGACAGCACCTGTCTTTAAATTTTTCTGGAATCCATTTTCAATGTAAGTTGAGAGGGCCAGGGCTTGTTCGCAGGTAGATCTTCCTGGGCGGAAACCAGCTTGGGCGGGTGATAGGAATTTCTCTGTAAGATGACCTCTCCCTATTATACAATCCCAAACAGCCAGGCTCTTTTCACAGTGCTAGATGGAATAAAGACTCGTCACCCGACCTGTGCTGGATTAGCACAGTCAACGGTCAAGCCTTTCCCGCTACGAGACAAGTTCTCAAGATCTTCCCGCACAGTCATCACCGCCCAGCTATCATCCACATTGGTCTCCAGCTATCATCCACATTGGTCTCCAGCTCCCACTGATTCTGTGCTCGGAGAAACTAAGATGGAACTTCTGGAAAGCAAACTGGCGTCTGTTCAGTGATCTTACCAACAAATCTATTCCTGCAATTCCAATTAACTCTATCCCCTCTGAAGATTCTTACAGGCGCTTCCGCCAAGCCATCTTCAAAGCAGCTTCCCAAGCCATTCCTCGTGGGAGACGTGCTAACTATACGCCTTGTCTTGATGCTGAATGCGAGCAACTACTAAAGCAGTATGATGAGTCGGGCGACCCAGATGTGGCTGACCATCTCATTGCCTCCCTGGATGCAGCACGCCAAGCCCGCTGGCAACAACTCACGGAAAGTCTGAACTTCACCCACTCAAGTAGGAAGGCCTGGAAGCTTCTTCACAGACTGGGTGCCGGTAGCCAACCCCCTCCCGTCTCCCATCCTCCCGTATCTCCAAACTCAGTGGCCAGTCACCTAACTCAAGTTGGACGTGCTAAGATCGACCCAGTCTGGAAAAGAGAAATTTCCCATGAGTGGGTCGATCTTAGCACTTCCGGTTATCTGGTCCATCTCCAAAACTCTCTCCCTTTACACTGTGAACTGGAAGACGCTTTGAAGAGGGTTAAACCGGGAACAGCTGCTGGCTATGATAACATCACCCCAGAACTCATTCTTAACTTGGGCCCCACGGCAAAGAAGTGGTTCGCTTCATTCCTGTCCCACATCTTGGAATCTGAGTCTATGCCCAAAGTTTGGTGTCGTGCGAAGATTATAGCGGTTTTGAAACCAAAGAAAGACCCAACACTGGCCGCCAGCTATAGACCAATTTCTCTCCTCTCCGTGTGTTAAAAACTCCTTGAGAGGCTGCTTCTGTCACGTATTTCTCATCAATAACAATAATAACAGTAAACAACAAGGGCAACAAAAGGGAAAAAATGGCCTCCAGGAGCAGTGGAGTGGATTCATTGTGCAGGCACCGGGCCCCATTGATAACCCTGGAGGCAAAAAAGAAATGAAGGAAGGAAGGGAGGGAGGAAGGGTAATTTTTTAGGTGATAATAGTGCATGGTCCTTGAATGATGTTATAAATATCCAAATGGCCCTTGACAGAGAAAAGGTCCTCCACCCCTGCTCTAGAAGTTGGTGAGAGCTTACAGGGGATATCAGCTAGCTTTAAACCACCACAGTGCCCAGCTGTGTGATTTAAGGGGATCTGCAATTAGACTTGCCCTGTAGAAACGAAACAAAACAAGCTCAAAAAAAAAAATTTTTTTTTAAAAGAAGAGCTAACTGGTGCTCAGAAACAAAGAGGCTGTTTTAAATAATTACTAACACATTACAAAAAGACAAGATTCTGAGTTTATGCCAGATTTTACCAAATGCATGTTCTGCATCTGTTGAGCAGTTGTCATGTGATTTTTTTTTTTCCTTTTCATTATTCTTCTGTGGCAAATTACAGTGATTGATTTTCAATATCAAACCGACCTTTTCATTCCTAAAATAAACCTCAATTTTCTTTTCTTGTTCTTTTTCTATATTGGCAAAATGCATTTGCTAACACTTGCTTTAGTATATTTGCATCTGCATTCATTTGTTAGAATAGTCTACACTGTTCCTTTCTCAAAATACCCTGGGAAGATTTTTCTGTCAAAGTTTCTATTGGCTTTATAAAATGAGTCGGGGGAATGTTTCTTCTATAGTTTATGCATGTGTGTATGGTGGTCTTTTTTTTTTTTGTAGAATTTTTTGGTGAAATGCTAATCATTTCTTCAGTAAATTGGATTATTTAAAATTCCTTTCTTTATATCAAAATTAATAAGAAGTACTCCTCTCCATGTTTGTCAGTTTTAATTAAATGTTCTTATTGATTGACAGATTTCATTCATAGAGATACTCCTTTTCTCATTTCTAATATTAACTATTTGTTTTCTCTCTCTCTGTCTCTTCCCTGTATCAACCTTATTAGGATTTTGGTTTGTCTTGTCAAAGAGTCCGGTTTTAGCTTGGTTAATTTGGCTGTATATATTTTCTATTTAATAATCTCTTTATATTTATTTTTAAATTTTTGTGATCTTTATTTGTTGTATATAGAAATAGAGAGGGGAGGGGGAGGTAGAGAGGAAGAGAGACAGGGCAGGGGTGGATAGCATAATGGTTATGCAAAGAGACTCATGCCTGAGGCTACAAAATCCCAGGTTCAATCCCGCACTACCATAAACAAGAGCTGAGAACTGCTCTGGTTAAAAAAAAGGAAGAGAAACAGTGAGACAACCTGCAGCACTGCTTCACCACTTGCAACGCTTTCCACCTGCAGGTGGGAACCGGAGGCTCGAACCTGGGTCTCTTTATATTTCTTTCCTTTTATTTTCTTCGTGTTCAACACTGCTCTTACTAGTTGTTTTTTTTCCTAATTTATTTTCTATATATTTATATATTTGAAGACTATATATTTTGAGGGGGCTGAGCAGTGGCACACTGGGTTAAACGCACATAATGCTTAGTACCAAGACCCAGACAAGAATTGGGGTTCAAGCTCCTGGCACCCCACCTGCAGGGAGGAAGCTTCACAAGTGGTGAAGCAGATCTGCATGTGGCTATCTTTTTCTTTCTCTTTCTCTATTTCCCCTCCTTTCTTAATTTCTCTCTGTCCTAGCCAATAAAATAGAAAAAAATTACCACTCGGAGCAGTGGTTTCGTAATGCCACACCGAGCCCCAGCAATAACCCTGGAGGCCAAAAGAAAAAAATACATATTTTGTGGCCCAGGAGGTGGTGCAGTGGATAAAGTGTTGAAATCTCAAGCATAAAGTCCTAAGGAAATGTCAGAGTGATGCTCTGGTTATCTTGCCTCCTTTATCTCATTTATACTTACTTTTGAAGAAAAAAAAAAAGAATATATAAAGGCTTTTTGTATAACCATTATGCTATTTCCCCAGCCCTAGATAGATATTTCTTCATTTCCAAACAGGACAAGTTTTCCAGTTGTTTTTGTTTTCATTTTTTTAATTGGGGGGATTAATGGTTTAGTCAACAATAAACTACAGTGACAAAAAATAAATACAATAGTTTGTACATGTATAAAATTTCCACATAATGATTCAACCCCCTTTAGGTCCTTAGACATCATGTTCCAGGACCTGAACCCCCCACCCCACCCCAGAGTCCTTGACTTTGATGCAATACACCAAACCCAGTTCATGTTCTGCCTTGTGTTTTCCTATTTTTTCAGCATCTTATTTTTATATTTATTATTGGTGATTTAATAATGATTGACAGGATTGTGGGATAGTTCATACAGTTCTCACCACTAGAGTGCCATATACCACTCCCCTCCATTGGAAGTTTCCCTATTCTTTATTCCTCTGGGAGTATGGACCAAAGATCTCTAAGGCGGCATTGAAGGTCGGAGGTCTGGTTTCTGTTAACTGCTTCTTCATGGGACATGGGCATTAGCAGGTTGATCCATATACCCAGCCTGTCTCTATCTTTCCTTAGTGGGGTAGGGCTCTAGGGAGGTGGGGTTCCAGGACATATTGATGAGGTTGTCTGCCCAGGAAAGACAGGCTGGCATCATGGTAGTATTTTTCAACTTTTGTCTATGAGTAATATCATCTCATATTCATCCTCTTTTTGACTTCTTTCGCTTAACATGATTCCTTCAAGCTCCATCCAGGATGGAGTGAAGAAAGTGAAATCACCATTTTTAACAGCTGAGTAGTATTCCATTGTGTATATAAGACCACAATTTACTCAGCTACTCATCTGTTGTTGGATGCCAGGGTTGCCTCCAGATTTTGACTATTAACAGATTGTGCTGCTATGAACATGGGTATACACAATCTAATTATGTTTTGGTTGTTGCTTTCTCACTTGAAATGCAGTGTAATTGATTATTGGCAACATGTCAGGACTTGTTTTATACACAGTATAGATATATCTATTTTTATTTTATCTTTTTTTTTTATAGAAACAGAGAGAAACTGAGAAGCAAGTGGGGAGAGAGTGTGAGAGGGGGGCAGGTTGTGGCACAACCGGTCAAGTGCACATAACCCAGGTTTGAGCCCCTGCTCCTTACCTGCAGGGAGGACGCTTCATGAACAGTGAAGCAGGCCTGCAGGTATCTATATTTCTTTCCCCCTTTCCGTCTCCCCTCCGCTCTAAATTTCTCTCTGACCTGTCAATAAAAATAGAAAAAAAAAAAAAAAGAAAGAAAAATGGCCGCTGGGAGCAGTGGATTTGTAGTGCAGGCATCGAGCCCCCCCAAAAAGAGGGATGGGATCTGTTTGTCATTCTCACTTATTTTGCTTTGTACAACTCACTCAAGGTCCTTACATTTTTGTATAAATGGCTATATATATATATATACATATATATATATATATATAAATAAATGGAAGTTTTTCATTGTATGTAATATGCACCACATCTTCTTTATTTCACCATCTACCGATGGGCTAGTCCCATATTCTAGCTGTTGTGAATAATGCTACAGTGTGGAACATGTAACTCTTGTTGTTAATGATTTCATGTTTTTTTGGCTAAATACTCAGAAGTGGGATTGCTGGATCATATGGCAATTCTATTTTTTTTTTTTTTTGAGGAAACTCCATACTGTTTCCCAAGATTGTAAGGTGTATGAAATTTTTACAGTTTTTCTGTCTTTGTAGTGAATGGAGCATTTTGTTACTGTGAAATACTCTTCATCTCTACAGATTTTTATTTTAAACTTAAGATCAATTTTGACAAATAGCATAGTTATACTTATTTTCTTTTGCTTAACATTTGCTAGACTGTTATCCATACTTCCGATTTTAACCTTTTGAAATTCCTTATTAGTTTTGTTTCATAGTAAGTAAGTTGCAGCCAGCTGCCTTTGGGACTCTAGGCCGTTCCCCGCCCCCATGCAAGTAGCCCCCCAGAGGCAAGAAATGTTTTTTTTAAGCTGATAAAGTTTAGCCCACAGAGGCAGATATGGCCCCCTCAGGCCTTCCCTTAGCAGCACACTGGTTCTTGTCGTTTGCATGTTTCTCCATGTTTGTGCCAGTTTCTTTTTATAAAAATGCCTGTATGATATAGGTTTCTGTTCACCCCACACCCTTGATACTGTAGCCATTTAGTTAAAAGAAAAGGGGGAATTGTTGTATGCTTTACATTGGGTAGTTCTCCCCCGCCAAGAGAATTGGATCAGTCCAGTTAATTTCGCAGGCCCGCTTGGCCCCGCCCCAAGGAACCCCGAGAGAGGGTTCCTGAGTTCGAGAGTGCCAGAGTTTCAGAGGGTTCCCCAGTACGAGAGTTCCAGAGTTGGAGAGGGTTCCTGAGTTCGAGAGTAAAAAAGAGAGAGTGCTTGCGCCGCCGCAAAGAGACAGCGGAGTTCTGTTTGGTGATTAGTTTGTCTTAGTTTATGAATCGTTGTTCCTGAATAAAGAAATACAGCTTCCCTGCCCAGCCGTTGTCTCCGCGTCTCTGTTACCCGCCGTGAAGCAAGCCAGCCCGGCCAGAGCCTCCGAATTTTAACAACAGCCTTTGTTCTCACATCTATGCAGGATGGGTTCACCTGCTTTTCTGGGTTCTTCATGGGTTGTCCAGCAATCAAAATAACAATAGAGAGACAAACAGAACTAGAAAGCAAATCTAGTTACATACTTACGTGGAATCTACAAAGCTGTGGATTCCAAGGTCACCAAGTCTATGTATACATGTGGTTCTGTATTCTGAGCTAAGGGATGAGATAGTAGCTCAGGGCTTCAGGGAAAGATGAGGGGGGACTCATATACCAGGAAGGTGGTGACTCATGACAGAGATCAGATGCTATATTAATTAGATGTTAGGTCCGGTTGTAATTTTCTCTGATAAAAATGTCATTTCTGTGACTCAGAAGGTGTCATCGTGGATAAAAATGTTGGATCTTCAAGCATAAGGTCCTGAGTTTGATCCCTGGCAACACACTGCCAGAGTGATGCTCTGGGTCTGTCTCTTCTCTTTTCTCATAAATAAGTAAATCTTTTTAGGAGGACCTAGTGGGGGTTGTATTGCTATGTGTAAATGCCATACATGTACAAACTATTGCATTTTACTATCTGCTGTGAACCATTAATCCTTCAATAAAGAATTTTCCAAAAAACGAAAAAAAAAAAAAAAAAGGACTCGGCAGTAGCGCAGCGGGTTAAACGCAAGTGGCAAAAAGTGCAAGGACCTGCTCAAGCCCCTGGCTCCCCACCTGCAGGGAGGTCACTTCACAAGCGGTGAAGCAGGTCTGCAGCATTGGATTCATAGTGCAGGCACTGAGTCCCAGTGATAATGCTGGAGGCAGGAAAAAATATATATTGTATTTATTCATTTAAATGAGGAAGATAGGAGGAGAGAGAGAAAGAACCAGACATCACTCTGGTACATGTGCTGCCAGGGATTGAATTTAGAGCTTCATGTTTGAGAGTCTAGTGCCTTATCCACTGAGATACCTCGTGGACCAGTTTTAAAAATTTTATTCAAGAAACAAGTGACTAACATCAAACATTTATACAGTATTGGTACAGATGTACAAAAGAAGCAAAAATAACCCAATAGAAAAGTGGGCCAAAGAACTAAGCAGTTTTCTTTCTTTCTTTTTTTTTTTTTTTTTTTCCCTCTAGGGTTATTGCTGGGCTCGGTGCCTGCACCATGAATCCACCGCTCCTGGAGGCCATTTTTTCCCCCTTTCGTTGTAGCCTCGTTGTGGTTATTATTATTGCCATTGTTGATGTTGTTCGTTGTTGGATAGGACAGAGGAGGGGAAGACAGAGATGGGGAGAGAAAGACAGACACCAGCAGACCTGCTTCACCCCCCGTGAAGCGATTCCCCTGCAGGTGGGGAGCCGGAGGCTTGAACCGGGATCCTTACGCGGGTCCCTGCGCTTTGCGCCACATGTGCTTAACCCATTGTGCCACCGCTCGACCCCTCTAAACAGTTTTCTAAAGAAGAGACATGGTCCACAGAAACATGAAGAAATGCTCTACTTCAGGAGTCGGGCGGTTGCACAGCGGGTTAAACGCACTTGGCGTGAAACGCAATGACCAGCGTAAAGATCTCGGTTTGAGCCTCTGGCTACCCACTTGCAGGGGGTTCGCTTCCAAGCAGTGAAGCAGGTCTGCAGGTATCTATCTTTCTCTCCCCCCTCTGTCTTCCCCTCCTCTCTCCATTTCTCTCAGTCCTATCGAACAACAATGACATCAATAACAACAACAACAACTATAAAAAAAACCAACAATAAGGGCAACAAAAGGGAAAATAAATAAAATATAAAAAAATTTAAAAAGAAATGCTGCACTTCACTTATCATTAGAGAAATGCAAATTAACATTATGCTGAGATACCATCTCACACCTGAGAGAATGACTTACATTAACAAACCAGGAAACGACAGGTGTTGGAGAGGTTGTGGAGAAAAGGGAACTGTGCTTCACTGCTGGTGGGAATGCAAACTGGTACAGCCCCTTTGGAAGACTGTATGGAGATTCCTTCAACAAACAAAAATGGAAATACTTTATGATTCAGCAGTACCACTCTTGGGCATTTATCCAGTGGATACTCAAGCTTCACCACTTGTGGAGCTTTCTCCCTGCAGATGGGAGCTGGGGGCTTGAACCCAGGTCTTTGTGCATGATAATACGTGTACTTAACCAGGTACACCATGACCCAGCTCTCCAATGTTTAAAAAATTTGTAGAGAAATCTACTTTTATGAGTGTCAAGGTATTGTCCCTCTTCTCTCTCCAGGTCCTATGGTCATCTTCCCCTAATCGTTACCCCTCTGGTAATGTGGACCAAAATTCTTCCCCACACCACCCCTCCAGGGTTATTGCTAGGATCTGGTGCTGGCACTGCAAATCCACTGCCCCTGGTGGTCATTCCCCCCCTCCCATTTTATTGGACAGGATGTAGATAAATTGAGAATGGAGGAGGAGACAGAGAGGGAGAGACAGAGAGACACCTGCAGACCTTCTTCACCACTTATAAAGCATCCCCCCTACTGGGTGGGAGCCAGAGGCTTGAAACTGGATCCATGTGCTTCATACTATGTGCACTTAACAGTGTGCCACTTCCCCCCAACCCCAAATTCTTTATGGGGTGCAGAAGGTGGGAGTTCTGGCTTCTGTAATTGTTTTCCTGCTGGACATGGGCACTGGCAAGTTGATCCATACCCCCAGCCTGTTTCTATCTTTCCCTAGTGGGGTAGGTTCAGGAGAGGTGAGGTTCTAGGACACACTGGCAAGGTCATCTGCCCAGGAAGTGAAGGATGGATCATAGTAGCACCTGCAACTTGGTAGCTAAAATGCAATAAGATATAAAGCAGGACAAAATGTTTAATGAACAGGAACCATAGAGTAGGAATAGAGCAAATGAAAATTAGGAAGTCCATGTTAGTTACGTTCCTAGGGTTTAATTTGTTTTTTATTAGTTTTCCAGGTTTATTGCTATACAGTTGAAATGTGGCATACTTTTTTTAAAGTAATGAAAATGTACTGAGAATTCCAGGAATGGTAGTTATTGTATCTTTAGTCTTGAGGGAGGAAGTAGCACTGTTGAAAAAAAAAATCACACATTCCTCCTTTTTCCTTTTCTTTCTCATCCTCCTTCTTACCTGCCCTCCCCCCTGCTTCTCTTTCTTTTTGATAGAGACAGAGTAAAGTTGAGAGGTGTGAGGGAGGTGGAGAGGGAAAGAGGTGACACCTGTAGCACTGCTCCGCCACTCATGAGGCTTCTCCCTTGTGGGTAGGGACCTGAAGCAGGGTCCTCACACATGGTGTCTTGAGTACTCTGACTGCCACCACTTGGCTCCCTTCCTTTTTTTTTTCCTCCAGGGTTATTGCTGGAGCTTGGTGCCCATACCACCAATCTCCTGGAGGCTATTTTTTTTCCCTTTTGTTGCCCTTGTTGTTTTTATCGTTGTTGTGGTTATTATTGTTGTTATTAATGTCGCTGTTAGATAGGACAGAGAAATTCAGAGAAGAGGGGAAGACAGAGAGGAGGAGAGAAAGACAGACATCTATAGACCCCCCTGCAGGTGGGGAGCTGGGGGCTCGAACTAGGATCCTTGCGCCAGTCCTTGTGCTTCACACCCTGTGTGCTTAACCTGCTGCGCTACCGCCCTTCCCCCCCCTTTTACTTGAGCGTAGACCAGCTGATACCTGAGGTATGCCTGTTGCATAAAATGATGTGCTATTTTCCTGGGCCCTTCTTGTGACATTTTCTCACTGCTTTATTTCTAATATTATTGTTTAAAAAAAAAATTATTATCAAGGGCCAAGTGGTGGTGCACCTGGTTGAGAGCACATGGTGAGAGAAAGAAAAGAGGTAGAGGGAAGAGAAGGAAAGGCAAAGCACCTCTATCCAGTGTCCAAAGAGCTCTCTTGGCACTGTCCATGCGCCCCCATGTGGTACCAGCATGGAATTCCAGCTGTGAGACTTTCTCTTTTTTTCTTTATTGGGGGATTAATGGTTTATAGTTGACAGTGAAATACATAATTTGTACATGCATAACATTTCCATGTAACAATACAGCCCCCACTAGGGCCGTCCTGTGTCATTATGTTCCCATTCCTGAACCCTCCCCCAACCCACCCCAAAGTCTTTTACTTTGGCGCAGTACACCGTCTGAGATTTTTTTTTTCATCTGTGACTTTGTAAGACTTACACTTTGCCAGATTAGCCATCTCCTTGTCCCTGTTTATTTTAGATTTTTAGCTTGTTTTTTTAATTATTATTCATAAGCTTTGTGGATGTTAATCACCTTGGCTCATGAAGTATATGGTGTTGGAAGGGGAAAGATACAGTCTAATTTATGCCTAGTTTTTGTCTTCCCTTTTTAGTTTAAAGGCTAAGGTGGAACTGGAGTAGGAGGCAGAGGGACACGCCTAGGATCACCACAGTGTGAAACATCTTCCCAGCCCAACACTTTGCTTTTTACATTTATTTATTTAGTATTTATTAATTTGATAAGACAGGGAGAAATTGAGAGGGGGAGGAGCTAGAGAGAATAAGAGACACCTGCAGCACTGCTCCACCACTCGTAAAGCTTCCCTCCTATAGGCGGGGAACCCAGTGCTGGAACCTGGATCCTTGCATGTGGTAACGTGCACTGAACCAGGTGCACCGTTACTCAGTCCCTCCTAGCACTTTTCAAGATGCTTTTCTTTGTTAAACAACAACAGAACCCTTGCCTACAAAATGTAGGAAGAGCTGGTGGGAAGAAAGACTGACTAGCCAGTACCCTCTGCATACTGAAAGCTATTTACCCACTAACTGCTCCAGTGCTATTTGTGTGTTCTAGGCTTGCTATTTCTCTGCCTTACAACCACAGTGAGAATGAATGTTAGAGAAAAAAAATATTTAACAAAATAGTTGTACCATCTTTTTTTTTTTTTTTTTTTTGCCTCCGGGGTTATTCCTGGGACTGGGTGCCTGCACTAACAAATCCACTGCTCCTGGAGGCCATTTCCACCAACCCCCCCCCCTTTTTTGGGTATTTATATTCTTAATTTTATTTTTTTATTATTTATAAAAAGGAAACAGACAAAATCATAGGATAAGAGGGGTACAACTCCACACAGTTCCCACCACCAGAACTCTGTATCCCATCCCCTCCCCTGATAGCTTTCCTATTCTTTAGCCCTCTGGGAGTATGGACCCAAGGTCATTGTGGGGTGCAGAAGGTGGAAGGTCTGGCTTCTGTAATTGCTTCGCCGCTGAACATGGGCTTTGGCAGGTGGATCCATACTCCCAGCCTGTCTCTCTCTTTCCCTAGTTGGGTGGGGTTCTGGGGAATCAGAGCTCCAGGATACATTGGTGTGGTTGTCTGTCCAGGGAAGTCTGGTTGGCATCATCTTAGCATCTGGAACCTGGTGGCTGAAAAGCCAAACAAGTTGTTCACTAATCATGAACCTAAAGGCTGGAATAATGCAGATGAAGAGTTGGGGGTCTCTGTTTGATAGATAGCTAGTAGGCCTATTTTAGTTCTATTCCAAAGGGCCTGTGACTATGCTAGTTTGTTTTTTTTTTCCCTTGAGCCTGAAATCCAAGTTATTGGATCCAAGTTATTGTCTGGGGAGATGGTGTCATGGCTGGAGAAAGGACCAGAGAGCTGGATCAGGGAAGAGAAAGGTGTATAAATATTGTTGACTGTAAGCATTTTTCCCATTTTGTTGCCATTGCTGTTATTATTGTTGCCATTGCTATTGTTGTTGTTGGATAGGACAGAGAGAAAGATAGGCACCTGCAGATCTGCTTCACCGCCAGTGAAGTGACGGCTCTGAAGGTGGAGAGCTGGTGGCTCCAACTGGGATCTTTAGGCTGGTCCCAGCATTTAGCACCATGTGCACTTAACCAGCTGTGCTACCACCCGCCCCCCATTGTATCATATTCTAACTCTGATGTCTGGCCTTTGTCTGCTCCGTGTATTTTTTCATTCTAAATCAGGACCAAATTTCCATGTGTTCTTCATAGGATTTGTTAAAAATATATTTATTTATTTTCCCTTTTTTTGTTGCCCTTATTGTTTAACATTGTTGTGGTTTATTGATGTTGCTGTTGAATAGGACAGAGAGAAATGGAGAGAGGAGGGGAAGACAGAGAGGGGGAGAGAAAGACAGACACCTGCAGACCTGCTTCACCACTTGTGAAGCGACTCCCCTGCAGGTGGGGAGCCGGGGGCTCGAACCAGGATCCTTGAAGTTTGTGCCACCTGCGCTTAACCTGCTGCGCCACTGCCCGATTCCCCATAGGATTGTTTTTATATTTACTTATTTATTTATTTATTGAATAGAGACAGTCAGAAATTGAGAGGGAAGGGGAGATAAAGTGGGAGAGAGACACAGAGACACCTGCATCAATGCTTCACCACTCAAATGAAGCTTACCCCCTGCAGATGGGAACTGGGGGCTCAAACTAGGTCCTTGTGCACTCAACCAGAGGTACCACTGCCTGACCCTCCTAGGATTTCCATCTCTGTATAAATGTAATGGTTATGTGTGTGTGTGTGTGTGTGTGATCTGTAAGACTTCACTGCTCCAGGCTGACTTTCAGACAGAGGGACAGAGAGAGACAGGAAAGATATCACAGCACTGAGAAGCTTCTTCCAGTGTAGTGGTATCTGGATTTGAACTTGGATTGCTTGCATGACAAAGCAGTACCCTATACATACATACATAATTATATATTAGATTTATTTATTAATGAAAGAGAAAGAGAGATGGGAAGCAGACAGAGTATTATTTCATGAGTTAGAGACAGAGTAATGAGAGAGACCAAATCATCTCTAGCATCTGTGGTACTGGAAATTGAACTCGGGACCTACTTCATGCATAAAAGCCAGGTTTTATACCCACTAACTACACCACCTCCCTGGCTGCTCAGCTTGCTGTTTTCTTTCTTTTAAAAACATTTTTTTTTGTTATCTTTATTTATTGGATAGAGACAGCCAGAAATTGAGAGGGTAAAGCGAGATAGGAGGGAGAGAGACAGAGAGACACCTGCAGCCGTGCTTCACCACTTGCAAAGCTTTCCCCCTGCAGGTGGGGACCAGGGGCTCGAACCTGGGTCCTTGCGCACAATAACGTGCACTCAGCCAGGTGCGCCACCACCTGGCCCCTCAGCTTGCTGTTTTCAGAATCACTGATTAGCATGGTTAATTATCTACAGAATAGTTTGGGTTCAATATAATATATCTTTAATATATTTCTGTATATGTGTGTGATTTTATTTATCTACTTGCCTCCAGGGTTATCACTAGGGCTTGGTGCTTGCACTACGAATCTACTGCCCTGGCAGACATTTTTTCCTTTTTATTTTATTTTATTTTATTTTATTGGCTAGGACAGAGAGAAATTGAGAGAGGAGGGGGAGATAGAGAGAGGTAGAAAGATAGACACCAGCAGACCTGCTTCACCACTTATGAAATGACCCCTCCTGCAGGTAGGGAGCCGGGGACTGGAACTGGGAACCTTGCGTAGGTCCTTGTGCGTCATACTATGTGTGCTTAACTGGGTGTGTCACCGCCCAACTTCCGTGTGCATGATATTTATACTCCCTGTATACTAATGTTTTCCATATTATCAACTTGTCTTAAAGATAATTAAAGTTGATGTTAGGGTAAAGTTGTTAATATTCTATGAAGTGCTTAACCACCTTTTTTCTCTTTTTTCTCTTTTTTTGCCACGAGGGTTGTCGCTGGGGCTTAGTGCCGGTGCTACAAATCGTCAGCTTCTGGCAGCCTTTTTTCCCCCTAAACCTTTCTACTCTATTTTTATTTGACAGGACAGAGAGAAATTGAGAAAGGAGAGGAAACAGAGAGGGATAGAGAAAGACACCTGCAGACCTGCTTCACTGATCATGAAGCGTTCACCCTGCAGATGAGGAGCATGGGCTCTAAGCTGGATCCTTGTGAATAGCCATACGTGCACTTAACCACGTGCACCACTGCCGGCCCCTCTCTTATTTGTTCTTTTAAGTGGTTTCAGTTTCCAAATATGATGATACTTCACCAAATACCTTCAACATCATGCTCCAAAATGGGTTTATGGAATAGGTCAAACAGGTAAATAGATATAAAGGATGCTTTTTTATTCTTAAGTATGTTGTGTTTCTTTTTTTTTTTTTTTTTTTTAAGATTTTATTTATTTATTTATGAGAAAGTTAGGAGGAGAGAGAAAGAACCAGGCATCACTCTGGCACATGTGCTGCCGGGGATCAAACTCAGGACCTAATGCTTGAGAGTGCAAAGCTTTATCACTGCGCCACCTCCTGGACCACAAGTATGTTGTGTTTCCATAGACATTCAAGTAATATTTATCAGAGGAAAGAATGTTGTAAAAAAAATTTTTTTTCCATTCTGGATTTAAGTCCTCAGCTCCCATCGATGGGGAGGAAGCTTCATGAGTCAGAGAGCAATGCTGGCAAGTGCCTCTCCTGTTTCTCTCTCTCACTCTCTTATCAAGAAAAGAAAAAAAAAAATCTCAAGAACAGTGGAGTTGTCATTCATGCACAAGCTCTAGCAATAAACCCAGGGACAATAAATGAATAAATAAATAATTTCCGATATAATTGTGCCATTGTCATTCCTATTGAGAATAGGAAGTTGTTTCCACCATTTTAGGCTTTAAGTTCTTGATGAGTCAATTATAGTCAGGATCATTTTGTCTTTCTTGAAAAGAAATGCTATAAACAATGTTATTCTGACAAGAAACAAGTGTTTCTCTTTTTATTTTTACCTACCAGACATATGTTTTCTTACAGAACTGAGTTTGCTCTTAAAGAAATCATGTCCTCTGGAGGTGCTGAAGATGACATCCCGCAGGGAGAGAGAAAAACAGTTACAGATTTTTGTTATCTTCTGGATAAATCTAAGCAACTGTTCAATGGATTAAGGTTAGTGGACTCTGGATATCTTCAACTTTTCTCTAGTTC
The DNA here is from genome assembly GCF_950295315.1 of Erinaceus europaeus. NCBI lineage: Eukaryota > Metazoa > Chordata > Mammalia > Eulipotyphla > Erinaceidae > Erinaceus > Erinaceus europaeus. The sequence goes on along the minus strand of NC_080171.1, from coordinate 96,906,646 downwards.
TGTATTATTTCCTATATAGCAAATATGCGGTAAGTTTCTGTAAATTACATCTAGGGTATTATATGTATCTATAGTAGAAGTGATTTTTTTTTCTTTTGATGCTATTTCTTTATTCTCAGATTAAAAAAAAGAAGAAGAAAGGGGGGTCGGGCGGTGGCGCAGTGGGTTAAGTGCATGTGACGCAAAGCGCAAGGACCAGCGTAAGGATCCCGGTTCGAACCCCCCGGCTCTCCACCTGCAGGGGAGTCGCTTCACAGGCGGTGAAGCAGGTCTGTAGGTGTCTATCTTTCTCTCCCCCTCTCTGTCTTCCCCTCCTCTCCATTTCTCTCTGTCCTAGCCAATGGCGAACAACATCAACAATGGCAATAATAATAACCACAACGAGGCTACAACAACAAGGGCAACAAAAGGGGGAAAAATGGCCTCCAGGAGCGGTAGATTCATGGTGAGCCCAGCAATAACCCTGGAGGAAAAAAAAGAAGAAGAAAGAAAGAAAAGGGGGTGGTCGGGTGGTAGTGCAGCAGGTTAAGCACATAAGGCTCAAACTGCAAGGACCGGCATAAGGATCCCAGTTTGAGCCCCTGGCTCCCCACCTGCGGGGGTGGGGGGTGGGGGGTCATTTTACAAGTGGTGAAGCAGGTCTGCAGGTGTCTATCTTTCTCTCTCCCTCTCTTTCTTCCCCTCCTCTTTTGATTTCTTTCTGTCCTGTCTAACAACAATGACAGCAATAACAACAATGATAAACAACAAGGGTACAAAAGGGAAAAATAGCCTCCAGGAGCAGTGAGTTCATAGTGCAGGCACTAAGCCCCAGCAACAACGCTGGAGGAAAAATAAAAGCAGGAAAAGAGTATTATTATTATTTTTTAATTTTGTAAATTTTTATTTTTTATTTGCTTGTTTTTACCACAACACTGCTTAGTTCTGGCTTATGGTGGTGCAGGGGAATGAACCAGGGACTTTGGAGGCCCAGGCATGAGAGTCTCTTTGCATAGCCATTATGCTATCTACCCTCTGTCCCTCATATGTCTTATAATTGTATTATATATCCCTACTTGTGGAACTATGCAGAGTTTACTTCTAAATAAGCTAATTTATCCCCCCCCCCTTTGTTTATGGTGGTGCTGGGGATTGAACCAGGGATTTTGGATACATAGACATTACAGTCTCTTTGCATAAGCATTATGCTGTCTCCCCCACCCACTAATTTATTTCTCAAAACAGTTTTTATAATGTTAAAGATAAAACATCGCCTCTATAACCACATGTACTGCCAGGAATAGAACTTAGTACTACATGCTTGAGAGTCCAATGCTTTATCCACTATACTACCTTCCCAGCTGCTCCAAATATAATTTTACTTGCTCAATATTTACTTGACTCCAGTATTTACCATATATTGGATACAAAGAATTGAAAGATAAAAATTACAGTCTATGTCCTCAAATGCTCTGTGAGGAAATGATAAAAATACAAATCATACAGCCACTTTCTACTCACTGCTAAACTCAGATTTAGCATATCTATTTAGCACACTTCCCACATATCTCTGTGTGTCTGTTGGAATTGAAACAAAACAAACAAAAAAAAGTTGGTAATTTTTAAGAGTGAAATAAATGACATATAAAAATGTGCATGAGAAGTCTAGAAAATTCTTAGAAAGCTAAAAGTGGACCTACTCTATGACCCTGCAATTCCTCTCCTGGGGATATATCCTAAGGAACCCAACACACCCATCCAAAAAAGATGTGTGTATACCTATGTTCATAGCAGCACAATTTGTAATAGCCAAAACCTGGAAGCAACCCAAGTGTCCAACAACAGATGAGTGACTGAAAAAGTTGTGGTCTATATACACAGTAGAATACTACTCAGCTATTAAAAATGGTGAATTCACCTTCTTTAACCCATCTTGGATGGAGCTTGAAGGAATTATGTTAGTGAGAAACTGAAGGATGAATACAGGGTGATCTCACTCATAGACAGAAGTTGAAAAATAAGAACAGAAGGGAAAACACAAAGCTGAACTTGGACTGGAGTTAATGTATTGCACCAAAGTAAAACTCTGGGGTTGGGGGAGGGCTCAGGTCCTGGAACAGAGGGGGACCTAGTGGGGGTTAAATTGTTATGTGGAAAACTGAGAAATGCTATGCATATGCAAACTATTATATTTACTGTTGACTATAAACCATTAATCCCCCAATAAAGAAATTAAAAAAAAACCACATGAGAATCCCAACAATAACTTCTGGCTCTCAAACTCCTTTATGCTCAGCCGTGCCGTTAAAATGTTAACATAGTTTTGTTTTTTTTTTCCCACCAAGACAATCACTGGAACAGTACCTCCACTATTCCCATTGTTTGGTTGTTTTTGTTTTTTCTTTTTCCTCTTTTTTGATAGAAGGTGAGAGAGAGAGGGAGACTGAAAGGAAGAGAGAATCACTGCTCCGTTCCTCATGAGGCTTCCCCTCTGCAGGTGCACCCATGTAGTGGTTTGGGGCTCAAACCAGGTCCTTGTTCATGAAAAACTAACTCTACTGGGTGAGCCCCCTGCTGTTAAAAGCTCTGGTTCGGGGAGTCGGGCTGTAGTGCAGCAGGTTAAGCGCAGATGGCGCAAAGCACAAGGACAGGCGTAAGGATCCCGGTTCGAACCCCGGCTCCCCACCTGCAGGGGAGTCGCTTCACAGGCGGTGAAGCAGGTCTGCAGGTGTCTGTCTTTCTCTCCTCTTCTCTGTCTTCCCCTCCTCTCTCCATTTCTCTCTGTCCTATCCAACAACGACAACAACAATAATAACTACAACAATAAAACAACAAGGGCAACAAAAGGGAATAAATAAATTAAAAAAAAAAAAAAGCTCTGGTTCAGGGCCCCCACAGTGACACAAGGACTCACAGAGGGATCTCGGTTTGAGCACCCGGCTTCCCACCTGCAGCGGAGTCCCTTCACAAGTGGTTAAGCAGGTCTTTGGGTGTCTTTCTCTCCCCCTCTCTGTCTTCTCCTCCTCTCTCCATCTCTCTCTGTCCTATCCAACAATAGCAACCATAACAGTAACAACAACAATGACAAACAACAATGGCAACAAAGGGGAAAAAATGGCCTCCAGGAGCAGTGCATTTCTAGTGCATGCATCGAGCCCCAGCAATAACCCTGGAGGCAAAAAAAAAAACAAAAAACTGGTCCCTTTTTCTTTTTCTCCTTTAATTTCATACAATGAAATCCAGCTACTCAGAGTTTACAAGTTTACAGTGAAATGGCTGTATGAGTTTACAGAGCTGTATTATTACCACATTCTAACTTTAGAACTTTTGAATAATCCCTCAAAGAAACTTCATTCCAGTCATCAATAACTACACACACACACACACACACACACACACACACACACACACTCTCCAACATCTACAAATTTACTTCTTTTGTATGAATTTACCTATTTTGGACAGTTCATATAAATGGAATCCTACTGCACTTTGTCTCTCATGACTAGATTCTTTCACTTAATACTGTTGAACTTCATTTGTTTAGTTGTGTGTGTCAGCTCTTTGTTCTGTTAGTTGCAGATTAGTATTTCATTGTGTAAATTTACCCCATTTTGCTTATCCACTCACCAATTGGTTGAGATTTTAGCTAGTTTGCATTTTTGGCTTTGTCAAGAATGGTACTTTTGTCAAGAATGAATATGTGGGGCCAGGTTGTGGCACATCTGGTTGAGCACACATGTTACAATGTGCAAGGACCAGGGTTCGAATCCCCAGTCCCCACCTGCAGGGGGAAAGCTTTTCGAGTGGTGAAGCAGGGCTGCAGGTGTCTCTCTGCCTCTCTCCCTCTTTTCACCCCCCTCCCTCTCAGTTTCTTGCTGTCTCTATCCAATAAAGATAATTTAAAAAGTTAAAAAAAATGAATGAATACATGTGTACAACTTTTTGTATGGACACGTTTTTAGTTTTCCTGAGTTTATGCTTAGTAGTGGGATTTCTGGATCATCTGGTATTCTGTTAACTCTCAGGAGTACCTAACTGCAAGACTGCAACACCAACAGTGAGAATTCCTGTTTCTCTACACTTTCACCAACTCTTGTTATCTATCTCTATGCTGAGAGGTGTCCTACTGGGTATAAAGTGAAATCTTTTATGGTTCTGGTGTACATTTCCTCCTAGAAACTCGTGATGCTAAGTACCTTTCCATGGGCTCTAGTGGTTATTATTATTATTATTATTATTATTACTATTACTATTCCTTCAGGGTTATCACTGGGGCTCAGTGCCTGCACTATGAATCCACTGCTCCTGAAGGCTATTTTCCCCCTTTTGTTGCTTTTCATTGTTGTTGTTATTATTATTGTTGTTATTGATGTCATTGTTGTTGTATAGGACAGAGAGAAATTGAGAGAGGAGGGGAAGACAGTGAGGAGGAGAGAAAGATAGACACCTGCAGACTTGCTTCACTACTTGTGAAGTGACCTCCCTACAGGTGGGGAGCTGGGGGCTCAAACTGGGATCCTTACGCCGGTCCTTGCGTTTAACCTGCTGTGCTATTGCTCAACCCCCTCGTGATTATTTTTATGTCTTAAGAGAAATACCTATTCTACCCTCTGACCTTTATCAAACTGGATTATTTATATGTGTTTTTATAAATACTTTATTTATGGCTGAATGAATGAATGAGAAGAACCAGAGCATGACTCTGGCACTTGTAATCTCAAATAATTCTCTCTCTCTTTTTTTTTTTTTGCCGCTAGGGTTATCGCTGGGGCTCAGTGCCTGCACTACAAATCCACTGCTCATGGAGGATATTTTTTCCCCTTTGTTTCCCTTGTGGTTTATCATTGTTGTTGTTGTTATTATTATTGCTGTTGTTGTTGTTAGGACAGTGAGAAATCGAGAGAGAAGGAGAAGACAGAAGGGGGAGAGAAAGACGGACACCTGCAGACCTGTTTCACCACTTTTGAAGTGACCCCCCTGGAGGTGGGGAGCCAGGGGCTCAAACTGGGACCCTTAAGCTGGTCCTTGCTCTTTGTGCCATGTGTGCTTAACCCACTGTACTACTGCCTGGCCCCCTCAGATAATTCTCTATATATTATGAATACAAATTCCTTGTAAGAGTTAATGATTGCAAATATTTATTTTCCCATTCTGTATGTTCATCTCTCTTTCCACTTTATTGATGGTATCCAACTGTGGAGCCCAAAATCTTTTAATAAGTTCAACTTGTCATTCTTCTATTTGCTTATATTTTTGTATCTACAGAATTACTACCTAACCTGAGATAACCAAGACTTACTTTTGTGTTTCTTTTTTCCAAGAGTTCTGTGGTTTGGACTTTTATCTTTCAGTCTGTGAACCATTTTGTTCCCTGTTCCTTGTATCTCTTCTGTTAAGATTTTTAAAAAACATTTATTTATTTATTTATTTGATAGAGACAGCCAGAAATTGAAAGAGAAGGGAGAGAGAGAGAGACCTGCAGTACTGCTTCAGCACTTGCAAAGTTTTCCTTCTGCAGGTGGGGAACAGGTGTTCGAACCTGGGTCCTTGTGCATTGTAACGTGTGCTCATTCAACTATGCTACTACGTGTCCCCCCTCCCTTCTTATTGATATGTGTAATGCTTGGATTAAATATGCAATCTAAATCCTGTCTAGTCAGCTCTTGCTTTTCATCTCTATATTTTTCTCAAATTACTCAGTCAGTGCCTCAATTGTGTCCACCTTAGGACTGAGATATTTTAATTTTTTAAGTCTTTGTTTATTTATTGAATAGAGATAGCCAGAAATTGAGAGGGAAGGGGGTGATAGAAAGTGAGAGAGGCAGAGAGATACCTACAGCTCTGCTTCACCACTTGCAAAGTTTTCCCCCTGCAGGTGGGGACCGGGGACTTGAATCTGGGTCCTTGCACATTGTAGCATGTGCACTCAACCAGGTGCTCCACCACCTGGCCCCAGGACCGAGATATTTTATGCTGGCATTTCAAATCTGCATCTTTTGCTACATGAATTTTTGAAAAGTTAGATATTGTATCTGACTCAAAGTTTACTATCTTCTCTAGTTAAGTAAATAACACACTAGAAATGTTGATATGTTTATAAATGGAAGTAAAATTTTGTATTGAGTGTATCTGAGAAGCAGGTTGAATCTAGCAGTGGTATTTGTTCTCTTAAAAAAAGAACTAAAGAACTGGTGGTCCAGGAGGTGGTGCAGTGGATAAAGCATTGGACTCTCAAGCATGTGGTCACAAGTTCAATCCCTGGCAGCACATGTACCAGAGTGATGTCTGGTTCTTTCTCTCTTTCCTCCTATCTTTCTCATTAATAAATAAATACAATCTTTAAAAACCAAATAAACAAGCAAACAAAAAGAACTGGGGGTTGGGTGGTAGCACAGCGGGTTAAGTGCACTTGGTGCGAAGTGCAAGGACCTGGCGTAAGGATCCTGGTTTGAGCCCCCGGCTCCCCACCTGCAGGGGAGTCCCTTCACAGGCGGTGAAGCAGGTCTGCAGGTGTCTATCTTTCTCTCCCCCTCTCTGTCTTCCCCGTCTCTCTCCATTTTGTAGGTAGCTAGTAGGCATATTTTAGTTATATTCCAAAGGGCCTGTGGCTATACTAGTTTTTTTTGTTTGTTTTTTTTTTTTGCCTGAGCCTAAAATCTGATATGCAGGTGGATCCTAATTATTGTCTGGGGAGGTGATGTCATGGCTGGCAGAAGGATCAGAAAGCTGGATCAGGGAAGAGAGTAGCTCTCAGATATGGGAAAGGTGTTGACTAAATAAATAAATATTGTTGACTGTAAACCCCATTGATTTGATGTGATCTGGGGCCCATTTTCAGCTTAGGAGTCTATATGACCTCTGCATCCATGTAGATCTGAGCTCACATACTGTGGTCGGTCATAAATAGGAACATTCCAAGCTGCCCCAATAACAGCTTCAGATTTTAACATCGGGCCCTTCTTCCCCCACATTCATCTGACTGTTGGTGCTTATCTTGTTGCTAGTTTTCCTTTGTGTTCTGCCTTTCTTTAGTTCACAAAATTGGTTATTAAATTAATTATTGAGAGCCTGCTACGTAGTTCACCTGGGTAGGTATTTTATCTGGTCTCACTCTTGTCTTTTAAAAACCTGGAGCCCTGCTTCCCCAGAACCCCGCTCCACTAGGGAAAGAGAGAGATAGGCTGGGAGTATGGATCAACCTGCCAAAGCCCGTGTTCAGCGAGGAAGCAATTACAGAAGCCAGATCTTCCACCTTCTACACCCCATAATGACCTTGGGTCCATACTCCTAGAGGGATAAAGAATAGGAAAGCTATCAGGGGAGGGGATGAGATATGGAGTTCTGCTGGTGGGACTTGTGTGGAGTTGTATTCCTCTTATCCTGTGGTTTTGTCAGTGTTTCCTTTTTATAAATAAAAATTTAAAAAAATAAAGAAAAATAAGAAATAAAAGAAAAACCTCAGATTTTCTGTATTATTCAGGATATCATAAATTCTCTCTACTGGAGGTGTTTCCATTTCACAGTAACATGTTCATCTTAGCTGTCAGAGCCTTTTAATTTTCCTAGCCTTGAGGATCTTAATGGAGTATTTTCTTCTCATAATATATACATAATAAATTTGCTCTACTATCCACTCACTGTGTAAGAAAACAGTCCAGAGAATGGGAAATGGATAAAAATGAATGGTGTTTTGCTTATAATAGCTCCTGCATGTAGTTTGCACTAGTAATGAAGTGAGAGTAATGCTAGAAGTAGCTTTCAATATTGTCAGAAAATAATCAAAAGCAGAATGCTTGCAGGGTTCTAGTTGTCATGGTGACTAAGGCTGTTGAGGCAGAATGGAATACTTGGTGGGATTACATAAGGCAGCATTCTGACACACGTGTTTGAGGTCACAGCTGTGTCAACCAGTAATACCCATAGCTTTTTTTTTATTGTTTTGGTTATTATCGTTGTTATTGATGTCGTCATTGTTAGATAGGGCAGAGAGAAATGGAGAGGGGAGGGGAAGACAGAGAGGGTGAGAGAAAGATAGACACCTGCAGACCTGCCTCACCACCTATAAAGCGATTCCTCTACAGGTGGGGAGCCTGGGGCTCGAACTGGGATCCTTACGCCAGTCCTTGTGCTTTGTGCCACGTGCGCTTAACCCGCTGCGCTACCGCCTGACTCCCACCCATAGCTTTTGATGTGGGGGAAGTGTACCAAAGTGTTCTTAGATAGAAGTCATTGAAGAAGTTTTATTTTTATTAAATATGCTCTTGGTAATCAAGTTAAAAACCTACCTTTAGAGGGTCGGCGATAGCGCAGCTGGTGAAGCACACATGGCCTGAAGTCAAGGAAGCTTAAGGATCCTGGTTCCAGCTCCTGGCTCCCCGCCGGCAGGGGGGTCGCTTCACAGGCGGTGAAGCAGGTCTGCAAGTGTCTATCTTTCTCTCCCCGCTCTGTTTTCCCTTCCTCCCTCAATTTCTCTCTGTCCTAGCCAACAACAACAGCGATGGCAATAATAACAAGGGCAACAAAATGGGAAAAATGGCCTCCAGGAGCAGTGGATTTGTAGTGCAGGCACTGAGTCCCAGGGATAACCCTGGAGGCAAAAACAAACAAACAAACAAACAAGTAAAAACCTACCATTAGGTTGTCCTTATTCGGAAATAGGAAATAGGAAAAGATAACTGAGAACTTGTTTGTTTTACTATCTCCTCCTTTGCCTTTTTCTTTACTTCCACTCTCATTCTTCTTTCCTCCTTGTTCCTTTTCCTCCTTCAAAGAAATATTTTTTTTTTTTATAGAAAAGGAAATACTGACAAAAACCATAGGATAAGAGGGGTACAACTCCACACAGTTCCCACCACCAGAACTCCATATCCCATCCCATCCCATCCCTTGATAGCTTTCCTATTCCTTATCCCTCTGGGAGTATGGATCCAGGGTCATTATGGGGTGCAGAAGGTGGAAGGTCTGGCTTCCGTAATTGCTTCCCCACTGAACATGGGCATTGACAGGTGGATCCATACTCCCAGCCTGCCTCTCTCTTTCCCTAGTGGGGGGGGCTTTGTGGAAGTGGGGCTCCAGGACACATTGGTGGGGTTGTCAATAATTCTTTTAGAACTGGGGAGACAGCATAATGGTTTTACAAACAACTTTCAGGCTGTTGATTCTGAGTTCCTAGGTTCTATCTCCAGCACCATCATAAGTCAATACTGAGCATTGCTCTGCTTTAAAGAAATAAATTAGGGTGGGAGTAGATATGAAAATGTTATACAAATAGATTCTCAGGCCTGAGGCTCCAGAGTCCCAGGTTCAGGCCCAAGCATCACCATAAAACAGAGCTGTTCAGTGCTCTGGTTAAAAAATAATAATAAATAAAATAATCCTTTTGGTGCTGAGAGAGAGCTCAGTGAGTAGAGAACATATCTTGGTGTGCGTGAGGCTCTGGTTTTAATCCCCAACACAGTAGACAGTACTGAGGCAACTTCATACATGACAGAACAAGGCTTTGATGCCTCTCCCTCATGTCTCTTCCTCTCCCTTCTCACTACTCTCTGTATTGGGGTCCAGAGAAGCCGTTTGGTAGTATTAGACATGCATGAGTCCCCCTGGTTGGTTCCAGAGAGGAAAGAAAGGAAAAGACTTCTTAAGAGACAAGTTCTGTAAACTGGTAAAGTGAGGGATGTGATATTTCAGGCAGCTAGATCCACAGCTATTTGTATGTGCTTGTGACACATGCCTTTGTTTTATATGGCTCTCTCTACATTAGCTGGGGCTTGCAACTGAAGCTAGACACCATCAGAGTGCAGTAGATATCCTAATTTCATGTTCTCGAGAAGCATTGAGTAATAAAAAGTTGATAGATGCTACATTTGTGATATAATTATTTTAATTAATTTGATAGGCCATAAAGTGAGAGGGAAAGAAGAAATAGGAAAAAAAGAGAAATACCCACAATGCTGCTTTACCATTTCTGAAGCTTCCCCGCTCTGCAGCTGGGGGGCTGGGAGCTTGAACCCGAATCCTTCATAGTAACAAGTGTGCTCAACCAAGTGTGCCACTGCCAGAACCCTACAAATGTGATTTTAAATTTTAGTTCTTTTTTAATTTTTTAAAAACTATTTTCATCTGTTTACTAACGAGAGGGATAGTAGGAGAGAGAAAGGTACATGTGCTGCTTGGGATTGGACTCAGGACCTCATGATTGAGAGTCCAACCCTTTATCCGCTGTGCCACCTCCCAGACCACTGATTTTAAATTTTCTTTTTTAAAATATTTTTAAATTATCTTTATTTATTGGGTAGAAACAGCCAGATATCAAGGGGGAAGGGGGTGATAGAGAGGGAGAGAGACAGAGAGACACTTGCAACACTGCTTCACCACTTGTAAATCTTTCCCCCTGCAGGTGGGGACCTGGGGCTCGAACCTGGGTCCTTGCACATTGTAATACATGCGCTTAACCAGGTGTGCCACCACCCAGCCCCGATTTTAAATTTTCTAATGACTACATGAAAGAATATAGAAGGAGGTCTAAGGAGACTTCACAGTGGCACATAGGACTTGCATACATGAAACCTTAGCACCAGCAATTGACAAGCTGAGTGGTACTCTGATCAAAGAAAGAAGTAAAACAAATGTAATCAGTGTTTTTCCCTGGTTCAGTATCATGAAACATTTTATTTTTTTATTTATTTTTTATTTTTTATTATTTTTTTTACCAGAGCACTGCTCAGCTCTGGCTTATGGTGGTGCAGGGGATTGAACCTGGGACTCTGGAGCCTCAGGCATGAGAGACTCTTTGCATAACCATTATGCTATCTACCCCTACCCTTCATGAAACATTTTAGGTGGCTGGAAGATAGCTAACTAGGTTGAGTACATTTTTTTTTTTTTAAATAATTTATTTCTTTATTGGGGAATTAATGCTTTACATTCAACAGTAAATACAATAGTTTGTACATTCATAACATTCCCCAGATTCCCATTTAACAATACAACTCCCACTATGTCATTCATCATCTTTCATGGACCTGTATTCTCCCCACCCACCCACCCACCCCAGAGTCTTTTACTTTGGTGTAATACTCCAATTCCATTTCAGGTTCGACTTGTGTTTTCTTTTTTTTTTTTTTTTTATTTATTTTTATTTTTCATTTTTTATTTAAGAAAGGATTAATTAACAAAACCATAGGGTAGGAGGGGTACAACTCCACACAATTCCCACCGCCCAATCTCCATATCCCACCCCCTCCCCCGATACCTTTCCCATTCTCTATCCCTCTGGGAGCATGGACCCAGGGTCACTGAGGGTTGCAGAAGGTAGAAGGTCTGGCTTCTGTAATTGCTTCCTCGCTGAACATGGGCGTTGACTGGTCGGTCCATACTCCCAGTCTGCCTCTCTCTTTCCCTAGTAGGATGGGTCTCTGGGGAAGCTGAGCTCCAGGACACATTGGTGGTGTCTTCAATCCAGGGAAGTCTGGCCGGCATCCTGATGACACCTGGAACCTGGTGACTGAAAAGAGAGTTAACATACAAAGCCAAACAAATTGTTGAGCAATCATGGACCCAAAGCTTGGAAAAGTGGAGAGGAAGTATTAGGGAGGTACTCACTGCAAACGGTTGAGTACATTTTTTAATAAGCACAGAGACCTGGGTTTGAACCTCCAACAAACCAGTGAGAGCACTGAAAAAAGGGGAATCTTCACAAACTGTGGAGCAGTGCTGTAGCTTCTCTGTGTGTGTGTCTCTTTCTCCCCCCCTTTTTTAAAAATATTTTTAATTTTTATTTATTTTTATATTTTCTTTTGTTGCCCTTGTTTTATTGTTGTGGTTATTATTGATGTTCGTTGTTGGATAGGACAGAGAGAAATGGAGAGAGGAGAGGAAGACAGAGAGGGGGAGAGAAAGATAGACACCTGCAGACCTGCTTCACGACTTGTAAAGAGACTCCCCTGCAGGTGGGGAGCCGGTGGCTCGAATCCCCCCCCCCTTTTTTTTTTAACCAGAGCACTGCTCTGTTCTGGCTTATGGTGGTGTGAGGAATTGAACCTGAGACTTTGGAGCCTTAGGCATGAGAGTCTATTTGCATAACCATTATGCTATCTACCCTCTGCTCTCTCTCCCCCTTTAACATTCTCTCTCTCTCTCTTTCTCTGTTATTTTCTCCTTCTCTCCTTCCTTCTATCTGGAAAAAAAGAAAACAAATAATCGACTGGGAGCAGTGAAATAATGCTGTATGAAACCCCTGGCAGGGGAAGGAAAAAAGGGAAGAAAAGAAGAGAAAAGAAACAAAGAGAAAGAGAAAAAGAAAATAAAGAGCTTCAATTTGTAGTCAATATTATTGGGCTGGGAAAAGAGCCTAGTGGTTATGCAAAAGGATTTTCATGCCTAAGGCCTCAAAGGGCCCAGGTTAAATCCCCACACAATTGAGATCTTTGACAGTATTTTTTTTTTTTTTATACCTCAACGCATTTTGTATTTTCAATGTTTGGTGGGTCCAGCTAGGGTACTGTCATTGCCACACATGTGAGCGAGTGTAAGCTAGCACCACTAGGGATGTGCTACAGCACTGGAAGAAACTCTGCTGTCTCTCTGTGGTGTCTCTCTTCCTTTCTCTTTCTGGGTGAATAAACAGCCTATTATGGTGAAATCGCACATGTGTAAGCCCCTAACTCTGCAAAAATATAAAAGAAATCCCCTGTTGGAAATGTGCTTGCATCTCAGGCAGGATCCTTTATTTCAAGAGAAATAACATTTGCATTATATGAGTGCCAGATGGAGTGAGAGAAAATGGAACAGAATTCTCATTTGAAGGGAATATTAGTTGAGAATTTCCTCCAGACTGAAGAAAGAGATAATATCCTCAGATCCAGAAAGTTCTAAGAGCAGCAAGAAAAAGAAATTCACATTTAAACTCGCCAAGGCATATAGCAATTAAAATGGCAAAGATCAAAGGAAAAGAGAGTAAAGGAAAAGAGAGATTATTGGGGGCAGGCTGTGGCATACCTTCTTAAGTGCACATAGTACTAAGCACAAGGACCCCGAGTTCGAGTCCCCTGCTCCCCACCCACAGAGGGGACACCTCACAAGTGGTGAATCAGGTCTGCAGCTCTGTCTTTCTCTCTATCTCCCCCCTCCCCTCTCAATTTTTCTCTGTCCTGTTCAATAAAATGGAAAAAAATATGTCCAGGAATAGTGGATTGGTAGTGTAGGCACCAAGACCCAGCAGTAACCAAGGTTATTCATTTATTGGGGGGAGGAGAGAGAGAGAGAGAGAGAGAGAGAGAGAGAGAGAGAGAGAGAGAGAGAATCACTTTAGCACATGTGATACTTGAGGATCAAATGTGGGAACTGTCTTAAAGGCCTGGTACTTTATCTACTGCGCCACCTGCTGGGCCACACAAAGATTTTTAAAAGCAGCTGGAGAAACTATAAGTGAATTCCTGGTAAAAGACTTTTTGGGGAGTCGGGCGGTGGCGCAGTGGGTTAAGCGCAGGTGGCGCAAAGCGCAAGGACCTGCGTCAGGATTCTGGTTCGAGCCCCCGGCTCTCCACCTGCAGGGGAGTCACTTCACAGGCGGTGAAGCAGGTCTGCAGGTGTCTGTCTTTCCCTCCCCTTCTCTGTCTTCCCCACCTCTCCCCATTTCTCTCTGGCCTATCCAACAATGACGACATCAATAATAACTACAACACAAGAGCAACAAAAGGGAATAAATATTTAAAAAAGAAAAAAAAGACTTTGATTTCTATCTGGCAAAGTAGCTCACTTGGATAGTGTACCACTTTATGATGTGCATGGCCCATGTTCAAGTCCACTGCCACCAGAGACCATTGCTGTGGCGTCTCTCTCTCTCTCTCTCTCTAATTATTTTTTAAATATTTATTTATTTATTTGATAGAGACAGAAAGAAATCAAGATGGAAGGAAATGATAGAGAGGCAAAGAGAGGCATCTGCAGCCCTACTTCACCATTTATGAAGCTTCCCCCCTGCAGGTGGGGATGGGGGGGAGACTTGAACCTGGGTCCTTGCGCATTGTAACGTGTGCTCAACCAGGTGTGCCACCACCCTGCGCCCCCCCTCCCCCGGTGTTCCCTCTCTTTCTCTGCCTCTTTATCTCTCTGTCTCTGTCTGGAAAATGCATCCTGGAATGGTGAAGCCCGAAGTGACAGCAGCAACAACAATAAAAGACTATCTGATTTTCAACAGAAACTCTGAAGGCTAGAAAATACTGGCAGGACACATTCAAAGTTTTGAATGGAAAAGACCTCCACTCCAGAATATTCTACCCAACTAAGTTATTCATCTAGAATGAGTGATAAGTGAGTCAGAAGGAGTGATGAAGATCTTTTCAGGGTGGGAGTGCAGTGGGTTAAGCGTAGGTGGTACAAAACACAAGGACCAGCATAAGGATCCCGGTTTGAGCCCCCGGCTCCCCACCTTTGGGGAGTCGCTTCACAGGCGGTGAAGCAGGTCTGCAGGTGTCTATTTTTCTCTCCTTTTCTCTGTCTTCCCCTCCTCTCTCCATTTCTGTCTATCCTATCTAACAACAACGACATCAATAATAACTACAACAATAAAACAAGGGCAACAAAAGGGCATAAATAAATAAATAAGTAAATATTAACAAAAAAACCACTAATAGGACTTATATAAAAGAAAATGCTGGGAGTCAGGCGGTAGCTCAGCAGGTTAAGTGCACATGGTGCAAAGTGCAAGGGTCGTGGTTTGAGCCCCCAACTCCCCACCTGTAGGGGAGTCACTTCACAAGCTGTAAAGCAGGTCTGCAGGTGTCTATTTTTCTCTCTCCCTCTCTGTCTTCCCCACCTCTCTCCATTTATCTCTGTCCTATCCAACAGTGACGATATCAACAACAATAATAACTACAACAATAAAACAATAAGGGCAACAAAAGGGGATAATAAATATTAGAGAAAAAAAAAGAAGAAAAAAAAATGCCAAATGGGAAATAAAGCAAGAGGGCAAGCAAATCAAATGAAGACATATCTTTGCTCGCAGACCAAAAGGTGAGAAGTGAGGTGCAAAGGGTAAAGGGGGCCCAGGGGACTTTGGTGGAGGGATACTGGTGGCTTGGTGGGGGTTAATATGTGATTATTAGCTAGCATTTTTGAATAATTGAGAAATTTTACTTCTAAAATATGTATAGTACTGTAATCCAGTTACCTCAAAAACAAATACAATTGCCATAACATATAAAAGACCATCAGAGGTTTGAATTTGGATCATACCTCAATAGTCAATTTTATTATTTTAAATTTTTATTGATTGATTGATTTTTTTAAAAAAACATTTATTTATAAAAAGGAAACACTGACAAAAACCATAGGATAAGAGGGGTACAACTCCACACAGTTCCCACCACCCAATCTCCATATCCCATCCCCTCCCCTGATAGCTTTCCTATTCCTTATCCCTCTGGGAGTATGGACCCAGGGTCATTATGGGGTGCAGAAGGTGGAAGGTCTGGCTTCTGTAATTGCTTCCCCGCTGAACATGGGCGTTGACAGATTGATCCGTACTCCCACCTGTCTCTCTTTCTCTAGTGGGGCAGGGTTCTGGGGAAGCGGGGCTCCAGAACACATTGGGGGGGGGGCATCTGCCCAGGGAGGTCCAGTTGTCATCATGGTAGCATCTGTAACCTGGTGGCTGAAAAATTTTTATTTATTTTAAAAAGAGAGATACAGAGAATAAGACCAGAGCACTGCTCAGCTCTGATTGATGGTGGTGCTAGAGATTGAACCGAACACCTTTGGGGCCTCAGGCATTAAAGTCATTTCCCATAACCATTATGCTGTCTGCCAACCCAATTTTACTTTATTTTAAAATTTTTATTTATTTAATTTATTACTATTATTTATTTTTACCTCCAGGATTATCGCTGGGACTCAGTGACTACACTATGAATCCACTGCTCCTGGAGGCCATTTTTTCAGTTTTATTGCCCATATTGTTATTTTTGTTATTACTGTTGTTGTTGTTAGCTAGGACAGAGAGAAGTCAAGAGAGGTGGGGAAGACAGAGAGGAGGAGAGAAAGATAGACACCTGCAGATCGGCTTCACCACTTGTGAAGTGGCTCCCCTGCAGGTGGGGATCCGAGGACTCGATCCTAAGGCCGGTCCTTGCACGTTACCCACTGTGTTACCACCCGCCTCCCCCGGTTCCCTATTTTTTGAATTTTTATTTCCATCAGGGTTATTGCTGGGGTTTGGTGACTGCATGACAAATCAGTCACTCACAGGACTTTTTTTTTTTGTTTTCTTTCATCTTTTGATAGGACAGAATTTTAGAGGGGAGGAGGAGACAGAGAAAGAGGGACAGCTGCAGCACTGCTTCACTGCTCATGAAGTTTCTACCATGCAGGTGGGGGTTGGGGGTTTGAACCCATTTCCTTGAGCGTGATAACATGTCTGCTCAACTGAGTGCACCACCACCCAGCCTAGTAACTCAACAATAATGGTCATTAGTTCCCAAACCATAGAGAGGACTATTTTAAGGAGGACTGAAAAGTGTCTTGGATTTTATATGTAAGTAAAACATCAGTGTTCTTAGCTTGTTTACATGAGTAAAGATGGCTGATTCGAAGAATATTGTAGATAGTCTACAATAAAGTCCCTGTATTTCTGTGGTTGATATATATTTGGCCTCCAGGGGAAATCCACTGTTCCTGGAAGCTATTTTTTCCCTTTTTGTTTATCATTGTTGTAGTTATTATTGTTGTTGTTCTTGGATAGGACAGAGAGAAATGGAGAGAGGAGGGGAAGACAGAGGGGGAGAGAAAGATAGACACCTGCAGACCTGCTTCACCGCTTGTGAGGTGACTCCCCTGTAGGTGGGGAGCCGGGAACTGGGGCTGGGATCCTTTAGCCTGTCTTTGCGCTACCTCCCAGCCCCCCATTTATGTTATATTTGAAACATCTCTTGAGAATCAGGTTAGTCCTTTGCACTATAATTTTTCCTTCCATAACTTTCTGACTTCTATTAATCAAACAGGAATTTTTTTTTTAAAAGAGAGATTAGTATTATACTTAAATTTCCCTGTAAGGCCTTGAAGAAAAGAATAGGAGAAGCCAATTTTTGCCCTCAGGATCTTTGCCAAATATGAAATATAAGGTCATTTAGCTTACAGGATAATTTACAAAGCTCCATTTAATTTAATTCTATGGACCATTAATTTCCAATTTCTACTGGCAGTAATAATGAACAAATGATATATTCAGATGTTAAGACCATAGTCAAACTCTGAATAGTACAATATTTTATCTAAAGCTCTTTATAAAAGTACTGTATTTAATTTTAGACTCTAATCATTATAGGAGTTTGTATGTTAGCTTATGGCATTTCTAATTTTTTTAAAGGGTGAAATTTAGGAAATTAAAAAAATGTTTTAATTATATTTTTAAAAATAAACTCATGTCATTAAAGGTGATTCTTTAGGGCCTGGAGGTGGTTCAGTAGATAAAATGGTAAACTTGGGTGATAAGGGAGACAGCATAATAGTTATACAAAAGATTTTTATCCCTTGGGGGCTTGGCAATAGCGCAGCGGGTTAAGTGCACATGGTGCAAAGCACAAGGACTGGTGTAAGGATCCCGGTTTGAGCTTCAGGCTCCCCACCTGCAGAAGAGTCGCTTCACAGGCAGTGCAGCAGGTCTGCAGGTGTCTCTCTTTCTCTCCTCTTCTCTGTCTTCCTCTCCTCTCTCAATTTTTCTGTCCTCTCCAATAATGACAGCAATAACAACAAGGGCAACAAAAGGGAAAAAATGGCCTCCAGGAGCAGTGGATTAGGAGTGCAGACACCCAGCCCCAGCAATAACCCTGGAGGCAAAAAAAAAAAAAAACAACGATTTTTTTTTTCATGGCTGAGCAGTGCTCTTGTCTTTCTGTGTTTTTCTCTCTGCATCTCTCTCCTATTAAAGTAAAAAAAAAATAACATATTAAAATAAAAGGTGGTGAACCTGGTAGGTGACATAGTGCTAGAGCCCTGGCTGTGCAAGCTGGAGGTCCTGAGCTCAGTCCCTGGCACCACATATGCTCTGGCCTCGCTCACCTACATCTATGTCAGGAAACAAACAAACGAAATAGGAGAAACAGATGGGAGCTAGGAGATGGTTCACCTTGTAAAGCTCACACTTTACTATGTGTGAGGACCCAGGTTCAAGCCTTCAGCCACCACATGGGAGTACCATGCAGAGGAGAAGTTTCATAAGCAGTCAGTCAGAATTTTGTCCTCTCTCTCTCCCTTCTCCCTCTCTCATTCTCTCTTTTTAATTTTTTAAAAATTACCTTTATTTATTGCCTAGAGACACCCTGAAATTGAGTGTGGGGGGGGATGATGAGAGACAGAGAGACACCTGCAGCCCTACTTCACCACTTGAAAAGCTTTCCCCCTGCAGGTGGGGACCAGTGGCTTGAACCTGGACCCTTGTGCATTGTAATGTGTGCACTTACCATGTGCATCACTGCCTGGCCTCTCTCTCTTTCATTCTTTCTCTTTCTCTCTCTCTTCTCTGCCTTTCACCCTCTATCTGGAAGGGGAAAAGTCTGTTTGGGGTAGTAGAATTGTGTAGGCATGAAGCCCTACTCTAGCCCTGACAAGAAAAAAGAGGGTGGTGGCACACTGGTACAGTATACATGTTGCCATGAGCAAAGACCCTAGACCCCACCTGCAGTGGGGAAAGCAAAAAAAAGGCCACTTAGGGTTGTAGAATTGTTGTCATGCAGGCACCAAGCCCCAGCAATAACCTTGGTGGCAAAAAAAGGAGGAAGAGTGGTCCAGGAGGTGGTGCAGTCAATAAAGCATCAGACTCTCAAGCATGAGACCTTGAACTCAAGGTCCTGAGTTCAGTGCCCGGCAGCTCGTATACCAGAATGATGTCTGGCTCTTTCTCTCTCCTTCTGTGTTTCTCATTAATAAATAAATAAAATCTAAAAAAAAAAAAGAAAAGAAAAGAAAAAGCCTAGAAGTCATTTAAAAAAAACAAAAGGAGGAGAACAAGAAGAACAACAAAGAGATAAAGTGCGTACCATGCATGAAGCCCTGGGTTGTATCCTCAGCATCAAGGGGATTCCATGTGTGGTAGAGTGGTGGTTTGCTATTTCTTCCTCCTTCTCTGTCTCTGTGCCTTTCTCCCTCCCTCTTTCTTTCTCTTCCATACACATAATTCTCTCTGAAAAATATAGTATAAGAATTGAGTTGATGGGCTGGGCAGTGGTATATCCAGTTGAGCACACAAGTTACCATGCACAAGGGTCTGTGTTCAAGCACCTGGTCCCCACCTGAAGGGGGGGAATCTATTATTATTATTATTATTATTATTAATTTTCCTTTTTGTTGCCCTTGTTTTTTCTTGTTGTTGTAGTTATTATTGTTGTTGATGTCGTTGTGGTTGGATAGGACAGAGAGAAATGGAGAGAGGAGGGGAAGAAAAAGATAGACACCTGCAGACCTGCTTCACCGCCTGTAAAGTGACTCCCCTGCAGGTGGGGAGCCAGGGGCTTGAACCAGGATCCTTACGCTTTGCACAACGTGCACTTAAACCATTGCGCTGCCAACCGACCCCCAAAGAGGGGAATCTTTTTTTTTTTTTTAAATATTTATTTTATTTATTTATTCCCTTTTGTTGCCCTTGTTGTTTTATTGTTGTTGTTGTTGTTGTTGGATAGGACAGAGAGAAATGGAGAGAGGAGGGGAAGACAGAGAGGAGGAGAGAAAGATAGACACCTGCAGACCTGCTTCACCGCCTGTGAAGCGACTCCCCTGCAGGTGGGGAGCCGGGGTTCGAACCGGGATCCTTATGCCGGTCCTTGTGCTTTGCGCCACCTGCGCTTAACCCGCTGCGCTACAGCCTGACTCCAAAAGAGGGGAATCTTAAGGAGTGGAGCATTTCTGCAGATGTGTGTCTCTCTTTCTGACTTTCTATCTCCCCTTGCCTCAATTTCTGTCTGACTTATCAAATAAAAAGGAAAGAAAAAAAAAATGGCTGCAGGGGGCTGGAGGGGCCGTGAGTGGGCAATGAATAGCCCCAAGCAATAGCCCTGGTGGGAAAAAAAAGAGTTGGGGAGGTAAATCAGCAGTATCACATGTGCATAAGGCCCTGAATTTATTTCCCAGCTCCTGCCATTACCAATAAATATCTTAATTCTTTAGATTGGAGTGATATTTTAAATTCATTTGAGGAAAAAAATAGCATAGAACATAGCTCACACTGTTCGCATCTATAAACCAGAAACTATTTGTATGTTACAACTGGATACCAGAATCTCTTTCTTAGCATTTTAGCTCACCTTTTGTGTGCTTTCAAGCATGATATAAATTTTCTTTCTCTTAAATCCCTTTACACTGAGCACCTGGAACAGAACAGATTACTAAGGCTTATTAAGCTTGTCAGTTCAGGAAATGTAAAGGAAACTGCAGACAAATATTTCCTTGAAAGTTTTGCATCTTTATACAGTGTCTTCAAAGAGACACTCAAGAGCTGTCAGTTCTCATGAAGTTGGCTTTGCTGTGTAATACTTCTACATAGTAATAGTCTTCCTAACGGTAGCTACTTGATAAGAGTTTTAAAGATTCTAGCAGCAAGTTAATTTAAAAATATCCAATTAATTCTGTCTAATGCAGGTTCTTGCTAGAGATTCTTGGAGACATAAAAATAGATGAAAACTTGTAATAAATGTGGAAACTGTAGTTAATCTATTTCTATACCCTGAACTGAGTTTCTGCTTATTATAGGGTAATGGAAATGGATTTAAAAATGCAATCATTAAATCATCCTTGTTCTGTGTACCTGAAAATTTTCAGTAGAAAAGCCTTTGGCTTTTTTATTCACTGTCTTAACATCTTGTACAGAAATGCAGATATTCAACTCCATTTACAAAAACTTAGCTTTTACTCATGTCTCCTAACTATTCATGTTATTAATATAAGACATGTATTTATTTGTTTTGTTTTATTGCCTCCAGGGTTATCACTCAGGCTCAGTGCCTGCACTACAAATCCACTGCTCCTAGAGGCTATTTTTTCCTATTTTGTTACCCTTGTTGTTGCTCTTGTCCTGGTTGTTAATGTTGTTGGGTAGGACAGAGAGAAATGGAGAGAGGAGAGGAAGACAGAGAAGGGGAGAGAAAGATAGACACCTTCAGACCTTCTTCACCACATGTGAAGAGACCCAGTGTAAGTGGGGAGCTGGGGGCTCGAACCGAGAGGCAAGACTGTATATGTGTATTTGCTGGAGGCCCCGTGTCACCAACACTAAAGGACAAAACAAATAGAACATCATCATAAATTTTTAAATTATTATCTTTATTTACTTATTGAGTAAAAGACAGCCAGAAATTGAGAAGAAAGCAGAGACTGAGAGAGGGAGAGAGACAGGAAGACACCTGTAGCACTGCTTCACCACTCTTGAAGCTTTCCCCCTGTAGGTGGGGACCAGGAGCTTGAACCCAGGTGCACCACCACCGGCCCCATAGAACATCATAAATGGGGAATCGGGTGGTAGCTCAGAGGGTTAAGCACAGGTGGCACAAAGCACAAGGAGCAGCATAAGGATCCCAGTTTCAGTCCCCGGCACCCCACCTGCAGGGGAGTCGCTTTACAATCAGAGAAGCAGGTCTGCAGGTGTCTATCTTTCTCTCCCCGTCTTCTCCTCCTCTCTCCATTTCTCTCTATCCTATCCAGCATTGATAACATCAATGATAACAACAATAACTACAACAATAAAACAACAAGGGGAACAAATGGGAATAAATAAATAAATATTTAAAAAGAACATCATGAATGACAGAAAAGAAGTATATTGATTTTTCTCTTTTCACCTCTCCTACATTTCATTAGCAAAAGGTAAACATTTTAAAGCAATTGACATGAAAGTAAATGCAAATAAGATCACTCAGGGAGAGGAGTTGGAGTGCTAGGATCTACAGATGCAACTAAAAGAATATTGGAGGGACCCGGGTGGTGGTGTACCTGGTTGAGCGCACATGTTACAATGCATAAGGACCAAGGTTTGAGCCCCTGGTACCCACCTACAGGGGAAAAGCTTTGCGAGTGGTGAAGCAGAGATGCAGGTGTCTCTCTGTCCCTCTCCCTATCTCCCCTTTCGTACTTGATTTCTGGCTGTCTCTATCCAATAAATAAATAAAGATAATTAAAAAAATTTTTTTTAAGTATTGGAGATGTAGGGAGAAATAGGAAAAGCATGTCCTGGACTTTTGTTATGCAGCTCTTTTGATTTCAAAATCTAGAATTCTTTCAAAATAGAAGCTTGAATGCAAGTGCTTCCAGTCTATCCAGTTAGCAGTACCAGAAGACTTAACTTCTGAGTCAGGGTGTTAGGTAGCGCAGTGGGTTAAGCGCACGTGGCATAAAGCTCAAGAACCGGGGTAAGGATCCCAGTTGGAGCCCCCGGCTACCTACCTGTAGTAGAGTCGCTTCACAGGCGGTGAAGCAGGTCTGCAGGTGTCTATCTTTCTCTCCTCCTCTCTGTCTTCCCCTCCTCTCTCCATTTCTCTCTGTCCTATCCAACAACGACAACATCAATAACAACAATAATGAAAAACAACAAGGGCAACAAAAGGGAAAATCATTTTTTAAAAAAACTTAACTTCCAGGGGCTGAGTGGTGGCGCACCTGGTTGAGCGCACATGTTACAGTGCACAAGGACCCAGGTTCGAGCCCCTGGTCTTCACCTGTAGGGGGAAAACTTCACGAGTGGTGAAGCAGGGCTTCAGGTGTATCTCTGTCTCTCTCCCTTTCTGTCTTTTCCTACCCTCTCAATTTCTGGCTGTCTAGCCAATAAAGATTTAAAAAAAAAAAAAAAAAGACTTAACTTCCAGATAATTTAAAATTAGGGCTGGGAGGTGGCTCACCTCGAAAAGTGCACACGAGTGAGGATCTGGGTTTGAGACCCTGGATACCTCATGAGAGCACTGCTATGATGTCTCATATATTATTATCTTTATGTATTGGATAAAGACAGCCAGAAATCAAGGGGAAAGGGGGTGAAAGAGAGGGTAAGAGACAGAGAGACACTTGCAGCACTGCTTCACCACCTGCGAAACTTTCCTCCTGTAGGTGGGGGGGGAGGCTTGAACCTGGGTCCTTGTGCATTGTAACATGTGCGCTCAACCAAGTGCGCCACCACCTGCCCCCCCGTTGTGATGTCTCTCCATCTTTCAGTCTCTCACTATCTAAAAAAATTGTCCACTCACGAATAAAAAAAGTTTTTATAAAAAGGAAACACTGACAAAAACCATAGGACAAGAGGGGCACAGCTCCACACAGTTCCCACCCCCAGAACTCTGTATCCCATCCCCTCCCTCCCGATAGCTTTCCTGTTCTTTTTAAAAAATTTTTTTGAATATTTATTTTCCCTTTTGTTGCCCTTTTTTTATTATTGTTGTTGTAGTTACTGATGTCGTCATTGTGAGATAGAACAGAGAGAAATGGAGAGAGGAAGGGAAGAGAAAGATAGACACCTGTAAAAAACAGCCTATAAAATACCTGTTCACCTGGGGTGTTTGCCTTACGTACATGCCCACCTAATTTTGAAAGGTAAAGGAAAGTTTGATGTGCTAGTAGAAACAGGCATTTACTGCTTCAATTGATGCTTTGTAGAGTCAACATCTGAGTTGTGTAACTCCTAAGTTACGATTCTCAGCATTGAGGCCAGGTTAACCTGGCTTCTGTATCTCTCCATCACCACTTCCTTTCAAAAATAAGGTAACAACAAATCAGTATTAAAAGCATGTCTGCATAGAACCTGTTTAAAATGCTGTTTTCATTAAATGTTAAGTTAAAGATTTAAAAAAAGAGAGAGACACCTGCAGACTTGCTTCACTGCCTGTGAAGTGACTCCCCACGCGGCTGGAACCAGAATCCTTATGCCGTTCCTTGCCCTTCGCGCCATGTGAACTTAACCCGCTGCTCTACTTCCCGACTTCCAGCTTTCCTATTCTTTATTCCTCTGGGAGTATGGACCAAGGGACATTATGGGGTGTGGACGGTCTGGCTTCTGTAATTGCTTCCCCGCTGAACATGGGTGTTGACAGCTTTAGCCATACTCCCAGCGTGTCTCTCTTTCTCTAGTGAAGCAGGGCTCTGGGGAAGCAGGACTGCAGGACACATTGATGATGGTGTAATTTGCCCAGGGAGGTCCCATTGGTGTCATGGTAGCATCTGGAATCTGGTGACTGAAAGAAGAGTTAACATATAAAGCCAAACAAATTGTCGACTAATTATGAACCTGAAGGCTAGAATATTGTAGATGAAGATTTGGGGATCTCTTTTTTGTAGATAGTAGGCCTATTTTAGTTATATTCCTAAGGGCCCATGACTATACTAGTTTTTGTTTTGTTTTTTTCCCCGAGCCTGACATCTGATATGCAGGTGGATCCAATTTATTGTCTGGGGAGATGATGTCATGGCTGGAAAATGGACCAGAAAACTAGATCAGGGAAGAGAGTAGCTCCCAAATATGGGAAAGGTGTATAAATATTGTTAAGGTGTATAAATATTGTTGACTGTAAATCCCATCTATTTGATCTGATCTGGGGCCCATATTCAGCCTAGGAGCCTATGTGACCTCTGCATCCCTGTAGATCTGAGCTAATTTCACCACCTGGAGCAGTGGAGTCATACAAGCCAGGAAACCAGGTGATAAGCCTGGGGTTATAAGAGAGAGAGAGAAGAGAAGAGAAGAGAAGAGAAGAGAAGAGAAGAGAAGAGAAGAGAAGAGAAGAGAAGAGAAGAGATGAAAAGAAAAAGAGAAAAGAAAAGAAAAAGCAGCTCAGTGGTCCAGGACGTGGTGCAGTGGATAAAGCATTGGATTCTCAACCATGAGGTCCTGAGTTCAATCCCCGGCAGCACATGTATCAGAGTGATGTCTGGTTCTTTCTCTCTCTGCCTGTCTTTCTCATGTATAAATAAATAAATTCTTTCAAAAAAAAGAAAGAAAAAGCAGCTCAGAGGGGTGCACAGTGGATAAAGTGTTAGACCCATCAAATATGAGACTCTGAGTTTGATCTCCAGCATCACATGTGCTGAAATGATGTTCTGTTGTCTTATGAATATAGAATTAAATCTTTAATTGAATGTTTATATGTTGTTATAGAGATTTACCACAATATGGGCAGAAGCAGTGGCAATCCTATTTTGGAAGAACTTTTGATGTTTACACCAAACTCTGGAAATTCCAACAGCAGCATAGGTAAAAGAATTTTATAACTAAAGGAGGGTCCACTTTAGATTAACCCCAGTTTTGACCTTTCTTACTTCATTCTCTTAATCTTTTTAAAAAATTTTTTTAAATTTATTTTCCCTTTTGTTCCCCTTGTTGTCTTTTTTATTGTTGTTATAGTTATTATTGTTGTTGTTGATGTCGTCATTGTTAGATAGGACAGAGAGAAATGGAGAGAGGAGGGGAAGACGGAGAGGGGGAGAAAAAGATAGACACCTGCAGACCTGCTTCACCACCTGTGAAGCGACTCCCCTGCAGGTGGGGAGCCGCGGGCTTGAACTGAGATCCTTGTGCGGGTCCTTGTGCTTTGTGCCATGTGCGCTTAACCTGGTGCACTACCGCCCGACTCCCCAGTTCTCTTAATCTTTTGCTTCTTTTTAACATTTCTTTTTTAAGACTCAAATGACCAAATGTATTCCCACCCCGTACTTCTGTAAGAGACAGAACTGGGATGTTTTAATCTGATTTCTAAAGTCATTATATCTGCGGTGGTTAAGATTAGCACTAATATAGGTGGACTAGTGTGTGGTTTTATTCTAAGACAGCTGTTATTTAATGGCCAAGATTATTTGAGAAGTGTTGCTTCTCTTTTCATGAGCATATCTTGTAAAAGTTTCTTTCCATATTTCAACTTATTTTAAGTAGACATTTAATAAATGCTTATTAATAAATTCAGTCGATTATTTATGTTGGTATTTTATGAAAATATCTTTCATTTTGCTGAATTGGGTGATATTTCATCCTATGAAATTGGCAGATTTTGATGCTTTTGGCATTTTTATGATATCTAATTTCTTGTTTCCTGTATAAAACAGACAAGTCTTGGATAATCGGTATGGCTTGAAGCGGTGGCAAATAGGAGAAATTGCTTCTAAGATTGGGCAGCTATACTACCATTATTAGTAAGTGCATTGCATATTGAAAATAAATAACATCTTTTCATGAAGCAAAAGTATGTATAAGAGAAAGCTGATATGTTGCAAGTGAAACCCTAGTAGTTTAGACCATATTGATCAAGCCAGCACCATGAAATGATCTTTCATTATCAAAATATTATTTGCTTTACTGTCTGAATAATTTAGCCAGTCTCATTTATAAAGGAGTAAGATCTTGATTATAGATAAATGAATTTATAGTTCTTTTGTCCTCTCTTAAATCTTGATAATCTATTGATAAATTATGTGTTTGAATGAGTGATTTTTCAGGAGGATGTTTTAAAACTCAAGGTTCTCGGGGCTGTAGAGTTCAGGACATGTGAGCATGAGATCCCAGGTTAACTCCCTGGCACCATGTATGTATGATTGGTTGATCTCTCTCTCTCTCTTTTTTCCTGGCCTTCTCTATCCAATAAATAAATAAAGATAAAAAAATTAAATAAAGATCTAGGGTTTATTTCTTTATTGGGGAATTAAAGTTTTACATTCAACAGTAAATACAATAGTTTGTACATGCATAACATTTCCCAGTTTTCCATATAACAACACAACCCCCACTAGGTCCTATGTCATCCTTCTTGGATCTGTATTCTCCCCACCCACCCACCCCAGAGTCTTTTACTTTGGTGCAATACACCAATTCCAGTTAAGGTTCTACTTGTGTTTTCTTTCCTGATCTTGTTTTTCAACTTCTGCCTGAGAGTGAGGTCATCCGATATTCATTCTTCTGTTTCTGACTTATTTCACTTAACAAGAATTTTTCAAGGTCCATCCAAGATGGGCTGAAAATGGTGAAATCCCCATTTTTTATAGCTGAGTAATATATATATACTATATATATCTCACAACTTGTTCAGCCACTCATCTGTTGTTGGACACCTGGGTTGCTTCCAGGTTTTGGCTATTACAAATTGTGCTGCCAAGAACATATGTGTACACAGATCTTTTTGGATGGGTCTCTCTCTTTCTCTCTTTCATTCTCTCTCTGCCTATTTCTTTCTCTCTCCTTAATAAAATAAAGGCAAGGTAAATCTCATATTTATAAGTTTACATGAAGTAGATAAAGATTTTTTAAGGGAGTCGGGCTATAGTGCAGCAGGTGAAGTGCGTGTGGTGCAAAGCACAAGGACAGGCATAAGGATCCCGGTTTCAAGCCCCTGGCTCCCCACCTGCAGGGGAGTCACTTCACAGACAGTGAAGCATGTCTGCAGGTGTCTATCTTTCTCTCCCCCTTTCTGTCTTCCCCTCCTCTCTTCATTTTTCTCTGTCCTATCCAACAGTGATGACAGCAGTAATAACCACAACAATAAAACAGCAAGGGCAATAAAAGGGAATAAATAAATATTTTTTTAAAAAAGATTTTTTAAATTATATTCTTAGAACAAAAACAGCTACATAGTCCTATCCATGAGTCAAGAAAAGAAGAAAGGATTTTGAAGCACTGCTTCACCACTTATGAAGCTTCCACCCTGCAGGTGGGAACTGGAGAACTGAACCTGGGCCCTTGTACATTGTTACATGTGCACCCAGCTGGATGTGCCACCACTTGGCCTAGAGAGTACTTTATATGACTCAAAATCTCATTATCGTGAGGTAGTGTCAAGTATAGCGTTTAAAAAAAATGTGGACCATTTTTAATTGAATAGGCAAGAAAAATCCTTCTTTGTCCTCTCTTTTGGCTTGTTACTCCTAATGACTTTCCCTGATATAATATTTTCTTAAGACATCCCATCCAGAGGGTGGGGCTGTAGCGCCCCCCCCCCCCCCCCCCAGGTTAAGAGCCCATAGTATTAAGCGCAAGGACCCGCTTAAGGATCCAAGTTAGAGCCTCCGGATCCCCACCTCTGGGGTCGCTTCGCAAGTGGTGAAGCAGATCTGCAGGTGTTTTTCTTTCCCCATGTCTATCATCCCCATTTCTCTCAATTTCTGTCTGCCCTACCAATAAAATGGAAAAAATAGCCATCAGGAGCAGTGGATTTGTAGTGCTGGCACGGAATCCCAGTGATAAGCCTGGAGGCAAAAAAAAAAAAGTCCCTCCGAAACTGGAAAAATAGAATGAAGAACTAATTCATCAGCATCCTCTGAAGATTAGTCCATTTCTGAATCCTGTGAAAACAAAAAAATTAAAGAAATAACCCAAAGAACAAGTGAATTTGTTTGGATTTGTGGAAGGTCATGCTCTGTCCTGGTGAGAAGATTTAATGAGGTGGAGTGATGTTTGGAGAGTCCCTTTGATGAGTAAAAATAGTGTAGCTTCAGAGGGTGAGGAGGTTTTAAAATATTATCATTACTGGGGGCCAGCCAATAGTGCACCTGGTTAAATGCACACACTACAGTGCACAAGGTCCAAGTTCAAGCCCCTGGTCCCCACCTGCAAAGAGAAAGCTTCATGAGCGGTGAGACATGATTGCAGGTGTCCCTCTGTCTCTTTCCCTCTTTACCTACCCCCCCAATCTCTTTCTGTTTCTATTCAATAATTTAAAAATATATACCATTACTGATTGTAAGGGATATAGAATTATTGCCTTGTTAATTCAAGTTTAGAACAGTAATTCCTATCCCTTCATGTAGAAGACTTGAGGAACAAGTATTTATCATGGTGAAGAGTTTTAGACACTAACAAATTAAAAATAATTTTTTCTTCTAGCCTACGCACATCTGAGACCAGCTATCTAAACGAAGCATTCTCCTTTTATTCTGCAATAAGACAGAGATCATATTATTCTCAAGTCAATAAAGAAGACAGGTATGTACCTATTGTTAGAAAGAAGAGAAATACTCAAAAGTTCTTAGCCTTTGTGGCAAATATTCACAAAAGTGTACATTTGTTTAAAACTTTCATTCAGCAGCTGTGAGGCAGCTCAGCAGGATAGGACTTCCATATGTGACGTCACAAACTTACTTCCTAACACGGCACATGCTGGAGTGAAACTGGCTCTTTTTTATCAAATAAATTTAATATTTTTTAAAACTGTCCCTTTATCTATCTATATATATTGTCCATTTTTCCCCCTATGGTCCTGCCTTCTCTTCCTTTCTAAGTCACACCTACATCTATTACTAATTCTGAATATCTTTCCTTTTTTCCTTCCTTCTCTCTGTATCCTGGTGGAATTGGGTTTCAGAACCATCTGGTCATCTTCCTCCAACATTTCTCCCCCTCTGGGAGTATGGGCCAAATTTTTTGGGGGGTGCAGAAGGTGGGAGTTCTGGCTTCTGTAATTGCTTTTCTGCTGGACGTGGGTGTTGGCCGGTTGATCCATATCCCCCAGCCTGTTTCTGTCTTTTTCCTAGTGAAGATTATATATATATATATACACTAGTCTGCAATCAAAAAGATTATATTGTGTACTTTGGGACAAAATGGATGAAACTGGAGGTGATATGCTTAGCAAAATAAATAAAGAGATGAAGGACCACCACTGGCTAATTTATTCATGTAAGGAATGTAGAGATTTGATACACATGAACTTGGAAAAAGAAAACCTGAAGCAAGCAAATTGTTTTCTAAAATTTGTGAGAACTGTGATGGTCATCTTTGATTTAAAGCATAAAATCTCCCCCTCCCAAGGGCAAGTTCTCTCTGGACTGTTAGTACCTAAGGACTGTGTCAAAGCCTGAGGAACTGTACATTCCAGCAAAAATCAGAGTGCATAGGCAGTTCTCAGACTACTCCACTATATGGATACATTCTGGTTGCTAGAGGCATTCCTGTCTAATCGTTTGTCTTTTTTATTTCTATTATTATTATTTTCTCCCCTTTTTTTGTTTTTTTATTTTTTTTAAATAATTTATTTCTTTATTTGGGAATTAATGCTTTACATTCAACAGTAAATACAATAGTTTGTACATGCATAACATTCCCCAGATTCCCATTTAACAATACAACCCCCACTATGTCATTCATCATCTTTCATGGACCTGTATTGTCCCCACCCACCCACCCCCGAGTCTTTTACTTTGGTGTAATACTCCAATTCCATTTCAGGTTCGACTTGTGTTTTCTTTTCTAATCTTGTTTTTCAACTTCGGCCTGAGAGTGAGATCATCCCATATTCATCCTTCAGTTTCTGACTTATTTCACTCAACATGATTTTTTCAAGGTCCATCCAAGATCGGCTGAAAACAGTGAAGTCACCATTTTTTACAGCTATTTTCTCCCCTTTTTTGTTGGCCTTGTTTTTTTAATTATTGTAGTTATTATTGTTGTTTGTATTGATGTCATCATTGTTGGGTAGGACAGAGAGAAATGGAAAGAGGAGGGGAAGACAGACGGGGAGAGAAAGATAGACACCTGCAGACCTGCTTCACTGCCTGTAATTAACTCCCCTGCAGGTGGGGAGCCAGGGGCTCGAACCAGGGTCCTTATGCCGGTCCTTGGTGCTTGACGCCACGTGTGCTTAACCCACTATGCTACCGCCCAACTCCCTAATCGTTTGTTCTGGTAAACATAAATCCTCATGCTTACCAATGGGTAAACCTGATCCAGAGTTCAGTATGGAAAAGGTGAAGCTTCTAAGTTTACAGAAGGTGGGGGAGATGTTGCAATTAACCATCTCAAAAAAAAAAAACACTTTTTTAAAAAAAATATTTTATTTATTTATTAGTGAGAAAGATAGGAAGAGAGAAAGAATCAGACATCACTCTGGTACATGTGCTG
The DNA here is from genome assembly GCF_950295315.1 of Erinaceus europaeus. Taxonomy (NCBI): domain Eukaryota; kingdom Metazoa; phylum Chordata; class Mammalia; order Eulipotyphla; family Erinaceidae; genus Erinaceus; species Erinaceus europaeus. The sequence goes on along the minus strand of NC_080171.1, from coordinate 96,875,823 downwards.
CTGGGGACTGAACTCAGGACTTCATACGTGAGAGTCTAATGTTTCATCCACTGCACCACCTCCCTGACCAAAGTCCTTATTTATTTATTTATTTATTTATTTTTACCAGAGCACTGTTCAGCTCTGGCTTATGACAATGCAGGACATTGAACCTGGAAATTTGGAACCTCAGGCTTGAAAGTTTCCAGAGTCTCTTTGCAAGACCATTATACTATCACCCCTACCCTCAAAAAAAAAAAAAAAAAAAAAACTTTTCAGGTACTTTGTAGTTAAAGAGTCTGTTTTTGGGCATGCTCACTTCAGCAGCACATATACTAAAATTGAAACGATACAGAGAAGATTATCATGGCCCCTGCACAAGGACGACACACAAATTCCTGAAGCGGTCCATATTTAAAAAAAAAAAAGAATCTGTTTTGGGCCAGCAAAGTAGCTCACTTGGATAGTGCACTCTTCGGTGCTTTGGTTTCTTCTTTTTTCTCCCATCCCCACGTGTGTCTCCCTCCCTTCCCACAACCTTCCCCCCCCATATCTATCTGAATAAAACCATCCCAGAAATGATGACTGAAGAGTCTGTCTTATGAATAGTGGTGGGTGAGGCAGGTTGGACAAGGACAAGCCTGCCATTCTGGAAAGTCAGAGCAACTTTGTCAGGAGTATCAGGATGTCAACCTTCAGTGCTATCCTTACAAAGTTATTTCGTAGTGGAAATCAGGAATCTAAACTTGAGAACTTTGGCACTTCCTATTGGTGGTGTTGGTGAGGAGGACTTGAGTTGGGCCTTTCCGAGGACATTTGCAAGATGACCTTTTTTTTCTGCAGTTAGATGTGAAGTTGGGCAGTAGGCTACCAGCTGTCTGTCCAGGGTTCACGCTTGATTGAGTTAATGTTTTTTATCTTTGAGTGAGTAGCCCTGACCTTAATCTGTGCTTTGCTGTTCAACACAGTGATTTCCAAAACAATGCATTACCCACTCATGCATGTTTTTTTTATTATAGGGATCAGAAAACCATGGCCTATTTTTGTACTGCCTAGTAACTCAGAATTAGTTTCACCTTTTTAAGGATTCTAAGAAAAGCAAAGACTATCTGTGACCTGTAAGGCCTAAAATGTTTATTTCACCATTGGAGAACGTTTGCTAATCTCTGGTTCAATACATAGTTACATAGTTAATGTTTTTTATCTGTGTGATCTGTGATACAGATCCATAGAACTTGTTTTATTTTTATTCAGAAATCAATGGAATTGTCTTACTAGTGTTTTGCGTGTAAAATTTTCCTTCTGTTTTGAGTCCCACCTCTGACAATGTGACAGACAAGATAAACAAAGTACTGCCTGTCCCAAAACATTTAGATAGGCTGGAAAAGGTAAACCAATTATCCCCTTAATCAATAATTTAGCTGTCAAGAAAAAAGAGGGAAACACCCAGGTTTTTAACTTTGTCACCTCTGTTAAAGACAAACTTGTAATGTCATCAGTTTGGGATGTAAACAGTAGAGATTTCTTTGAAATGAAAATTGAAACTAGGAGAAAAAGAGTGATATATATGGACTGATAAGAAAATACTTCCTGTTTAACTGATTATTTATTTATTTATTTATTTATTTTTACCAAAGCACTTCCCAACTCTGGCATATGGTGGTGCAGAGGATTGAAAATGGGACTTTGGAGCCTCATGCAAGAGTCTTTGCCTAACTGCTATGATGTCTCCCCAAGTCCTCTCTTCTACACTTTTTTTTTTTTTGCCTCTAGGGTTACTATTGGGGCTTGGTGTAGGAAATAGGATTCCAGTGCTCCTGGAGGACATTTTTTCCCACTTTTTTTTTTAATTGGATAGGATAGAGAGAAATTGAGAGAGAGGAGATTGGATGGAGAAGGGGAGAGAATGATAGACACCTGCTTCCCCCCTGCAGGTGGGGAGCCGGGGGCTGGAACCGGGATCCTTGATCTGGTCCTTGCACTTCCTACTGTGTATGCTTGACCTGTGATGTGCTACCACCTGACCCCTTCTTCAACACTTTAAATGCTATTTTCTATTTGTAAGATCTGTGAAGAAGGCACTATGTTTATAGTTTCTTTTATCATCATTGTACTTCTAGCACTTAGCATATTATCCGAAACAGCTAAGTTATCGATAATTGAATGAGCAAGGAAATATTTGTGAAAAGAGAAGGGGGTATATATTGTATGCAGAAATGTTTATAATTGTGCAAAAAAAAATATCAAAAGTTACCAGGCAGTTAGAGAAATAGCTCAACTGGTAGAGCAACCGACACTTACACCTGAGGTTCCCAGCTTAATGCCCAGTACCATGTGTACCGGAAATGCTGCTTTGGCTTATTTCTCCCTGTCTCGTGTCAATCTCTTTCATATGTAATAAATGGAATAAATATATATATTTTTAATTCTTTATTGTAGTTATTGTTACTGATATTGTCATTGTTGGATAGGACAGAGAGAAATGGAGAGAGAAGGGGAAGGCAGAGAAGGGGAAAGATAGACACCTACAGACCTGCTTCACCACCTGTGAAGCGACCCCTCTGCAGGGAGCTGGGGGGGGGGGGGCTCGAACTGGGATCCTTACATCGGTCCTTGCACTTTGTGCCACGTGCACTTAACCCGCTGTGCTACCACCCGACTACCAAATATTTATTTATTTATTTATTTATTTTAATTTTTTTTGAATTTCTTTATTAATGAGAAAGATAGGAGGAGAGAAAGAACCAGACATCACTCTGGTACATGTGCTGCTGGGGATCGAACTCAGGATCTCATGGTTGAGAATCCAGTGCTTTATCCACTACGCCACTTCCCAGACCACCAAATATTTATTTTTTAAGGATACCATAAATGTGATAAAACTTTTAAATTAGATTTTATTATTATTATTTAATATGATTTTTTTAAATTTTCCATAGACCTGAGTTGGTGGTTAAGAAACTAAGATATTACGCAAGATTTATAGTAGTTTGTCTTCTTCTCAATAAAATGGATGTTGTGAAGGACCTGGTAAAGGTAAATGTACTTTAAAATCTCTATCCTTAATTGCATATGAATAATTTTTTTAAGTAGATTTAAGCTTAAAATAATTTGTGGTATATCTAAATCATTATAAAATTCAAATTATGATAACTTCTGACAAAATTAATCACAAACTTTCTCAACTCATTTCATGTTTCAAATACTAATCAGAAATAATTTATCTAGAGTCTGAGCTATGGCACAGTCAGTTGAGGAGTGGTGGAGGGAACAAAGGCTTGTGGTCCTGTAACATGATGAAGGAAAAAGACCTAGGATGGTGAAAATGTTTTGTAGATGCCTGTCATGATGAGATGAGAAATTGTACCCATGTGCCAACAACTGTATTGTAAACCATTAACTTCCTCTCCTCCAAAAAAAAAAAAGTTAAAATAGTTTAAATTAGTGACTGAGGGGGCCAGGCAGCAGTGGGACACCTGGTTAAGCATACATAGTATGAAGCACAAGGATCCTGGTTCTATCCCCTGGCTCCCCACCTGCAATGGGGGTTACTTTACAAGCGGTGAAGCAGTTCTGCAGGTGTCTTTCTCTCCCCCTTTCTTCCCCTCCTCTCTCAATTTCTCTCTGTCCTATCAAAAAAGAATAATAATAAAATAAAATGGCCACAGGAGCAGTGGATTTGTAATACAGGCACCAAGCCCCTGCAATAACCCTGGAGGCAAAAAAAAAAAAAAATAGTGATTGAAAAGTTATGTCAAGAAAAAGGATATAATATTTCATAAGGGTATAGTGAATAATTTCTGTTTTGTTCTTCTCTTTAGTATGTCTATATTATTGTCCTTTTAAAAACTCCAATAATTTTGAGTTAGTTGCAGTCATGGGCCACTTAATAGTTATAATTCTTGCATACTGTATTCTGTTAGTGGTTTTAATGACATACTTATTTTTGTATTGATATATAACTTACTAGTTTTTAACAAAGTCCTCCCTATGCCCCTCTGTGCCCAGTACCTGGTACAATTTTTATTTTTTATTAGCTTTATTTATTGGATAGAGACAGCCAGTAATCAAGAAGGAAGGGAATGATGGGGAGAGAGACAGAGAGACACCTGCAGTCCTGCTTCACCACTCGCAAAGCTTTCTCCCTTCAGCTTGAGACTGGGGTCTTGAACCTGGGTCCTTGCACATGTGCTTTCAACCAGGTACTCACCACCCAGCCCCTAGTAAAATTATTTTTTAAGTATGATTTAAGTACAAGGAAAATATCTACAGAGGATTGATTGATTGATTTTTAATTGCTACCAGGTTAGCTGGGGCTCATTGCTGGCACCACAGATCCCTGCTCCTGGTAGCCATTGCCCCAACCCCTTTTCTTTATATTTTATTTAATAGGACGAGAGAAATTGAGGGGGGGGGTTTGTTTGTTTGTTTTCTTTCTTATAGAGAAAGAAGGGGGAGAGAGACACCTGTAGCTTTCCTCCACTGTTCATGAAAAGTGCCCCCTTCAGATAGGGACCAAAGGGCTTGAACCCATGTCTTTTTTTTTTTTTTTTTTTTTTAAACCAAAGCACTACTCAGCTCTGGCTTATGGTGGTGTGGGGGGGATTGAACCTGGAACTTTGAAGCCTCAAGCAAGAAGAATCTCTTTGCTTGACCATTTTGCTATCTATCCCCACCCGAACACATGTCTTTGCACGTGGTAATATGTGTATTCTACTGGGTGCACCACTGCCAGGTCCCCAATATTATTTCTTTGGATGTTAAAAGTTTGGGTTTTTACCTTTAAGAGTTTTCTTTTGGATCTGAGATAAAATTCAGTGAATGTGGTACATGCCTTACTATGTATGAGGCTCTGGGTTTGATCCCAGGTACTACACAGAGTACCAAAGAAACTTCACAAATGGTAAACAGTATATTGGTTGGTCGGATGGTTGGTCGGTCTCTCTCTCTCTCTGCCTCCAGGGTTATCACTGGGACTTGGCGCTTGCACTACAAACCCACCACTTCCTGCTGCCAATTTCTTCTTCTTCTTTTTTCCCCGTATTTTTTCTTTTTTCCTGTATTCGATGGGACAGAGATAAATTGAGAGGGGATGGGGAGATAGAGAGGGAGAGAGAGAAAAAGACACCTGCATATCTGCTTTACTATTTGTGAAGTGGGGCCTGAAGCCTGATTCTTTCTGTGGCTCCTTTTGCATAGTACTATGTGTACTTTAACCTCTCTCTCTCTCTCTGTTTCTTTCCCTCAAAAACAAAATGTTCTATTATAAAGCTAACTGCTAATGTAGCACTGAATAGGTAGAGATCACTCTAGACTGTTAGGAAAATCCTACAGATATAGGTCATCTGAAGATTTCTTATTTTAAAGCAAATCCATGCAGTTTTTATTCTTTGGTTTTGTTTATATTTGGAACTATATATTGATAATAAATCAAGCTTTTTATCTACATCAGTTTCCTTCAGGAATATGGTTTTTATGAATTTTTTTGAATGACCATTTTTCTTTTTGAGATTTTTCTCTTTATTTATTTTTAATGAGAGGTATACACAGAGAAAAGACCAGAACACTGCTCAGCTATGGCTTATGGTGGTGCTGGGAATTGAATCTGGGAGCTCAGAGCCTCAGGCATGAAAGTCTTTTCCATAACCATTATGCTGTCTCCCCAGCTCAATGATCATTTTTCTTCATGATATTTTAAAAATTAGGAATTATCAGATGAAATCGAAGATTATACTCACCGCTTTAATACAGAAGATCAAGTGGAATGGAATTTGGTGCTTCAAGAAGTGGCATCTTTCATTGAGGTTAGTTTTTTTTTTTTTAATGTTTTATTTATTATCAAAAAAAGACAAAAGAAATTGAGAGGGGAGGGAGAAATAGATAAAGAGATGCCTGCAGCCCTGTTTTATCACTTGAGAAGCTTCCCCCCTCCAGGTGAGGGACCGTAGGCTTGAACCGTGCTCTTAGAGGTTAGCTTTTAACAATAAAGTTTGTTGTAACAATAAATAGAAAGATACTTACATATATGTAAAAACCTACAATATGTACTTTTCATTGAATATGTACTTCACAAAAAAGGAATGCATTCTTTTTGACTCTTTGGATCCAAACAAGCAAGAAACTCTCACTGGAGCCATCTAAGAAAATTAAGCCAGGATTCTTGTACTGAAACTTCAAACTGATATAAGCTGGGTCTGATCAAGAAAAATGACCTTAATATTTTTTGTGTTTTCTTCAGAACTCACAGAATATAGACTTCATTAAGTCAGACTATGTGTGCTTCTAGACGTAGTTGAAGAAGAAAGCAGAATTGAAGCTCTTTGTACATGCTTTTAGAAAGTTGTCCACTTTGTTTTTGGTTTTTGTTTTCTCTAGGCGGACCCTGTAATGGTATTAAATGATGACAATACCATTGTTATTACATCTAACCGCCTTGCTGAAACAGGAGCCCCATTGCTGGAACAGGGCATGATTGTGGGACAGTTATCTCTGGCTGATGCACTCATTATTGGTAATTGTAACAATCAGGTAAAGAACAGTAAAATAATTATGCTTTAAATGCACTTTGAAAAGCGGTACTTTTAATTATTATAGAAGTATTGTTTTCTTATAAATATCTCAACATCCCAGCCCAATATGGGCTACTTACAAACATTTGAAAGGTTTAGAAAATGAGCATTGGGAGTCAGGTGGTAGTGCAGCGGGTTAAGCGCACGTGACACAAAGCAAAAGGACAGGCGTAAGGATCCGAGTTCAAGCCCCCCAGCTGTCCACCTGCAGGGGAATGCTTCACAAGCAGTGAAGCAGGTCTGCAGGTGTCTATCTTTCTCTCCCTCTCTGTCTTCCCTTCCTTTCTCTATTTCTCTCTGTCCTATCCAACAATGACATCAATAACTACAACAATAAAACAAGTGCCACAAAAGGGAATAAACAAATATTGGGAAAAAAAGGAAATGAACATCAAAGTAGTTATGCAGCTATATAACATAATTATCTCATAGATACTTAAATGAATATGTCCCTTGCAAGAAGAGTAGGAAGAAATTTACCACTGTTAGGCAGGGTTAGATAACATACTGGTTATGCAAAGAGATTCTTACGCCCGAGGCTTTGAAGTCCCAAATTTCAATCTTCCACACCAATACTCTGGCAAAAAAAAAAAAAAAGGAAAAAAATTAATGATACCATAAAAATTTTCTGAATAGAAAATTATATGTGAATTTTACTTTTTCATAACTATATACATATGTATATTATATGTTTCTCCACCATGATTTTCACGATACTTTATGCTTGCACAGTTCCACTCTCATAGCAGACTTGCACATTTTATTTTTTTAGAAAGTGTGTAAGAGAAGGAGAGAGAGACACATAGAGAAAGGAGAGATGCTGTGGCACTACTCCACCACTGGGAAGCTTCCCCTGTGCAAGTGCCCCCACATGATGGCTGAGGACTTGAAGCTGGGTCCTCATTCACAGTCAAGTGTTCACTATGCTAGGTGAGCCAGCTTCTGGCCTCTGTATATATTACTTTATAGTTAAGCAATAAGAGGGAGAAGTTTCTTTTAATAATAATTTGAATTTGTTGTTTTTTTTTAGGCAACCTTAGTTCATACAATAATAATATTTATAATATATATATATATATATTAACGGTGGGAGATGAGAGAAAATCAGTGTATCACTCTGGCACATGTGATGCTGGGATTTGAATTCAGGATCTCATGCTTGAATGTCCAATGCTTTATCCTCTACACCATCTATTTGGCTGCACCTTTAAATATATTTTTTATTTATTTATTTTCCTTATTGTTGCCCTTGTTTTTTTATTGTTGTAGTCATTATTGTTGGTATTGATGTCATTGTCATTGTTGGATAGGACAGAGAGAATTGGAGAGAGGAGGGGAAGACAGAGAGGGGGAGAGAAAGATAGACACCTGCAGACCTGCTTCACTGCTTGTGAAGTGATTCCCCTGCAGGTGGGGAACTGGGGGGCTTGAACCCAGATCCTTAATGCCTGTCCTTGCACTTTGTGCCATGTGCACTTAACCCGCTGCACTACCGCCTGACTCCCTCATTTTTAAATATTTTAAAAGTACCTGTGGGAAGTCGCTTCACAGGTGGTGAAGCGAGTCTACAGGTGTCTATCTTTCTCTCCTCTCTGTCTTCCCCTCCACTCTCCATTTCTCTTTATCCTATCTAACAACGATGACATCAATAACAACAACAATAATAACTACAACAACAATAGAAAACAACAAGGGCAACAAAATGGAAAATAAATAAATATTTTAAAAATTAGTGGTCCGGGAGGTGGTGCAGTGGTAAAGCTTTGGACTCTCAAGCATGAGGTCCCGAGTTCGATCCCCGGCAGCACATGCTCCAGAGTGATGTCTGATTCTTTCTCTCTCCTCCTATCTTTCTCATAAATAAATAAAAATTTAAAGAGATAAAATTTAAAAAATTTAAAAAGTACATTTTCTCACCTCTTCAAACCATGTTGATATATATCCCTCCCCCTCCAGATCACCACAAAAATCACCTCATCTCTTGCAACCTGCCCTCAGCCTCTCTGATTTTCTCAGGTCTATAAGAACAGGAGCTTGATCTGTCTTGTATTGTCTTCATTTAACTTTGCTTGCTCCCTTGCTCTTTTTCCTTATTTCCTCCATTTGAAAAAATAATATACTTACCTGGCAGGAGAGGTACCATGATCACGAAAAAGTACTTTTGGTAGTTTCTTTTTATGTGAGTCTTCTATGTGCCAGACCTTGTCAGGGGACTGGAGTTCTACTGAACAGAGATCCCTAAATTTAAACCAGTTTCTAAATTTTCCTTTCTGGTAAGAACTTTTGTGTGTATAATCTTTTGAGAAATTTTTTTCTGCTTCATTGATATCAAGATAGTCTTTTATGCTCCTGAAATCTTTATTACTTATTTTTCACATTTAGATCTGTGTTTACTTGAAAATTATATTTGTTTTCATGTGTAGTAGAGGTTAAAATTCTTTTTTTTTTTTTTTTTTTTGCCTCTAATCACTGGGGCTCAGTGCAAGCACTACAAATCCACTGCTCCTGGTGGCCTTTTCTTTTTTCCATCATTTTATTTGGTAGGACAGAGAGAAATTGAGAGAGGATAAGGAGATAAAGAGGGAGAGAGAGACACCTGCAAACCTGCTTCACCACTTGTGAAGGAATCCCCCAGAGGCTTGAACCCTGGTCCTTGTGGGGATTGAACTCAGGACCTCATGCTTGAAAGTCCAATGCTTTATCTACTGCATCACCTCCCAAACCACCTGAAATAATCTTCAAAATAGAAAAAAATGGAAAATTAAATAATGCATTATGCCAAAATATAATGAGGGGGTTATGAAATATTATCTGCAACCTCTTAGTTTTGCCAAAAGTTGTCATGTTTTATACGGCTTAACAGAGATCTATATGTTCACATGCTTTTGTTTGAAAAAAAAAAATACGAGGAGTCCGGCAGCAGCGCAGCAGGTTAAGCGCACATGGCACAAAGGGCAAGGACAGGCATATGAATCCGGGTTCAAGCCCCCGGCTCCCCACCTGCAGGGAAGTCGCTTCACAAGTGGTGAAGTACATATGCAGGTGTCTATCTTTCTCTCCCCCTCTCTGTCTTCCCCTCCTCTCTCCATTTCTCTCTGTCCTATCCAACAATGACGACAACAATAGTAACTATAATAGTAAATAAAACAAGGGCAACAAAAGGGAATACATAATAAATAAATAGGGAGTCGGGCGGTAGTGTAGCGGGTTAAGTGCACGTGGTGCAAAGCGCCAGGACCGGCAAGGATCCCAGTTTGAGGCCCTGGCTCCCCACTTGCCGGGGGTTGCTTCACAGGCGGTGAAGCAGATCTGCAGGTGTCTTTCTTTCTCTCCTCTCCATTTCTCTCTGTCCTATCTAACAACGACGACATCAATAACAACAACAATAATAACTACAACAACAATAAAAAATAATAAATATTAAAAAAGAAACAACCTGAGTCCCAGGTTCAATTCCCCAGCATCAACATTAGCCAGAGCTGTGCAATGCTGGTGGAAAGAGAGAGAGAGAGAGGCAGAGAGAGAGAGAGAGAGAGAAGGGGGGAAGAAACATACATGAAGAAGTTAATGAAGTATGGGTAGATATATATAGTAAGGCAAATGTAGAAAAATGCAGTATTGGGGCCAGGCATAAGGACCTTGGTTCGCGTCCCTGTACCCCATCTGCAGGGGAGATGCTTCAAGCAGGTCTGCAGGTGTCTTTCTTTCCCTCTATCTCCCATCCTCTCTCAATTTCTTTCTGTCCTATCTAAAAAAAAAGAAAGAAAAATGCCATTGTTGTAAATCTAGGTCATGAGCATGTTGGTGTCACTGTACAATTCTTTTCAACCTTCCTGTCTTTAGAAATTTTTCAAAATAAGATATGTTATTAAGACTTTGACTGGAGAGGTTAAAAAAAAAAAAGAAAGACTTGTAAAGGGTGTAGTGTATTGCACCAAAACAAAGGACTCTGGAAGGAGAGGAAGGGATGGGAAGAAGAGACGTTGAGGGTCCTGTGTATGATGGGGGATGAGACACTAGGTTGGGGGAGTGTCTCCCAGATGCCTATCAAGGGGCAATGAGAGGTTATGTCTATGTGTCAAAGACTGCACTGTAAACCATTAAAAAATAAGCTATTTTTAAAAAATTTTTTATTTAAGAAAGGATTAGTGAACAAAAACATAAGGTAGGAGGGGTACAACTCCACACAATTCCCACCACCCAATCCCTATAACCCGCCCCCTCTCATGGTAGCTTTCCCATTCTCTAGCCCTCTGGGAGCATGGACCCAGGGTCGTTGTGGGTTGCAGAAGGTAGAAGGTCTGGCTTCTGTAATTGCTTCCCCGCTGAACATGGGCGTTGACTGGTCGGTCCATACTCCCAGTCTGCCTCTCTCTTTCCCTATTCAAAACCACTAACCTGTCTCCCTACCCACCCCACCCCTCCAACAAAAAAGATACATCATTAAATATACATTAACCTCATTAATGGTCAGATTTGTTTTCCCTGCAGGTTAAGTTCAGTGAACTAACAGTTGACATGTTTCGGATGTTACAAGCCTTGGAGAGGGAGCCTATGAATTTAGCTTCCCAGATGAATAAACCAGGAATGCAGGTGATCTTCTCTCTATATTTTCAGTTTTGATAATGATGCTCACTGCTCCTGTTCTTTATGGAATGCTGTTCTTCAATAAGTGCTACAAGCATGGATATAGAATATTTTTGATGTGACACAGGAGAAATAGATAAGCATGACAGTAGAAATATTGAATAAAGAGAGAGAAGTAATGAAGATGATAGTAAAAAAAATAGGCACTGATAATTCACCTATCAAATACAACGTATGTCTGTTGTTTTCTGTGTAAAAATAGGAATCAGCTGACAAACCTACCAGACGAGAAAACCCCCACAAGTATCTGCTCTACAAACCAACCTTCAGTCAACTATACACATTCTTAGCAGCATCTTTTAAGGTATATATGAGCCAATGAGCCAGTACTTTTGCTGTCTGGGGAGTGTATGCCATAAATGGAACCTAAGATTAGAGCTATTATTTCAATATCTGAGTGGAGAATTTAGATAGAACGTGAGAATGAAAACTGTCTTTAAGGGGCCAGGTGGTGACGCACCAGGTTAAGCGCACGTAGTACGAAACTCAAGGATCCCAATTTTTTTAAAAATTATTTTATTAATTTATTCATGAGAAACATAGGAGGAGAGAGAGAAAGAACCAGACATCACTCTGGTACATGTGCTGCTGGGGATTGAACTCAGGACCTCATGCTTGAGAATCCAGTGCTTTATACATTGTGCCATCTCCCAGACCACTCAAGGATCCCAATTTGAACCTCCAGCTCCCCACAAGCAGTGAAGCAGGTCTGCAGGTGTCTGCCCTTCTTCCTCTCTATCTTCCCCTCCTCTCTCAATTTCTCTCTGTCCTATCCTATATATATATATATATATATATATATATATATATATATATATATATATATATATATATATGGAAAAATGGCTTCCAGGAGCAGTGGAATCATAGTTCCTGCACCAAGCCCCAGCAATAACCCTGGAGGCAAAAAACAAACAAACAACCCACCTGCTTTTAGAATATCCTAATGATAGCTGTTTTGAAAATTGCTTATGTTATATATATTTCTTATCAGTAATTAATGAAAGCATTGATTAATTATCATTCTGCCGGAGGTAGATAGCATAATGGTTGTGCAAAGGAACTCTCATGCCTGATGTTCCAAAGTCCCAGGTTCAATCCTTCAAGCGCCACTATAAGCCAGAGCTGATCACTGCTCTGGTAAAAAAAAAAAAATTATCATTCTCCTTCCTCCGGGTTTTTACTGCTTGACTACTTTAGGCATATAAGTCAATGCAAAATAGAAAAAAAAAAAAAACAGGAATGGATATTGCTTAAGCCTGTTACATATTCAAGCAGTTCTGGGACAAATCTCAGTTATCTAAAGAATTATGAGAAATAGGCATTCCTCCTAAAGTTCATAAAGAGAAAGCCAGGAGTCAGGTGATTGCACGGGGGATAAGCACATGTGGCACAAAGTGCAAGGACCGGTGAAAGGATCCCGGTTCGAGCCCTCGGCTCCCCACCTACAGGGAAGTCACTTCACAGGTAGTGAAGCAGGTGTGCAGGTGTCTATCTTTCTCTCCCCCTCTCTGTCTTCCCCTGCTCTCTCCATTTCTCTCTGTCCTATCCAACAACGACGACATCAATAACTACAACAATAAAACAACAAGGGCAACAAAAGGGAATAAACAAACATTTAAAAAAATATTTAAAAAAAAAAGAGAAAGCCAAGTGGGAGAGCGGGAGAGTTTGTCTTTTGGACATATACCCAGGGACTTTACTTCTTCATTTCAAGTTTTTCAGGGACTATTGAATGGGCTAAATGATTGGGTTTCTTGAAGCAGAGAATCTCTTCAAACTATTGACAGTCGTTATAGATAAGTAGTAGATCAAGTTGGGACCAGCAAGAGTCCTCTTACTTTAGGAGATACAATAAATAGTATATTAGCATAGGTTCTCATTTTCCCCATAACCGTGTGTGTGTGTGTGTGTGTGTGTGTGTGTGTGTGTGTGTGTGTGTGTGTGTATGCAGCACTGTGGAGTGGTCTTGGGACTTTTATGTATATGTGATTCCATTGGATGGCCTTCTTCTAGACCAACATTTCATTCCTTTTTTTTTTTTTTAATGTTATAGAAAGTAAGAGACAGAGTAGAGACACCTCAGCAATGTTTGACCACCCATGGAGTTCTTCGGTGCTGAGGCTCAAACCCAAAGCTTAATTTATAGTAAGGTGCACACCTTAACAAGTGAGCTACCAGCCCCTTTTTCATAACTTTAAAATACCAAGAACTGTAAATTAACCGTTGATTTTCCCTATTTGTTGTTTTGTATATGTGTGTTTCTTTAATTTCAGGAGCTGCCTGCCAATAGTGTGCTTCTGATTTACCTGTCAGCCACTGGCGTTTTCCCCACAGGTCGTTCTGATAGTGAAGGTACAATAAAGGAATGCTCCCTGTTGTGAGCAGGGCTTGAATTCTCTTTATTTTCTACAAAACAATGGGCCATAGTCCACAGACCATCTCAAGTGTCTAGAGAGGCTTTCAAATTTGAAAAACCTGGGGCTGGAAATCTCCAGCACCACCAGCAGCCAGAATTGAGCAATGTTCTGATTATAAAAACAAAACAAAACAACGAACAAAGACTCAAATTTTAAACTTGATCTATTTATTGATTTTAATCATGTGGATACCCAGTCTGTTTCATTTGCTGGATTGTTATATCTTGAAGTCTAAAAATCACTAACCAATTTATTTATTTGATATATGCCTCACTATCAAATTTTCTTTAAAAAAATATATATGTGTGTGTGTATGTAAAAGTTTCATGTTTGAAGTTCTAAAAGGTAAATAATTAACCAACTTAAAGTGCATTAGGGAATCTGGTCAGTGGTTTCATTATGGCCAAAAGTCTTTGTAGAAATTCTTTTGTAACTGTGAAAGTTCAAGTCCTTGTCATGATTTTGTTTTCTGTCCTTTATTTGATTTTATGGATTCAACTTCTAGAATATTGGGATGCTGTTTCATAATAAAAGTTTTTAAACTGTCCAGAATATGTGAAATTGGCCAGGATAGAAGAGAATTTGGATGTAAATAATTTGATTTTTGTCTGGGCAAAAGAAAAAATTCTTGACATCCTTAACATTTTCCTCTTCATCTGTTTGTTGAAATTTGCATTCCTTTATACAATGCATGCCCCTGTCATCTTTCTTGCATGATCTACAGATCCTCTTAAATGGTCAAATGAAAACAAAGCAAAGTAAATTTTAGCAGTCTTTTCATTGCAATGACTTTTTTTAAAGGATGAAAAAGAAAAAACCTCTTACCATTAAAAGTGATGCAAAACCATAAATGACTTTAGATTTTTATAATAAAGTTAATCGTTTATAAGTAATTTCTTCTATGTTTATAACATGCACTATTTAATTTACTGGTATGAATGTTGGGTAAAGTCTGACTTTAAAGCCAAAACTACAGAGGCTGATAAAGTAATGAATATAATACACACAAAATGAAATCTGACAGTTCTTTTCACAAAAATGACTATTCTCATTTTTGTCAATTAGAATTTTTCAGGTTTATTTTTAAAATTCCCTAAAATTTACAGCCAACAACTCGCTTATAATTATAGTTAAGATAGCATTAATATTTCATTCTGCAAATTTCTTACTTTAGTTTTGCTTGAAATGTAAAGACCATTTACCACATCCCAATCTCCACCCCTTTAACCCCTCAGAATGACGGGATGTGCTAGATAATTGTTTTGTTTCTCAAGTTCTGTTTCAAGGATTTAAAATTAAATACTTTTTTAAATGTTGAAATGGACAGGATGTTGAACTCTTTTAAATACTGCATTAACTAGAACATTAACGTTTAAAGTAATTAAAATGTCTTACAATGATTTTCCTCTTCCAGCAGTAAGTCACCCAGTGCTTTTTCATTTGACTCTCAGATCACTGCTATCTCCAATTGATTTCCAGGATTCTTCCTTTTGTTTTTATAGGTCCTTATGATTTTGGAGGGGTACTTACTAATAGTAACCGAGATATTATAAATGGAGATGCTATCCACAAAAGGAATCAATCCCATAAGGAAATGCACTGGTACGTATTCTGATATTTTCCACACTGGAAGATTTTTAATTTTAAGCTAGGGAAATAGAATAGTGCTTATTGCAAAGACTTGCATGCCTGAGACACCAAAGGTTCCAGGTTCAATCCCCAGCAACACCACAAGCCAGAACTGAGCACTGCTTTGATAAAGGTAAGGAAGAAGGAGAGGGGAGAATTTATAATTCTCTTTTGTCAAATATTAAGTGAAATGAAGGCCTTTTTTTTCTTCTTAATACTAGAAGTGTTCCCGCACAGTACTATTAGTGATACTTGTTTGGGTTCCAGCAACATTTCAGACTCTGATCATAAGAAATTAGAATTTTTGGCTTATAATTTGTTTCTTGAATCTCTATTACATGTCAGGCACTATGTAAACACTTGACAATATGACTGTGACTAAAGTTATATTTACATTGGAGGAGAACTATACACATGAACAAATATGTCAGGGTCAGTAAGATAGCTCACCTGGATACTGAGCTTGCTTTGTCATGCATGCAACCCAGGTTTGGACCTGGCCACTGCACTGGAAGAAGCTTTGGTGCTGTAGTCTCTCTCTCTTTCTCTCTCACTCACTCAAAAAGTCAGCCTGGGGAGTTGGGCTGTAGCGCAGCGGGTTAAACGCAGGTGGCGCAAAGCACAAGGACTGGCATTAGGATCCCGGTTCGAACCCCGGCTCCCCACCTGCAGGGGAGTTGCTTTACAGGCGGTGAAGCAGGTCTGCAGGTGTCTATCTTTCTCTCCTCCTCTCTGTCTTCCCCTCCTCTCTCCATTTCTCTCTGTCCTATCCAACAACGATGACAACAACAATAATAACTACAACAATAAAACAACAAGGGCAACAAAAGGGAATAGAATAAATAAATAAAATAAATATTAAAAAAAAAAAGTCAGCCTGTAGCAGTGAAGTCCAAAAGATGATAAAAAAAAAAAAATTACTTCTGAGCTTTTGTCCACCAAATATAGTTGTTAACTTGACTTCTATAATATGCATAGATTTGTCTTCTTTTGCTTAATTTTGATGTTTCTCTTAGTGCCTTAGTAAAAATGCAATATATGCAGACCCAACTGGAAAGTAAAAATTTCTGATATTATTACACAAGTAATGATTTATTGTTGTTTTCCCAGCCTCCATCCTGGAGACCTCTATCCTTTCACAAGGAAACCCTTGTTTATCATTGTGGATTCATCCAATAGTGTTGCATATAAGGTGAGTTCCATAAACATTTTGGCACATTAGACACATTATAGCACCAACTTCAGGTAACTGCCCTTAATGTGTACCTTTATCTTTTGCTTTGTTTAATTTTACACAGTTTGTATTTAGTCTCTCTTTTCTTTTGAGGTTGTGCATGCTAGTCAGGATCTGGTGCTATGAATAGAAACAAGAAGAAAACGCATGAATGGACACTCAGTGGAAAATAATAAATCCTCCTTCAGGAAAAAAAAAATTCAAGATTTCCAAGATCTCTGGTGGGAGGTTTATTTTTGTTATATAACTCAGAATAATTTCCTTTTATAGAGGTAGAAGTATGTGGGAAAATTTAATTTTTGATTTCCAACTTTTTCCTCTTCTGTACACTGGGCTGTTATAACTTAAGTGAAATTTCTATTTCATGCCATACAGTTATAGTCATTGCATATTGACATAAATTGTTTCAGATATACATATCTTTTGAAAATGTTGTGATGATAGTGTAGAAAGATGCCTCTGTGTGTTGATGGCCAGATGATCTACATGTGAAAAAATATTAACAGGAATCAAATTTGAAAATCTTTTCCTTTTCTATTGACACAATGTTTTTCAACTTTTGTATAAATAATGCCAATAATGAAACATTTTAAAGTCGACTATTAGAATTCACACTGTACTAATTATGGGAAAATGAAAATAGATCTTTGAGTCCTTTGTGGTTAGAATATTTCATGAATGAACAATATGTTTAAAAATATGCTGGGAACACAGATGTGCCAATGAAGTCTATTTCTGTTGTAAGCATTCATAAAATTAGAGAAGTTAGTATTAAGCTTTTACAAGGGATTTATTTATTTATTTATTGGGGGATTAGCGGTTTACAGTCAGCAAAATACAGTAGTTTATACATGCATAACATTTCCCAGTTTTATACACAATACACCCCCACCAGGTCCTCCTCTGTATTTATTTATTTATGTATTTATTTATTTACATTAGAGAGAACAGGAGCATTTTCTAGCACATATGATGTCAGAAATCAAACTAGGGACCTTTTGATTATATTATATTAATATATTTATAATTACATATTAATATATAATATGTTTACATTAATATTTATATGTAATATTTATTTTTTGTATAGAGACAGATAACTCAATAGGGATAGAGGGAGATGGGGGGAGAAGAGAGACTGTTTCGCCACTCATGAAGCCTTCCCCATGCAGGTGGGGATGTGGAGCTTGAACCCTGGTCCTTGTGCACTGTAATGTATGCACTCAACCAGGTGCGCCACCACCCAGCCCTGGACCTCATTGTTGTAAACCTCACATTTTAGCCACGACACCACCTCCCAGCTTACAAATATTAATAGGCTCATTTCAGGAGAGCAGTGGAAATGCCTGGTAGCCAAGACTGTTGACCCCATTCAGTTATAAATCTTATTCATCTAATTTTCATGTTTAGTATCATTTTTAAAAGTTTATCTCTTCAGAGAGAAATAGAGAGCTCACCCTGTGAGGTACCTGCCTTGCTATGAGTGGCCCAAGTTTAAGCCCCAGCATGATATATGGGAATGCTGTAGCTCTGCAGGCAGGCAGGCAGAGCTACAGCATTTCTTTCTTTCTTATCTTGTCACTGGGACTTCAATGCTCCAGTTTGGCTTTATCAGAGAGACAGACACATATATAAAGAGTAACAGAAAGAGGCAAAGAAGGAGTCGGGCGGTAGCGCAGCGGGTTAAGTGCACGTGGCACGAAGCTCAAGGATAGGCGTAAGAATCCCAGTTTAAGCCCCCAGCTCCTCACCTTCAGGGGAGTCGCTTCACAGGTGGTGAAGCAGGTCTGCAGGTGTCTATCTTTCTCTCCCCCCTCTGCCTCCCCCCCCATTTCTCTCTGTCCTATCCAACAACAAAGATGACATCAATAACTACAACAATAATAACTACATCAACAATAAAAAAAAACAAGGGCAACAAAAAGGAAAATAAATAAATATTTAAAAAAAGTTAAGGGAGTCAGGGGGTAGCGCAGCGGGTTAAGTGCATGTGGCACAAAGTGCAAGGATCAGCATAAGGATCCCTGTTCCGGCCGGCTCCCCACCTGCAGGGGAGTCGCTTCACAGGTGGTGAAGCATGTCTGCAGGTGTCTATCTTTCTCTCCCCCTCTCTGTCTTCCCCTCCTCCATTCCTCTCTGTCCTATCTAACAACAACGATATCAATAACAATAATAACTACGATAATAAAAAAGGGAAAATAAATAAATATTAAAAAATTTTTTTAAAGAAGACATAATGAAAGAGATCACTGCACTAAAGCTTTCTTCATTGTAGTGGAAGCCTGGCTCTAACCTGGGTTATCCTTGTGGCAAAGCAGTGCAGAATTCCACTGAACTATTTTGCCAGCCCAAGGTTTCTTGTTACTTTAGCTTTTAAGCATGATGTATTAATGTCCAATTATAGAAGAAAAATTTAACTCTTTTCCTTCTTCATATCCCTGGCCCACGTTTATACCTTTTAAGTGCTATTATATACAACACAATTGAGTTGGATCATAATTTTGATTTGCTGAATATTGTGTGCTTACATTATTACCACTATCATGTGCTTTTAACAGCTTATAAAGCATGTAATAAACTATGACTACTTTTCCTGGAGCAAATAATTGTTATTAATTTTTTTTGTATTTTTTATTGGGGGATTAATGGTCTGCAGTAAGTACAGTTATTGATGTTATTGCTAATTCTGCTGTAGTCCCCACCCAACAGTCTGTGTTTTTAAGTTTGTTCAAGTGTGTTAATCTCTTAATTTTATTTTTGTGATGATTATCTTCATTATTATCTTAGTAGTTTTTTACCTGTTTCTTGCTTGAATTTTGTTTCCCGAGTCCTGCGTCTTCCTCTTGGACAATCTCATTCTTGTGTAGTTTCAGTCATAGGAGCATCTGAGAAGGAGACAGTATGAGGCAAGAGATCTGAAGTTGGGCAAGCAAAATAGCTCAGTTGGGAAGGCACCTATTTCTCTATGCGTGGGCTTCAGGTTCAAGTCTAGCCCCCATTGCACTGAGGGAACTTTTAGTGCTGTGACTTTTTCTACCTCTCTTTGTGTCTCTGTCTATATAAAAGTTTGGTGTGTCATGGTAAATCCCTAGTGGCAACAAAATTAAAATGTTACTTTTTTAAAAAAATAGATGTGATCTGATAAGGTGGCATAGTGGCTAGAGCATTAAAACTTTGAAACATGAATCTTGTTTTCAATCCCCAGCATCACATGTTCCATAGTGATGCTCTGGTTCTGTCTCTCTCTCTCTCCCCCCCATCATTAATCAATAAATAAAAAATATTTTTTTAAAAAGAAGTCAGAAGGTAGGGGAGATAGCATAATGGCTATGTAAAACACCTTCATGCCTGAGACTCAGAGGCTCCGAGTTCAATCCTCAGCACCACTATAAGCCCGAGCACCATAAGTGCTCTAGTAAAAATAAATAAAATAATAATGAAACAAAATGAATGTCACCAAACCTGGACTCCACTACCTTAGAGGAAGCTTTAGTGTTATGGTGTCTTTCCCACTCTGTCTATTTCTGTCTCTATTTCATTGTATGAAAAAGCCAGCCTTGAACAGTGAAGCCCCTGTGACCCAAATAATGAATGAATAAATTACACATACACACACACACACACACACACACACATGATACTGAGTAAAGCACACACACATATGCATGCATGCATTGGATTGTTGAAAAGGTTGTGACATTTTTATATTTCTTTTTTATATAATATTTATTCCTTTTTGTTGCCCTTGTTGTTTTATTGTTGTAGTTATTGTTGTTGTCATCATTGTTGGATAGGACAGAGAGAAATGGAGAGAGGGGGAGAGAAAGACAGACACTGGCAGACCTGCTTCACCGCCTGTGAAGCGACTCTTCCCGCAGGTGGGGAGCCGGGGGCTGGAACTGGGATCCTTATGCCAGTCCTTGCACTTTGCACCATCTGTGCTTAACCCGCTGCGCTACCACCCAACTAACTCCCTTTTCTTTCTTTTTTTAAACTACTTTTTTTTTTATCTTTAATTGGATAGAAACATCCAGAAATCAAAAGGGTAGGGGGAGATAGAGAGGGAAAGAGAAACACCTATAGCCATGCTTCACCACTCACAAAGCTTCCCTCATGCAGGAGGGGCTGGGGGCTTGAACTCAGCTCCTTGCACATTGTAACATGTGCACACAGCCAGGTGCCTTTTTATGTTTTTAAACCACCTGGCGCCTTTTTTTAAAAAAATCTCTTTCTATGCAAAAATACATCATGACTTTTCTTTTTTAAAAATATTTTATTTACGGGGGTCGGGCGGTGGCGCAGTGGGTTAAGCGCATGTGGCGCAAAGAGCAGGGACCGGCGTAAGGATCCCGGTTCGAGCCCCCGGCTCCCCACCTGCAGGGGAGTCGCTTCACAGGCGGTGAAGCAGGTCTGCAGGTGTCTATCTTTCTCTCCCCTTCTCTGTCTTCCCCTCCTCTCTCCATTTCTCTCTGTCCTATCCAACAACGAATTGCGTCAACAAGGGCAATAATAATAACCACAACGAAGCTACATCAAGGGCAACAAAAGGGGGGAAAAATGGTCTCCAGGAGCGGTGGATTCATGGTGCAGGCACCGAGCCCAGCAATAACCCTGGAGGAGGAAAAAAAAATTTTTTTTATTTACTTATTAGTGAGAAAGATAGGAGGAGAGAAAGAGCCAGACATCACTTTGGTACATTTGCTGCCGGAGATTGAACTCAACCTCATGCTTGAGAGTCTGGTTCCTTAGCCACTGCGCCACCTCCCGGACCACACATCATGACTTTTTCAACAACTATATTCGAGGTCATATGATTCTGCAAAGGGTTTTAATTTTAATTTGTACTTTAATGATGATTTTTGGTACGCACTAGTAGTAATTAATTCTCTACAAAATTTGGAAGGTATTGCTGCATTGTTTTTTAGTTTCTAGTAGTTCATAAGAGCCACACAGATAGCATTTTCATTCTGGATTCTTTGATAACTTGTTGTTAGTCTCTGGGAACGTGTATGATCTTTTTGTTCCACATAGTTATTTAAAAAAATATATTTTATTTATTTATTCATGAGAAAGATAGGAGAGAGAGAGAGAGAGAGAACGAGACATTACTCTGGCATATGTGCTGCTGGGGACCGAACTCAGGACCTCATGCTTGAGAGTTCAATGCTTTATCCACTGCGCCACCTCCTGGACCACCACACAGTAATTTTTAACTGGTTTTTTCTCTCTCTTTTTTTCACTTTTTAATCTTTATTTATTGGATAGAGACAGCTAGAAACCAAGAGGGAAGGGAGTGATAGAGAAGGAGAGAGACAGCTTTTTGTTTTGTTTTGTTTAAATCACTGCTGCTTCACAACTCCAAGCCAAAGAGACAGACACTGTCACTACAGCACTAAAGTTTCCTTCAGCTGTGGAAGCTGAGCTAGAACCTGGGATATGTCCAATTTTAACTTTCTTTTCTTGTTGTTGCCCTTGTTATTTATCATTGTTGTTATTATTGCTATTGCTGTCGTTGTTGGCTAAGACAGTGAGAAATCAAGAGAGGACAGGAAGACAGAAAGGGGGAGAGAAAAACACCTGCAGACCTGCCTCACCACCTGTGAAGCGCCGCCCCTGCGGGTGGGGAGCCGGGGCTCAAACTGGGATCCTTAGGCGGTCAGCTCCATGTCCACTTAACCCACTGCGCTATTGCCCGACCCCCCAATTTTAACTTTAAAAAAATATATTTTTAGGATCTAGATTTTAGAAGTTCCCTTCATAGGGGACTTGGAGGTGGTGTAATGGTAGAGTGAGGTCCTGGATCTATTTATTTGTTTGTTTGTTTGTTTATTTATTTAAAAAATATATATATTTAAATTTTATTTATTTTCCCTTTTGTTGCCCTTGTCTTTTTTATTGTTGTTGTTGTTATTGATGTGGTTGTTATTGGATAGGACAGAGAGAAATGGAGAGAGGAGGGGAAGACAGAGGGGGAGAGAAAGACAGACACCTGCAGACCTGCCTCACCGCCTGTGAAGTGACTCCCCTGCAGGTGGGGAGCCGGGGGCTCGAACCGGGATCCTTACGCCGGTCCTTGTGCTTTGCGCCACGTGCGCTTAACCCGCTGCGCTACCGCCCGGCTCCTTTAAAATATATATTTATTTTCTCTTTGGTTGCCCTTGTTTTTTTTATTGTTGTGGTAGTAATTGTTGTTATTAATGTCGTCATTGTTGGATAGGAGAGAAAGAAATGGAGAGAGGAGGGGAAGACAGAGAGGGGGAGAGAAAGACAGACACCTGCAGACCTGCTTCACCGCCTTTGAAGCGACTCCCCTGCAGGTGGGGAGCCGGGGGTACGAACTAGGATCCTTCCTCAGGTCCTTGCGAATTTTAACTTCTTGAGAGCTTGTTTGGAGGTTCTAGCAGGGGAGCGCAGCTATTCGTATACCCTCGACCAAAGACCGGTCAGTCTGGCCGACCTCTTCCACGGTGGAGAGCGCTCAGCTTCTGGAGGAACGCTCATGGCGCGGTGAGGGAGGAAGGGGACACCCGCCTAGCCAAGCAGATCAGCTGAATTAACCCTGGCGATCAATAGGGTGACAGATGTCGCAGCCAGATCGCCCTCACATCCCAATTGTAACTTCTTTTTTTTAAAATATTTATTTATTTATTCCCTTTTGTTGCCCTGGTTATCTTCTTGTTGTAGTTATTATTGTTGTCATCGTTGTTGGATAGGACAGAGAGAAATGGAGAGAGGAGGGGAAGACAGAGAGGAGGAGAGAAAGATAGACACCTGCAGACCTGCTTCACCGCCTGTGAAGCGACTCTCCTGCAGGTGGGGAGCCGGGGGTTCAAACTGGGATCCTTATGCCGGTCCTTGCACTTCGCGCCACGTGTGCTTAACCCGCTGCGCTACCGCCCGACTCCCCCAGTTTTAACTTCTTACCTGTGTGTCCTGAGCTCAGTTTATTTTAACGTGGGTAGTTTGTCACAGTAAAATTTTTTCTGTCTAAAATCTCATTTTCTTGAGTCCTTTCATTATTTTCATCCCTCATGTTTTCTGTTTCAGAAACTAATCATTCATGTATTGAACCTACAGTCTGATACTTTAATTTTCTTACCATTTCTTTTCCTTTTTTTATTACTGATTTAATATTGATTTGCAAAATTATAAGAAAACGGGTAGGGAGTTGGGCGGTAGCACAGCGGGTTAAGCACAAGTGGCGAAGAGCATAAGGATCCCGGTTGGAGCCCCCGGCTACCACCTGCAGGGGGGGTAGCTTCACAAGCAGTGAAGCAGGTCTGCAGATGTCTCTCTCTCTCTCCCTCTCTACCTCCCCCTCCTCTCTCAATTTCTCTCTGTCCTATCCAACTACCACGACATCAACAACAATAATAACTACAACAATAAAACAACAAGGGCAACAAAAGGGAATAAGCAAATATTTTTTTAAAAGGGCAACAAAAAGGAAATAAATAAATATTAAAAAAAAAAACGGGTATAATTCCACACCTTCCCTACCACCAGAGCTCTGTGTGTCCCCATTCCCTCCATTGCAAACTGCAGTAGTTCTCCCAAGGTCACAGGTAGGGATTGACTATTATTTCTATAGCTGTCTGTCTACCTATATTTAAATATTTGCCCATTTTTTCCCTATTATCCTGCCCTCTCTTCCTTTCTAAGCCACATGTACACCTATTACTACTTCTGAATGTTCTTCCTTTTTTCCTTTTCTCTCTCTGGGTCCTGGTGGAATTGAAGTTCAGAGCCCTTTGTTCATTTTCCCATAACATTTTACCCCGTGGAAGTATCAACCAAAATTCTTTTGGGGGTACAGAGGTGGGAGTTCTGGTTTCTGCAATTGCTTCTCTTTTTGCTTTTTATGATATTCTCTTGCCTTTAACTTTTTAAAAAAGATTTTATTTATTTATTCATGAAGAAGATAGATGGAGAGAGAGAGAAAGGACTGGACATCACTCTGTTACATGTGCTGCTGGGGATTGAACTTGGGACCTGATGCTTGAGAATCAATACTATATCCACTGGACCACTTCCTGGACTACTACCTTTAACTTCTTTTTTTTTTTTTTTTTTTTACCACCAGGGTCATTGCTGGTGTGCACTACACCACGAAGCTACTGCTCCTGGAGGCTATTTTTTCCCCTTTTGTTTCCCTTGTTGTTTTATTATTGTTGTTGTTATTGATGTCATTGTTGGATAGGACAGAGAGAAATGGAGAGAGGAGGGGAAGACAGAGGGGGAAAGAAAGATAGACATCTGCTGACCTGCTTTGCTGCTGCTTGTGAAGCGACCCCTCTGCAGGTGGGGAGCTGGGGGCTCGAACTGGGATTCTTACGCTGGTCCTTGCGCTTCGCACCATGTGCGCTTAACCCGCTGCACTACTGCCCAACCCCCTGCCTTTAACTTCTAACCTTGAGATTTTTCTGTTTATTGTCTAGATATCTAGATATTTCCATTGTGGGTGCATGTGTGTGTAAAATACCTATGCAAACATATATACATATATGTGCATATGAGTGAAACAAATATATATATATATATATATATATATATATATATATATATATATATATATCTTGCGTGAAATATTTTCTCTTACCTGTGAGAATATCAGTGCTCATTTAAATTTTGTTCTTGTGTGGTGTCTTTCCTCATGTTGATTTGTCCTGTTTGTTTTTGCCTATATCGTTCATATTAGAGTCTTTCCTGAGAGTGTTATATCTGTGCTTGTCTGCTCAGATTTAAGAAAGGAAGTTAGCAGAATGATCATAATCTTTGAGGCTGTGGATTTGTCACTCTGAGCTGTACCACTGAGTTGTGTTCTCTTGATGTCAGTATCTTTAAGTTTTGCTTTGTAACCTGATCATACTCACTCATTCAACTGTCCATATTGGAATGTAATTGTTTACTAGCATTCTGCCATGTTTTCCCTAAAATCTGTGTGTTTGTGTTTCTATATATTTATATCTTTGTGCCCACAGTACTCAGACTTAAAGGATTTGTAAGAAATATCTATTGGATGATTAAGTGAAGATAGACATTACTGCCCTTAGTTTGGAGTTGAGGGAACATTATCTGTGGAGGTTAAGTTTATTCCAGAACTTTTTCATACTCCAAAGCTAAGGAAAAGAGCAACTTTGAATGGTAACATGAGGCTCTTTGCAGAGAACAGTGAAATGCAAAGATCTGTTTAGTGAGCATGGTTCATGTTTTGTCTCTCAAATTACATTAGGAAACAGACAATTATCTTTCATAATACAGTGCTAGTGGTAGTTTAAAAAAGAAAATCCCTGTGGTCCAGGAGATGACAAAGCATTGGACTCTCAAACTTGAGGTCCTGAGTTCAGTCCCTGGCAGCACATGTACCAGAATGATACCTGGTTCTTTCTCTCCTCCTATTTTTCTCATCAGTCAATAAATAAAATATTGAAAGAAAAACAGGGGCCAGGTGGTAGTGCAGCAGGTTAAGTGCACATGGCACGAAGCGCACAGACTGGCATAGGGATCCTAGTTTGAGCCCTGGCCCCCACCTGCAGTGGGGTCACTTCACAAGCGGTGAAGCAGGTCTGCAGGTGTCTATCTTTCTCTCTCCCTTTCTGTCTTCCCCTCCACTCTTGATTTCTCTCTGTCCTGTCCAATAACTACAGCAATAACAACAACAATAATAACTACAACAACAATAAACAAGGGTAACAAAAGGGGAAAAATAGCCTCCAGAAGCAGTGGATTCGTAATGCAGGCACCGAGCCCCAGTGATAACCCTGGATGGAAAAAAAATCCCTCAGTGCCAGGTAGTGGCATATCTGGTAGAACACACACATTACAGTATATAAGAATTCAGGTTCACTGAACTGGAAATGACATATTGCACCAAAGTAAAAGACTCTGTGGTGGGCAGGTGGAGGGGAAGGTGGAGAATACAGGTCCAAGAAGGATGACAGAGGACCTAAAGGGGGTTGTATTGTTATATGGAAAACTGAGAAATGTTATGCGTGTACAAACTATTGTATTTACTGTCGAATGTAAAACATTAATTCCCCAATAAAGAAATAAAATAAAATTTAAAAAAAGAATTCAGGTTCAAACCCCTAGGCCTCAGTTTCAGAAGGGAAGCTTCACAAACAGTGAAACAGTGTGCAGGCATCTCTTTCTCTCCCTCTCTGTTTCCCCTTGCCTCCTCAACTTCTCTCTGTCTCTAACCAAAGTAATAAGTAATAATATTTTTAAAAAATCCTTCAGGAAGCCAGGCAGTGGCACACCAGGTTAAGCACACATATTATGATTTGTGAGGACCCTCACATAAGGATACTGGACCAAGCCCCCGGGTTCCCACCTGCAGGGCGGTTGCTTCACAAGTGGTAAAGCAGGTCTGCAATATCTATCTTTCTCCCTCTCTATCTTCCCTCCTCTCTCAATTTCTCTCTGTCCTACCCAATAAAAATGGAAAAAATGGCCACCAGGAACAGTGGATTTGTAGTGCAGGCGCCATGCCCCAGCGATATCCCTGGAGGCAAAAAAAAAAAAAAATCCTCAGTCATTCTGGGTAACATTTTTTGTTCTTTTTTTGTTTATTTGTTTGTTTTGTTTTTAAAAAAGGAATTATAAGTGGTCTGGGAGGTGGCGCAGCAGTAAAGTTTTGGACTCTCAAGCATGAGGTCGCAAGTTTGATCCCCAACAGCACATGTGCCAGAGTGATGTCTGGTTCTTTCTTTCTCCCCCTATCTTTCTCATAAACAAAATCTTAAAAAAAAGGGGGGGGGGAATTATAAATATGTCAGAGCTGGATTCCTGCCATGGAAATGTGACTTAAACATTTGTCAAAACAGACATTTATCTAAATAGTTTGTTTCTAAAAAGTACTAGACTGATGGCGGCAGTTGACTGCAGTCTATTAAGGCTCTCACCGTCATCATTAAATTAGGGTTTAAGAGCTCTTCTGGGGCCGCACCCAGTTGAATACATATGGTACCATATGTAAGGACCCAGGTTCATTTATTCATTCATATTTATTATTGGATAGAGACAGAAGAGAGAGATAAGAGAGGAAGTGAGACATTTGTAGCACAGCTTCACCACTCAATGAAGCTTTTTCCCCACAGGTAGGCACTAGGGGGCTTGCATCTGGTTTCTTCAGCATGGTAACATGTGCACTCAACCAAATGCACCACCACACAGCCCCTGTTCCTTCCTTTCTTGCTACTTGGGAAGACTGTCTCTGTTTTTCCTTTCTGAAATTATGCTATAATATGCCTCCTTTGTAGTTAACCTGTTGGGATTTGATGTACTTCTTGAATGATAATGTTGCAGGTTCAAGAATCCGAGCCAACACAGAGGAACTTTAGTAACACTAAAGGGCCACAGAAAAAGCTCATGCTCTAAAGAGTTCTGCGCAATGAACAAAGGGACAGTGCAGGCTTATATAGGGGGGTGCCAGCTGAGAGCAGAAAGCTTCATTACAGAAGCGGAGGCTGCAAGGTTAAGGGGGTGGGACTTGTACCTATTGCTCAGGGTACAGTTGCCTTAGTTACTGTTATCTTTTCCTGCACAGCTCTGTCTGGGGAAGTTTAGCCTCAGCATAAGATCCACCATTGGGGTGGGGTGGGGGGTAACTTTCTCAAGGTCTCCTGCTCTCTGGGGCTTCTCTCCTTACAATTTGTTAATTAACTCTTTCTTTGCCTTGGCATTCTCTTTTCCACCTTAGAAGGTTGCAGTTTTTCATTATTTTTGGAGAATTCTTAGATATTTTCTTATAAAATATTGGCTATACTGCTATTTCTCATCAAACTCTTGAATATGTGTGTATATTCCCTCTCTCCATGTCTTCCGTGCTCTTGGTCTTTCCTCTTTCTTTCATTTTCTCTTTCTCTGTTTGAAGTTTGGATCATTTCTTATTTATTTTCAAATCCCAAATCCTTTCCTCAACTGTGTCTATTTTATTTTTAAACCTATTTTTGGATTTAAGTTGTATTTGATTATTTTCAGATAATTCATTGCCCTTTATATAGTTCCCTGTTTTTTGCTTTCAAATCCATGCTTTAAATTTAATAAGCTGGGCCGGTTAGATGGCTCACTTGGATCTGGCACCTGCTATGTCATGCTCACAACTCAGGTCTGAATTCGACCCCCACTGCAGTGGAGGAAGCTTCAGTACTATGGTGTCTTTCCCTCTGTCTTTCTTCGCATCTGTAAAAGAAAAGAAAAGGGAAAGAAAAGAAAAAGCATGGAGTGGTGTAGCCCCAGCAGTGACAAATAGCAATAATGGTAATAAATTATAAGCATACTGGATTTATTATTTACTATTTGATACTTTTATAACTGAAATCTGCATTTGCTGTTTAAAAATATACTTTACTGTTTTTTTTTAAATTTTATTTATTCCCTTTTGTTGCCCTTGCTGTTTTATTGTTGTAGTTATTATTGTTGTTGTCGTTGTTGGATAGGACAGAGAGAAATGGAGAGAGGAGGGGAAGACAGAAAGGAGGAGAGAAAGATAGACACCTGCAGACCTGCTTCACCGCCTGTGAAGCGACTCCCCTGCAGGTGGGGAGCCGGGGCTCGAACTGGGATACTTAGGCGGGTCCTTGTGCTTTGCGCCACCTGCGCTTAACCCACTGCGCTACAGCCCGACTCCCTACTTTACTGTTTTGTTTTGGTTTTTGCCTCCAGGGTTATTGCTGGGGCTCAGTGCCTGCACTACGAATCTACTGCTCCTGGCAGCCAGTTTTTACTTTTTTTGTTGTTGTTGCTGTTGTTGGATAAGACAGAGAGAAATCGAGACAGGAGGGGAAGACAGAGAGGAGGAGAGAAAGACACCTGCAGACCTGCTTCACCGCTTGTGAGGCGACCCCCACCCTGAAGGTGGGGAAGCAGAGGTGGGGGGGGAGGACTGGAACCAGGATGCTTACGCTGATCCTTGTGCTTCGTCCTATGTGCACTTAACCCAGTGTGCCACCACTCCCTATGTGCTATTTTTATGTCACTGTATGTTGGTCTTAATTATATTTGTCTTATTCTTTCCATTACCTTTACATTTTTTAAGATTTTATTTATTTATTAATGAGAAAGGAGAGAGAGAAGAAGAACCAGACATCACTCTGGCACATGTGCTGCCGGGGACTGAACTCAGGACCTCATGCTTGAGAGTCTAGTGCCTTAGCCACTGTGGCACCTCCCAGACCACTACATTTTTTTTGTGGGGGTTTAACTGAGCCCTAAAATGAAAATATTGCCCAGAGAGGTTCTGAACTTGCTTTTTGCTAGACAACTGTAGGCATTACTCTTTTGGGGTTATATTTTTATAATTACTTAGGTAGTATGAATTTGGGCTATAACCACACAAGAGTTACAGGCTTAGAATTACAACCCTCAAGGAACTTTTGGAGGGAAAATTTTTTCCTGCTTTGCTCAGCACCATGATAACTTTCCTTTAAGCTCCCTGAGTGGTTGGGAAGTACAACTGAGCAGGGGTTGAGTTTATTTCTAGCATCCTTATGCTAAAGGAGGAACACCTTGGGATTCCAGTTTATTAGGGTTGGCTTTCTGTTAAACCTTCATCTTAGACTTCTGTTCTCTGATTCAGATAGGACCTTTAACATTTTTTTATGTGTGTTTTTTGTTTTTTTTAATTTTTAAAAAATATTTATTTATTCCCTTTTGTTGCCCTTGTTGTTTTATTGTTGTAGTTATTATTATTGTTGTTACTATTGTTATTATTATTGTTGTTGTTATTGTTATTATTATTGTTGACCTGCTTCACCGCCTGTGAAGCGACTCCCCTGCAGGTGGGGAGCCGGGGTTCGAACCCGGATCCTTATGCCGGTCCTTGTGCTTTGCGCCACCTGCGCTTAACCCGCTGCGCTACAGCCCGACTCCCGACCTTTAACATTTTAATTGAGGCTTCTCAATTATCTCATGGCAAAAGAAATCTGGAGCCCAGATATTTTCTCAGTCTCTTCTACTGGTTTTTCCTCCTTTTCTTTTAATAACATAAATCTTTTCTTAAACTTTGTTTAGAGACAAACTGAGAGGAGAGGGGGAAGTAAAGAGGGAAAGAGACACCTGCAGCACTGCTTCACCACTCCTCAAGCTTCCCCCCTGCAATTAGGGACCACTGTCTTGAACCAGGCGTGCCACAACCCGGCCCCCCTCCTTTCTTTCTTTTTTTAAAATTTTTAAATTTATTTTCCCTTTTGTTGCCCTTGTTGCTTTTTCTATTGTTGTTACAGTTATTATTGTTGTTGTTACAGTTATTATTGTTGTTGTTATTGATGTCGTTGTTGGATAGGACAGAGAGAAATGGAGAGAAGAGGGGAAGACAGACGGGGGAGAGAAAGACAGACACCTGCAGACCTGCTTCACTCCCTGTGAAGCGACGCCCCTGCAGGTGGGGATTCCGAGGCTCGAAACGGGATTCTTCCGCCGGTCCTTGCGCTTTGCCCCACCTGTGCTTAACCCGCTGTGCTACCGCTCGACTCCCCTCGCCTTTCTTTTTATATTTATTTATTTTGCCCCCAGGATTATAACTGGGGCTTGGTGCCAGCACTACAAATCCAGTGCTCCTGCCAGCTTTTTTTTTTTTTTCTTTCATTTTATTGGATAGCACAGAGAGAGATTGAGAGGGATGGGGGAGAGAAAGATAGACACTGCAGACCTCCTTCACTGTTTGTGAAGTGACGATCTGCCCCCCCCCCCGCACCCCCTCCCCCCGCATGTGGGGAGCTGGGGGCTTGAGCCGGGATCCTTGTGCAGGTCCCTGCATTTCATACTATGTGCACTTAACCCGATGTGCCACTGCCAGACCCCCTCCTCTTCTCTTTTTATTGCAGTTCCCCTGAGCTTCATCCTTGCTTCTTCTTAAGGTACAACAGGCTCTTACGGCTCTTGTTATTATCTCTTTGCTTACAATTTCCAGATTATTTACCTCTAGCCCAGACTTCGCTGTCACTCCAAATTTTGGATATAATATACCTTCTCCATTATCCCTATTAATAATTCTAATAGAGAAAGTGTAAGCAAATCATGTCAAAAATGAAATGGTGTTTTGTTTTTCCTCTGATAGACGGTGAGAAACAGAAAGGGAAAGAGAGGAGAGACATCTCTCTAGCACTGCCCCACTGCTTGTGAAGCTTTTTTCCTTGCAGGTGGGGAAAGAGGCTTGAACCCTGGTCCATACGCATGGTGTTGTGTGTACACCACCATCTGGCCCCCCAAAACAGGAGTTCTAGGCCTTTTCCACCTATAGCTTTTCCCCGTACCAGTTAACAACTATTGTACTTACAGTGTTGTCCCAGCTCAACTCCTTGGTTTCATACTTCACTCCATTCCCTTCACTTCTTTCCTGGAGTTTCTCTTGACCCAAGAAATACACCCACAATCTTAACTACCTCCACTCTCAATACCCTGATCCATTCTACCATCATCTCTAGCCTGAATTCTTACAGTAGCTTCCTAACTAGTCTGTCTTCTGTTTTTATTGCCTTACTGAGTAGATCAGATCATGTCACTTCTCTACTCAAAATCTCCAACGGCTCCTCAAACGGAAAGCTCCAAGTCTTTTGCCCTCACACTTCTGGCCCCTTCTCCTCAAAAGACTTCTATTTCCTGGTGTGCAGATCCATGTGGCTGTGCAGAAGAGAGTGACGGAGACGTGCATACCTGGGAGCCTTTTGCTTAGGATCTTTTCATTTCCCCTGACTAATCCTCTTACAAAGATGCCCACATTGTTCTGCAGGTGTGAGATCATCTGAAACCTTTTAGTAATAATAAGTCAATCTTTAATTGACTTATTTAAAATTACATGCTGCCTTATTACTCTTTATCCACCTTTCTTGGTTTATTATCTTAATGATCATAACAGCTTAAGTACTTCCCAAATATTAAATCTTGGGCAGGGATAGCATAATGGTTATGCAAAGAGACTCTCATGCCTGTGGCTCCAAAGTTCCAGGTTCAATCCCCTGCACTACCATAAGCCAGAGCTGAGAAGTGCTCTGGTAAAAAAAAAAAAAAAAAAAAATTGACTATCAAACACATTAAATTTTCTCATTGGCTAATGTGTTAATTTTATTATCATCATTTTTACTGATATGAAAACGTAAACAAGCTGGTAAAATAGTTTCACTTGGATAGTGAATTGCTTTGCTGTATGTGGGACCTGGGTTCAAGCCCAGCCCCCACTGCATTGAAGGAAGCTTAGGCATAGATTTCTGCCTGCCTGAGCCCCACCCCACCACCTTTCTTCCTCTCCTACTTCTGTCAGAAAAAACAAGACAAGAAATGATGAGACAAAGGCACAGAAAACTTACGTAACACTCTTAAGGTCACACACACCTTATGACGGCATTGTCAGGATTTAAACATAGTCTGGTTGTAAAGTCTGTGCTGCTAACCACAGTCTGGGCTGTATTTCCATATGTAGTGTTTGTCACCTACTATGATATTATGTAACTTCTTTATTTTGGGTCTCTACCTGCTACTTCCACCCCTATCTAAATGTCAGCTCCAGGAAGGCAGACTTGCTTGTTTTGCTTTTTTTTTTTTAATTGCCCTAACAATCAGAATAGAATCTAGTCTGCAGGTTTAATAAGTATCTGTTGAAGAAAATAGATATTTATGTATTTATTATTATTTTTCAAAAAACAGAGCACTGCTCAGCTGTCTTTGAAACTGTCTTTTTTTTTTAATATTTATTCTTTTTTGTTGCCCTTGTTGTTTTATTATTGTAGTTATTATCGTTATTGATGATGTTGTCATTGTTGGATAGAACAGAGAGAAATGGAGAGAGGAGGGGAAGAGAGACGAGGAGAGAAAGATAGACACCTGCAGACCTGCTTCACTGCCTGTGAAGTGACTCCCCTGCAGGTAGGGAGCCAGGGGCTCAAATCGGGATCCTTACACAGGTCCTTGTGCTTGGCACCACCTGCGCTTAACCTGCTGCGCTACCGCCTAACTCCCCTAAGTCTTGTTTTATAATGGTAATTTTCACTGCTGCCTGTCTACTATATTTCCTTTCCTTTCTTTTTCATTAGTTTTTTTTTTCTAAACAGAGAGAGGAGAGAAACCACAGTCCTGTTTCACTGCTTGTGAAGCTTCCTCTTTGTGTGGTAACTGGGGACTCTAAATTGGGTACACACACCTGATGAAGCATGCACACTATGGGATGAGCTACCTCCTGGCCCCTAAAGTTGCAATATGTTGTTTGTTTGCTTGTCTGTTAAACAGAGACAGAGGGACAGAAAAGACACAAAAGAGACCACAGCACTAAACCTTCCTTCATTGTGGTAGGGGTCTGGATTGACCACAGCACTAAACCTTCCTTCATTGTGGTAGGGGTCTGGATTGACCACAGCACTAAACCTTCCTTCATTGTGGTAGGGGTCTGGATTGACCACAGCACTAAACCTTCCTTCATTGTGGTAGGGGTCTGGATTGACCACAGCACTAAACCTTCCTTCATTGTGGTAGGGGTCTGGATTGACCACAGCACTAAACCTTCCTTCATTGTGGTAGGGGTCGAATTTGAGTCACATACATGGCAAAGCAGCAAGTAATATGTCTTATAATCTCAGTTGAGGTGATAATCTCTTGAAAAGCCCAGTCACAAGCAGTGAAAGAGAGAACAGTTATCAATTGTCCCTTTTCCCCATCTGAATGACTCTTCTTGTCTTTCTAGGTTTACTGATAAATAAGTTCAAATTTTTACAATTGAATGCATCATTCCAGAGGAACAGACGAGAGCCAGACTATCCAATTCATTATATAACAGTTGGGCTACAAGACACTCATATGACCTTGAACACATTCATGATCACTTCTGCCCTCTCTTCCTTCTCTGTGAAATGAATCAGCAATATTGATCTTACAGAATCGAATCTAATCAAGTTAGAATAGTACTTGGAAAGTATGTAGCACTCAGTGAATAGCACACAAAAGAAAACTCTACTACAGGGAGTTGGACGATAGCGCAGCAGGTAAAGCTCACGTGGCGCAAAGCTCAAGGACTGCTGTAAGGATCCCGGTTCTAGCCCACCACCCGCCCCCGCTTCCCACCTGCAGAGGAGTCGCTTCATAGGCAGTGAAGCAGGTCTGCAGGTGTCTATCTTTCTCTCCCCCTCTCTGTCTTCCCCTCCTCTCTCCATTTCTGTCCTACCCAACAACGATGACAACAACAATGATAACTATAACAATAAAACAAGGGCAACAAAAGAGAATAAATAAATAAATATTAAAAAAAGAAGAAGAAGAAAACTCTACTCCAGATTAGAGAACCAGAGCATCACTCTGGTACATGTGATGCTAGGGGTCAAACTCAGAACCTTATACTTGTAAGTCCATCTCTCTAGTCACTCAGTCAGCTTCCAGGCCACAGTATATCACTATAGATTAGAAAATTTTAAGTAAAATACCAGTGGGTGGGTTTGGGGCCAGGTGGTGTTGCACCTGGTTGAGCCATGTGTTACAATGCACAAGGACGCGGGTTCGAGCACCCAGTCCCCACCTGCAGGGAGAAAGCTTTGCAAGTGCTGCAGGTGTCTCTCTGCTCTCTGACTCTCTCCCTCTCTATCACCCCTTTCCCTCTTGATTTCTGGCTGTCCTTATCCAGTAAATAAAAAAAAGATTTAAAAAAAAGTCAGTGGGTGTACTTACTAGTAGTATCATACTCTGCCAAAATAGTTCATTTGAATTATGCATGAAGGTTACTAAGTATTGAAAAATCAGTTCATACTGTAAAAACTGTAAATGTTTTAATAGGAGATAAGCGCTCAATACTTATTACAGTGGTATTCGGTAAAGTCTGATAAAAATTAGCATTCAGTTTTCTGCTTGTTTACTTGTTTTTTTGTTTGCTTGTTTTACCTGGGACCTCATGCATGTGCTCTTGAACCTCTGTGGACCACCTTTTGATTTAGAGAGAGAAGTTGAGAAAGGAGGGGGAGATAGAGAGAAAAAAAAGACACCTGCAAATCTGCTTCCTCGTTTGTGAAACATCCCCCCGCAGGTGGGGAGCTGGGGCTGGAACCCAGATCCTTGAATTTCGTACTATGTGTACATAACTGGGTGTGCCACCGTCTGACCCTCCCCCCCATAGAGGGCTTCTTTATCCTTTTAAAATTATATTAATATTATGTCATGTGGTTTTGTGATAATTTAGTCCTGGTTGTTTGTTTCCAGCTCTTTGCTATAAATAACGATAAGGCAAGTTATAACCTTAGGTTACTTCACAGGTTTGAGGGAATATAGTTGTTAGGTAAATTTCTCATACTGCTGTTGCTCTCTCAAGGGGATATGCATTTTAACTGAGTAGAGATTGCCAAATTGTCTCCTAAAGACTTTGCACTAGTTTATATTCACACTCCCATAGAAGTGTTTGTTTTTCTTTTTTTTTTTTAGGGTGTTTTTTTTTTTATATTTTATTTTTCCCTTTTGTTGCCCCTGTTTTTTTTTTTTTTATTGTTGTTGTTACTGATGCCATTTGTTGTTGGATAGGACAGAGAGAAATGGAGAGAGGAGGGGAAAACAGAGAGGAGAAGAGAAAGACACCTGCAGACCAGCTTCACCACTTGTGAAGCGACTGCTCTTGCAGGTGGGGAACCTGGGGCTGGAACCGGGATCCTTATGCCCTCCTTGCGCTTTGAGCCACATGCGCTTAACCCGCTGCGCTACCGCCCGACTCCCAGAAGTGTTTGCTTTCTGTATTCTTGCCAGTAATGTATAGTCCCAAACTTGTGGAAGTTTTGCTAAGCTGTTAGGTTAAAATGACATTTTGGGGAGTTGGGCGGTAGTGCAGTGGGTTAAGCGCAGGTGGTGCAAAGCGCAAGGACCCGCTTAAGGATCCAGGTTCGAGCCCCCAGCTCCCCACCTGCAGGGGATTCACTTCACAAGCGGTGAAGCAGGTCTGCAGGTGTCTATCTTTCTCTCCCCCTCTGTGTCTTAAAAAAAAGACATTAAAATTTTTATTAATATTTATTTATTCCATTTTGTTGCCCTTGTTGTTTATTGTTGTAGTTATTATTGTGGTTGTTACTGATGTCGTCGTTGTTGGACAGGACAGAGAGAAGTGGAGAGAGGAGGGGGAGGAGAGAAAGACAGACACCTGCAGACCTGCTTCACCTCCTGTGAAGCGACTTTCCTGCAGGTGGGGAGCCAGGAGCTGAAACCGGGATCCTTAAGCTGGTCCTTGCACTTTGCACCACGTGTGCTTAACCCACTGAGCTACCGCGCAACTCCCAAAAAACGACATTTTGGAGTACAGCAATGATGCGTCCAAGTCGAGCTCACACATTACCATGTGCAAGGACCTGGGTTCAACCTCATGTCCCCATCTGCAGGAGGAAACTTCACAAGTGGTGAGGCCTGATTGCAGGTATCCTTCTTTCTTTCT
This sequence comes from Erinaceus europaeus, assembly GCF_950295315.1. NCBI lineage: Eukaryota > Metazoa > Chordata > Mammalia > Eulipotyphla > Erinaceidae > Erinaceus > Erinaceus europaeus. The sequence continues at coordinate 96,838,965 of NC_080171.1, read as the reverse complement.
TTCTTTCTTTTTTAATAGAGGCTGTATACTTTATTTTTTAAAATATTTTATTTATCTATTAATGAGAAAGATAAGAGGAGAGAAAGAACCAGCTATCACTCTGGTACATGTGCTTCTGGGGATTGAACTCGGGACATCATGCTTGAGAATCCAGTGCTTTATTAACATTGCGCCACCTCCCAGACCACTGCAGGTGTCTTTCTTTCTCCCTCTTTATCTCCTCTTCCCTCTCAATTTCTCTCTGTCCTATCAAATAAAATAGAGAGAAAGGAAGGAAAAAATGGATGCCAGGAGCAGTGAATTCGTAGGGCCAGCACTGAGCCCCAGCAATGGCTAAGTTGTACATCTTCTCATAGCTTTTTGAGCCAGTTGTATTTCCTATACTATGAATTCCCTGTTATCTTCCACCCATTTTTCTACTGAGCCTGTAGTCTTTTCTTATAAAATTAGAGGAACTTTCTACATTAAGGAGATTAATCATTTGTATTATGAGTTACAGATATTTTCCAATTTGTCATTTGGGTTTTTATTTAATTTTTGTTGTCCTTGATTCTGCTTTTAATTTTGCAGCTGTATTTTGTGGAGGTGGAACCTCTAGGTAACTTTCTCATACAGATAGAGAGAAAGAGACATTGGTGGCCAGGCGGTGGCACACTGGGTTGTGTGCACAAAGTGCAAAGACCAGCATAAGGATCCTGGTTCCAGCCCCTGGCTCCCCACCTACATGGGAGTCACTTCACAAATGGTGAAGCAAGTCAGTAGCTGTCTTTCTCTCTCCCTCTCTATCTTCCCCATCCCTCTCAATTTCTCTCTGTCCTATCATATAAAATGGAGGAAATGACTGCCAAGAGCAGTAGATTCATAGTGTCAACACTGAGCCCCTGAGATATCTCTGGAAGCAAAAAAAAAAAAAAAAAAAAGCGGGGAGGGGGAGGGAGAGAGAAAGAGACTTTAATTTTTTACATTTAACTGATAAATTTGGAATTGTTTGTCTAGATGGTTGTTCTATTTTCTCCATTAATTTGAACTTCCTCTTTAAACTGGATTACATTATATCTGTTTTGGGGCCCAATTCCTAACTGAGTTTGCTTTAAGCTTTTTTTCTTTGTTTAAACAATTTATACCAGAAAGAGAGAGAAAACTAGAGGATCACTATGGCAGTTATGGTGCTGGGAATTGAACTCAAGACCTCATACTCCACTGTCGAATACTTTATCCACTGTCCCATGTCCCAGCCCACTGGTTTAAACTTTTACAAGTGTAACAGCATCTTTAGCATGGGCTTTTCTTCCTAAGAACATAGCTCCATTTTTATTGTTCAGAAGTATTTTCAGTTACTTCTTTCAAATACTAAGTTTACTTAGTATGAAAATGAAGTTTAATTTTTTGTTGTTGCTTTACTCACTTGTGAGATAGAGATACAGATAGAGGTAGAGGTAGAGAGAGAGAGAGAGAAAGGTAGCCTCCAGGGTTATTGCTGGGGCTTGGTACTGTCACTATGAATCCATTGCTCCTAGCAGTGACTTTTTCCAATTTTTATTGGATAGGATAGAGAGAAATTGAGAGGGGAGAGGGAGATAGAGAGGGAGAGAGACAGAGAGACACCTGCAGACATGCTCCACCACTTGTGAAATGACACCCCCCCCCCCGCAGGTGGGGAGCCAAGGGACCCGAACCCGGATCCTTCCTCAGGTCCTTGCTCTTCATACTGTGTGCGCCTAACCCAGTGTGCCACTGCCTGCCCCCCTCCCCTGCCAAATTTAATTAATTAATTTATTTATTTATTTATTTATTTTAGGTAATGACAGAGAAATTGAGAAGCGGGAAGGTGTGGTGGTGGAGGGAAAGATCTGCAACAGTGCTTCACCAACTCTGAAACTTCCCCTACAAGAGGGGCTCAGGAGTTTGAGCCAGGGTCCTTGCACATTGTAGCACTTGTGCTCTACCAGGGTGCCACCACCCAGGCCCACTTATGATTCTTTTAACAGATTATTTAGTTGTGAGAAAGAAAAAAGTAGAAAGGGAGTCAAAGCATCACTGTGACACCTGGTTGTTGGGACCTCATACTTGAGAGTCCAATGCTTTAACCACTGCACCGCCTCCTGGGCAGTTATTTGCTGTTTTCCAAAATAATGTGATGGTGATATTTACCTTGTTGGAGTTTTACTTTTTTTTTTTTTGCCTCCAGAGTTATTGCTGGGCCTCGGTGCCTGCACCACAAATCCACTGCTCCTGGAGGCCATTTTCCCCGTTTTTGTTGTTTTTGTTGCTGTAGTTATTATTGTTGTTGTTATTGCTGTTGTTGTTTTTGGATAAAACAGAGAGAAATCGAGAGAGGAGGGGAAGACAGAGAGGGGGACAGGAGGAAAGACACTTGCAACCTGCTTCAATACCTGTGAAGTGTACACCCCCCCCCCCCGCAGATGGGGAGCCAGGGGCTCGAACTGGGATCCTTGAGCTGGTCCTGCACTTCGTGCCATGTGCTCTTAACCCGCTGTGTTACTGTCCGGACCCCCTCCCCCGCATTTCTTTTTTTTTTTTTAATCTTTATTTATTTTTTGGATAGAGACAGCCAGAAATTGAGAGGAAGGGGGAGATAGGGAGACAGAGAGACACCTGCAGCCCTGCTTCACCACTTGTGAAGCTTTCCCCTTGTAGGTGGGGACCGGGGGCTTGAACCTGGGTTCTTGTACATTGTAACATGTGCGCTCAACCAGGTGCGCCACCACCTGACCCCCTCCCCCCTGCATTTCTTACATTCTAATAGCTGTGCACCTAGAATAGGGTCTCATAGGGGCCAGGTGGTGGCGCACCTGGTTAAGCACTCACATTAGAATGCGCAAGGACCCAGGTTCAAGCCCTCTCAATTTCTAGCTGTCTCCAATAAATAAAGATAATACAAAAATAAAAATAAAAAGAATAGGGTCTCATAAACAGTATATGCTCAGTAACACCTCCTAGGCTGCCACTAGTTTATGATTTCATTTTCCATGTAGAGCTGCCTTTAGAGAAAGAATATATTCTTAATTATGCAGGAAGTGTTTTAGTTGGTCAGTTCAATTTTCAGTGTAAATTGAACACATTGGCTTTGTACATTGTTCCATGTTCCATGAGCAGTTAAATGATGATGACCTAATTGTCAATCCAAGTAATGCTGGTGAGTCAGATTTTAGAGGCCCTGAAATGGAATGTCAGATCCTCACTTTTTTCAAAGTCTCCCTTGTGAATACTAGTGTGTGTGGCCAGTTGTGGGTAGCCTCTTTGTAAAGACTCAGATGACTTCTCTGTAACCATGCACTTGCCTATGTATGAAAAAAAAAATCAATAATTCACTCAGAAGCTTCACTGCTAAGCCTGTTATGAGTGGTAATTATGTGTGAATGGCAGTGTCTTCAGTTAATCCTGATGTTTCTGCACCTGCTTGTGATTGAAAGGACCAAATCTATATACTAATGATATGCTTTGGAAAATAACTTCATGACAATCTTTGGTCAGATCTTTAAAGAAAATTTTAAATTCTTCTGTTACAGAATTTCACAAACTTGTTTGGACAGCCACTAGTCTGCTTGCTTTCTCCTACAGCATATCCAAAAGCTTTACAAGGTATGTTTTGTCATTACCTGTAAAAACCTGTAAGCTGGCAAAGTAAACATGGTCTACATTTTGAATAATACTGATCTTTGTCTCCCTTACCTGTGATTCCATGTGGATTTCTAGTGTCTGATGTGGCAGGTGTCAACCTGAAATGTGCCCAGAAGTCTTGCCAATAACCAGACTTCTTTTATGTGCTACCATTAGTCCATGAGATAATTCTAAAAGGAAGGGAAGGTGAAATAAGGGTGGCTTTGGCCCCTTGTTGTTGGGGAACTCATGATTTAGGAATTTAGACATTTGTTTCCAGGTTTTTGTTTTTGGTGTGCTTATCATCATCCATATAACCTGATTTCATTTATCTCTGGCTACATACTTTAGGCAACCTTTAAGGCCATAAGATTTCTATTCTAGAAAACTTCTCAACCTATACCTAAGAGTTAGGATAACCTAACTGGCACAACGTAAACAATTTCTTTTATTCACATTTTTTACTTTGTATCGCCAGAGAGACAGGTCAGTGTTTGATCATTTCTCAGATAGCTGAGAAATGAAAGACTTTTTTTGTCCCTAATAACTTGTCCTTAGTAAACAACACATAAAATTTATTCTCTAACTCCCAGACATTAAGCTAGGTGAACTACTATACAAACCTTAACACTGTCTTAGCAGTACTTGTCACTGTTTCACTATCTCCCTAACTGTGAATAGTGCTGATGTCTCTCTGTGGGAGATGGCATTGTACTGCTACTTCCCAGCCAGAAGTCCTGTCTGCTGACATAGTTTGACACAGGAAGTGATGGTCAGCATTTGAATGCCTGAGAGAAGCTGGAGACTTTCCACCGTTGTTTTAAGGTAAGTTCTGTTGTTTAACAGGAAGAAAAAAAAAAAAGACATATGGAAATATAAATTCATGTATCCAAAAGTCAAATTACTATGGGATAGAACTTACCTTCAAACAACGGTAAAATTCTCCTGCTTTGAGGACTTGGTTAAATTGTTTCATATCATGAAATGATATGAGAAATGTAGACCCTTCCAGCTATTTGATTGTACTTTTGTTAGCAATTTGTCCTGTCAAGATGCAACTCTTTAAAATTGCTTGGCCCAGTGGGTTAATCCCAAGATTACTTGATCTGAAAGGCTTTGTGTATGTGTGTAGAAAGTAAAAACTAACTCTGCAACAGATGACTAAATTGAAACCCTAATTCCACAACTTAATAGCTGTATGACTAGGAAAGTCACTTAGCCATTCTGTTTCAATTTTGTTATCAGTCCACTGGAGATAATAACAGTACCTACATCATAACGTTGAGTACATAACATTTAATATGTGCTAATAATCACCACTTCTAATGTGCTTAGTTATAGTTTTTAATCTTGTAGTCTGTCTTTTATGCTATAAAGCTTACATCACTAATTCCTATAATAAGCCTGAACTGAGCATAAAATGAGCAGATGCTTAAGTACTTAAAATGTCAGATAAGGCTTCATGTAGAAGCCTCTGATATCTAATGCCTATTGTTCTCTCTTTCTCAGCATGCTGGGGTTTTTGCCTATACTATCCCATCATTCCTGGGAGACTTTACCCACCCCCATCCTTTTAACTTAAGAGACAGAGAAGTGAGAATACCACAGCCCCTTCCACACATGGTGCTTCTTTGTAGTGCTGGGGGTTTGAACCCAGATCCTCACAAATGGTAAATTGTGTACTCTAAGCTATGTCTCTGTCCCTCTAGTTCTCTCTTTAATCAAAAGTTACTTGATTCCCTGAAAAGATATTTACTCAGCATTTATCAGGTACTATGCTAAGCGCTGGAAATAATATTCTGAGCAGACACATGTAGTTGTGATTGTCTCAGAGCCCAAGGTCTGGTAGCAGATGGAACCACCTAATAGGCAACTACTGTAGGTAAATGAAATAGTGCCAAAGGCCTGAGATCAGAGAGCTTGTGAAATATTCAGCGAAATTAAAGTAGGAATTATGTGGCTGGTTTATAAAAAACCTTTAAGATTTGTCGTGAGGCTTTAACAGTTGAGTAATTAGATTTTAAATAGGACTAGGGACGTAGCTCAAAGCTGGAACAAACCTCTGTTACATTGATGCGACCATGCCTAGGCTTACTCATCAACACCGTGTAGGATAGAGCACTATTTTGGTGCCTTTCCGAATTACTGTTTTTCCTTCCTTCCTTTCTTTCTTTCTTTCTTTCTTTCTTCCTTCTTTCCTTCCTTCCTTCCTTCCTTCCTTCCTTCCTTCCTTCCTTCCTTCCTTCCTTCTTTTCTTTCTTTTTTCCTGTTGTAGTTATTGTTGTTATTGATGTCGTCGTTGTTGGCTAGGACAGAGAGAAATGGAGAGAAGAGAAGAAGAAAGAGAGGGGGAGAGAAAGACACCTGCAGACCTGCTTCACCACCTATGAAGCGACTCCCTTGCAGGGGGGAAAACCCAGGGCTCGAACTGGGAACCTTGTGGTGGTCCTTGCTCTTTGTGCCATGTGTGCACTTAACCCACTGTGCTACTGCCCGACCCCTTTTTTTTTTTTTTTAATGAGCTGGGTAAGCCTGGGGAGATAGCATAATGGTTATGCAAAAGGTTTTTAAAAAATATTTATTTATTTATTCACTTTTGTTGCATTGTTATTTTATTGTTGTAGTTATTATTGTTGTTGTTATTGATGCTGTTGTTATTGGATAGGACAGAGAGAAATGGAGAGAGGAGGGGAAGACAGAGAGAAAGACAGACACCTGCAGACCTAATTCACCGCCTATGAAGGGACTCCCCTGCAGGTGGGGAGCCTGTGGTTCAAACCCGGATCCTTCCGCTGGTCCTTGGGTTTTGTGCCACATGCGCTTAACCCACTGCGCTACCACCCGACTCCCACAAAAGATTTGAGTACCTGAGTACCTGAACTGAATGTTCAGTTGCCCAGAAAAGAATTTGCTTTCAATTTGTGACATGTTGAATTTGAAGGATCTTTGAGAATTAAGTTGGATATCACTCTAGAACAGTTATCTAGTAATTGTATTAAAAATAATAATAGCAAGAGTTACAAAGAGGTGAAGTTAATGTTAACAATATATCCTTTTGTACTGAAAATTTAAAACTCCATGTGTATTTTATTTTTTTGTAATTTTTTATTATCTTTATTTATTGGATAGAGACAGCCAGAAAGTGAGACAATAGGGGAAAATGGAGAGGGAGAGAGAAAAAGAGACACCTGGAACACTGCTTCACCACTCACAAAGCTTTCCCCCTGCAGGTGGCGACTGGGGCTTGAACCCAGGTCCTTGTGCACTGTAACATGTGCTCTCAACCAGGTGCTCCACCACCTGATCCCCTCCATGTATATTTTATCCTTCACAACCAGACACATTTTCAGTGTCTAGTAGTTGCTATAGGAAAGTGCAGTTCTTGCTGGAAGAAGCTCAAGCCAGGCTTCAGATAGAGAGCTGGGAATCAGGGGCCAGGTGGTGGTACACCTGGTTAAGTGCACATACTACAGCACACAAGGACCCAGGTTCAAAACCCCTGGTCCTGTCCTGCAGGGGGAAAGCTTCATGAGTGGTGAAGCAGGGCTTCAGGTAGCTCTCCATCTCTCTCCCTCTCTATCTTTCCCTCCCCTCTCAATTTCTCTCTGTCTATACAATAATAAATATATTAAAAGAGAGAGCACTTGGAATCAATAAACTAATAACTGACAACTAAAATGTAGTAGGTGAAATCAGAAATGTATTAATAAAGGGAAAAATTGATATGGATAAGGGATAGGCAGAGTAAAAACAATTAAGGAAAACAAAAAAATCGACTAGTCATTCTAGCTCTCCTCTGAGAATTTGATCAAGAACAGCCCATGAGCCAGCACATACCACATACAGATGAATCTGTGAGAAGGTGAAATGTAAAAGAAGATGTTTACCAGACTCTGTCTTAAGTTTATTCAGGAGAAAGCATTGTACCCAATTGCTATATCTATGCAAAACCTGATTTCTTGAATTATGATTTGATGGTATAACTTTAATTTTATCAGTTTACTATGTGTATACTGAAAATATTATCAGCATATTTAGGTGTTCCTTAATTGCCTTTCTTACCTTTTGAAAAATTGTTGTCTCTATATATAACATGTTTGTTTTTCAGATCAATCTCAACGAGGTAGCCTCTTCACTCTCTTTTTGAACAATCCTCTAATGGCCTTCCTATTTGTCTCTGGATTGTCAAGCATGCGTAGAGGCCTATGGGAAAAATGTCAAGAGTATCTTCGGAAAATAAACCGTGATATTGCCCAGCTACTGACCCATTCACGTTCAATAGGTACCCTACTAATCTAACTGAATTTATAAAAATGGCTTTAAACTGTTTCCATTGTTTGAATTTTTAAAGGTACCTGTCCCAAGAAGGAAAACTGGGAAGTTTTTCCCATAGTTTTTCTTACCTTTGGAACTGGATTTTCCATATTAAGTATTCTATCACTGTCACCTTTCTCCTTTTTGCAGATCAGGCATTCCTCCAGTTTTTTGGAGATGAATTTCTTCGTTTGCTTCTCACAAGATTTATTTTTTGCTCAGCCACCATGAGGATGCACAAGATTTTTCGGGTAAGACAAAGAGTGTTACTAAAAAGGCAAATTTACATTCTTGGAACTTCAAGATTCACGTTTTATAGTTTTTCTATATTCTAATAAAATTTTAATAGATCAGAAATAACATTTACATTCTAATAGTGAATTAAGGTCCCAAGAGTGGACCATGTTGATGGCAATAGCTTTTGGTCATGTCTTTTGGGGGAAAAATTATTTATTTATTAATGGGCCTAAATTGGGGGTGAAAGTGTTTGCAGATACCTACGAAAGAGAAATAAGGGGCCCTGGCAGTAGCACAATGGGTTAAGAGTACATGGTGCAGGGAGTCGGGCGGTAGCACAGTGGGTTGAACGCACGGACCAAAGTGCAAGGACCAGCATAAGGATCTCGGTTCGAGCCCCCGGCTCCCCACCTGCAGGGGAATCGTTTCACAGGCGGTGAAGCAGGTCTGCAGGTGTCTTATCTTTCTCTCCCCCTCTCTGTCTCCCCCTCCTCTCTCCATTTCTCTCTGTCCTATCCAACAGTGATGACATCGATAACTACAACAATAAAACAACAAGGGCAACAAAAGAGAATAGATAAATAAATAAATATTAAAAAAAAAAAAAAGAGCACATGGTGCAAAGCTCAAGGACTGGTGTAAGGATCCTGGTTCGAGTCCCTAGCCCCTACCTGCAGGGGGCCACTTCACAAGCGGTGAAGCAGGTCTGCAGGTGTCTTTCTCTCCCCCTCTCTGTCTTCCCCTCCTCTCAGTTTCTCTCTGTCCTATCCAATAACATAACAATAACAACAATAATAAGGCCAACAAAAGGGAAAAAAATAGCTCCAGGAGCAGTGGATTCATAGTGCAGTCACCAAGCCCCAGCAATTACCCTGGAGGCAAAAAAAGAAAAAGAGAGAGAGAAGGAGTCAGGCAGTAGCATAGTGGGTTAAGCACACGTGGTGCGAAGCACAAGGACCAGTGTAAGGCTCCTGGTTCAAGCTCCCTGGCTCCCCACCTCAGGGGAGTTGCTTCACAGGCGGTGAAGCAGGTCTGCAGGTGTCTATCTTTCTCTCCCTCTCTGTTTTCCCTTCCTCTCTCAATTTCTCTCTGTCCTATCCAACAACAACAACAATAATAATAATCACAACAATGATGGAACAACAAGGGCAACAAAAGGGGAAAAAATGGTCTCCAGAAGCAGTGGATTCGTGGTGCAGGCACCGAGCTCCGGCAATAACCCTGGGGGCAAAAAAATGAGAGAGAGAAATGAGATAGTGTACTCATTATCCATAACCCCCCATAAATAAAAATTTTAAATAATAAACATACTCTACTTTAAAAAAAAGAAGAAGAAAAAGTATCCCAGAGCAGTTACACATGAGTGACTCTGCTTGGCTAAATAGTAATAATGAAGAAGAAGATGATGGTAATTATAAATGTAGAAGAAAAAAAATAGTTTCTTTTTCTCTCCAGCCTCACTAATGCTTCTTGTTCCTGGTGTTTTTGATAGAGGCCAACCTCACAGATGTGAGGTGATATCTCGTTGTGCATTTCCCTAATGATAAGGGAAGTTGAAAAAAAAATTTTTTTAATAAGCCTGAGAGTCATTTATATGTCTTCTGTGGAGAGGTGTTTAAGCTTCTTACCCATGTTTTAAGTAGGATTTTTGCTGTTGAGTTGTATAATTTCTATATACCTTATTTACATCGACCCCTTGTTGAAAATATGTCTTCTTCCACTTCGTAACTTGGGGGCTGGGTGATGGTGCACCTTTTTGAGTGGACACATTACAGTGCAGAAGAACCCTGGTTCAAGCCCCCAATCGCCTGCAGGAGGGAAGCTTCACAAGTGTTGAAGCAGTGCTGCATGTGTCTCTCTGTCTCACTTCCTGTCTACCTCCCCTTCCTTTTCAAAGTCTCTGTCTATCCAAAGTAAATAAATAAATAAATAAATAGTAGTTTGCAGTCTTGTTTTTCTTTTACTTTCTTTGACTTTTTTGTAGTAGTTGATGTAGTCCTCTTTGTTTATTATTGATTTTATCTCTCTTGTTATAAATAAAGATTTATTTGTTTATTAAATATTTTATTTATTTATTAACATGATGGGAGGAACCAGAACATCACTCTAACACATGGGATGCTGGAGTTTGTACTCGGGATTTCATGCTTAAGTGTTCAGTGCTTTATACACTTTGTTACTTTATGGACCCTATGGATTTTTTTTAATTAATTTTTTTATATTTTATTTATTTATTTTCTCTTTTGTTGTTCTTGTTGTTTTTCATTGTTGTTGTAGTTATTATTGTTATTGATGTTGTCATTGTTAGATAGGACAGAGAGAAATGGAGAGAGGAGGGGAAGACAGAGAGGGGCAGAGAAAGATAGACAACTGCAGACCTGCTTCACCACTTGTGAAGCGACTCCCCTGCAGTTGGGGAGCCGGGGGCTCGAACCGGGATCCTTTTGCCGACCTTGTGCTTTGTGCCACCTGCGCTTAACCCGCTGAGCTACAGCCCGACTCCCCCTATGGATTTTTTTTTTTTTTTTTAGATTAAAGAGGGAATGTCTGAGAGACCATCAGAGTATTACTCTAGAATATGTGTTATTGGGCTGGGTGCTAAGTGGTGACAAACCCTGTTAAACGCACATAGTACTAAGCACAAGGACCTGTGTAAAGAACCTGCAAAGGGGATGTTTCAAGAGTGGTGAAACAGGCCTGCTGCAGGTGTCTATCTTTCTTTCTTCCTTCCTCTCTACCTCCCTCTGTTCTCTCAATTTCTTTCTGCCCTGTCTAGTAAAATGGAAAAAACTGGGAGTTGGGCGGTGGCGCAGCAGGTTAAGCGCATGGCTCAAAGCACAAGGACCAGCATAAGGATCCCAGTTTGAGCCCCTGGCTCCACACCTGCAGGGGAGTCGCTTCACAGGCGGTGAAGCAGATCTGCAGGTGTCTCTCTTTCTCTCTGCCTCTCTATCTTCCCCTCCTCTCTCCATTTCTCTCTGTCCTATCCAACAATGACATCAATAACCACAACAATGTTAAACAAGGGCAACAAAATGGAAAATAAATAAATATAAAAATAAATAAATAAATAAAATGGAAAAAATGGCCACCAGAAGTAGGGGATTTGTCGTGCTGGCACTGAGCCCCAGTGATAACTCTGTAGGAAGGAAAAAAAAGTGATGCTGGGGATCAAGCTAGGAACCCATGCATACAAGTCCAGAGTATTACTGCAATGCTATCTTCCTAACCACTACAAATTCCTTTATCACTTTTTATAGTGTAAATTGGAGGTAGTGAGTGTATTATGTATCTAAAACAGTTTTGTTTCATCTATTGTATGTCTGTTTACATGCCTGAATCATTTAGAAATTTGTTGTTATATATCTAAATATTTGAAGATTTTTAGGTTTTTTTTGTCTCTCTCCCTCTCTGTCACTTCCCTCTTCATTTCTAGCTGTCTCTATCCAATAAATAAAAGATAATAAAAAAGTACAAAAAGAAATTCTAGGACTTTTTTTTCCTTTTATTTTTTCTTTATTGGGGAATTAATGTTTTACATTAGACAGTAATGTTAGTAATGTTATAGGTAACCTTTTTTTCATTAAATTATAAACCTTGTGTTTTTTGTTTTTGTTTTTTTCCCCCCTTTAGGAAACACGGAATTACCCTGAATCATATCCACAGCTACCAAGAGATGAAACAGTAGAAAACCCTCATCTCCAGAAGCACATTTTGGAATTAGCATCCATTCTGGATGTTCGAAACGTGTTCTTTGAGAATACCATAGATGACTATTAAAAATCCTCTCATTGAAACAGTTTTTCATTTGTCACAGATTTTAAATGGTGCAGTTTTCTAATGTTATGAGAGACACATAGAGGTGTTACTTAGTTTTTATTTTTTAATTTAAAACCACCATTTTAAAAAGAAACTGAAGAAATTGTTCAAACTTTTAGGGTTTTAAAATACAGTCTTTCAGGTCTTTTAAAAAAATCTTGAAGTTTTTATTTTTTTGGTTTTGAGGTATGGATATTTACCTCCAACATCTAATCCTACACTCAAAATATTCACAATTCTCACCCTGAGAAGAGTAAATCATTTATTTTTATATAATGAGGAAATCCAATTCTTATACCTGGACCTCAAATGTGTGGATTTGGAAAATATCTAATTGTTCACAAAGATGAAACTAGTCAACGTGGACTACTAAAATCAAGAACAGAGTCTTTCCATAACATTTCTTTTCATTCCAAAATAGTAGGTAGAAAGATGTGTGATTCTTTGAAGCATCAATGCCTTTCTTTAAATCATTTACTTTGCTTAAATCTTGTTAATTTCAGAAACTGTAAAGAATCAGTTTGCATATCAAAGTTAAATCTTCTGTTGGGTTCTTAAGGGGATATCATTTAGAATGTGAGTCTTGTGTTATCTTAAAATATGTTTGCAATTTTGTTTTCTTTGTAAGCTAGAAATGAAAAAGAACAATAGCTTTCAAATAGATCAGTCAAAAACCAGATAGCTAGTTTTATAATATAATTACTATTCCCAGAAGGGATTCTGTTTAAACTCTTAATTCATAAGACCGAGTTTAAAAACTGCCAGGACTGAAATCTGTGGCATATGGTTCAGAGTTTGAAATCTTTTTACCTCACTCAAATTCATGAGACTTCAAAGTCAGAGATGCAGATAATTTCACTTGGAGGCAACGATTCGTTATTTAACTAAAAATGGAAGTTACATTTGCATCTTTACATCACAGAGATCTTTGTGTTTTCCTTCTCTGTCATCTCTTTTATAATTTTGCAGGTAATAGCTATGATGTGCCCCCCCCCCTTTTTTTTTACCAGAGCATGAGTTCTAATCCTGGTTCTCCTGGCACCTAGCTCTGTGCCCTTTGATAGCTCTCTTGTGTCTATTTAGCAAGCTCATCTGTAAAAAAGTGTTGGCCAACGTTCTTTTCAATCCTATGGCTCTGTAATTTGAACTCATAGTTGCACTCATGGGACTCATTTCTACACTCATGATGCCTGGAAATTTAGTTTTCCTGGTTTGAATTCACAATGCATTTTCTTTTCTAGATAATTTTTTACCTAGTTTTGTTCATGCTAATAACCTGGGCCCCACATAATTGTTGAAACTAATTAGAAGGATCCTGTCCTGAAAAAAAATTAGAGCTTTCATGATTAGAAGCATGCTTGTCCAAGAACAGATCATCAAAAGATTACTTGGATAGTGTGATTGTTTTGTCATGGCACAACCCAAATTCAAAGAAAGTTTTACATCTCAGTTCAAAGGAAACTTGGGCACTGTGATATTATTCTATCTTTGTCTCTTTTTTTATTTTATTTTTTAACCAGAGCACTGTTCAGCTCTGGCTTATGGTGGTGGAGGGGACTGAACCTGGGACTTTGGAGCCTCAGGCATGAGAGTCTGTTTGCATAACCATTATGCTGTCTTTGTTATGCTCTTTGTCTCATTATGCTCTATGTCTCATTCATTATGCTCTTTGTCTCATTCTATCTGAAAAAGTCTACCTGGAACACTGAAGTTCCACTGATGAAAAAAAAAATTAATTAAAGCCCACAATTTGAGTTTACATTATGACATTATTTCTTATGTTCATAGTATTATAATTCCTTAATGGTAGTTTAAAACAAAAACTAGAGGCCAGGGACATAGCTCAATTGGAAGAATATTGGCCTTTCATCCCTGAGGCTCCTAGTTCTGGTACTACATGTACAGGAGTGGTGCTCTGACTTGCCTCTCCTCTCTGCCTCACATGAGATTCTCATTCATATGTAATAAATAAATTTAAATGGTTTTTTTTTTGTTGTTGTTATTGGATAGAGACAGAGAGAAATTGAGAGAGAAGGGGGAGATAGAGAGGAAGAGAGAGAGACACCTGCAGACCTGCTTCACCGCTTGTGAAGCAACTCCCCTGCAGGTGGGAAGCCGGGGGCTCGAAACAGGATCCTTTCGTGTCCTTGCGCTTTGCACCATGTGCGCTTAACCCACTGCGCTATCTCCTGACTCCCCATTAAAATGTTTTTTAAGTGGGCTGTGATGATTTTGAATTTCTAAGTTTAAAAAAAATCTATGCTGGAAAAGTTAAATTACTGCTTCGTGTGTTCAAATCTTTTTTTTTTTTCTCTCCTTATTCAGCTTCATGCTGACTTTTGCAGACACAAGGAGAGAGAGATAGTAGCATAAGTAGAGAAAGGGAGAGAAACAGCACAGATCAAAGCTTCATTGCAGTGGGGGGGGGGCCTAGCTTGCTTGCACACATGGTAAAGTAGTGCATTATCCAAGTGAGCTATTTCATTGGTCCTCATTCAAACCTTAAAAAAAAAAAGTGAAAAAGTGTAATGAAAAATTCCAAAGTATTCCAGATTTTCTTACTGGGGAAACAAATAAGGTAAGCCAAAAAAGATCCTTGTCTTCTTGAAGGTTACATTTTAGCAGGAAGAATCAAACATGTAACAAGTAATTTTATATTAGAAAGTTTAAGTAGGGTGGAGATAATTTAGAGTATAAGAAAAATCTTTCATTTGTGTATTGGCTGTGGGTTTTGATTGTTTTTTGGTGTTTTTTTTTCATTCTCTTTTTCCCAGAGCACTGCTCAGCTCGGCTTTATGTTGGTGCTGGGGATTGAACCTGGGGCCTGGGAGCCTCAGACATGAGAATCTGTTTGCATAACCATTATGTTATCTCCCCCTCCCCTTGTATTGGCTATTTAAATGAGTAATCCTCTTAGACTTTATTGAGGAGATATGTGTGGATACAATTTTTTAAAACTATTTTATTTTATTAATTTTTATTTTCTTTCCTTTTTGCCCCCACTTATTTTTATTGTTGTAGTTATTATTGATGTTGTTGTTGTTGGATAGGACAGAGAGAAATGGAGAGAGGAGGGGTAGACAGAGAGGGGGAGAGAAAGATAGACACCTGCACACCTGCTTGTGAAGTGACTCCCTACAGGTGGGGAGCAGGGGACTCGAACTGGGATCCTTACACTGGTCCTTGTGCTTTGCGCCACCTGCTCTTAACCTGCTGCACTACCGCCAGACACCCTTTCTTTTTTTACCAGAGCTCTGCTCAGCTCTGGATTATGGTGAAATGGGGGAATTGAGCCTGGGACTCTGTCCAGAGCCCAAGGCATGAAAGTCTCTTTGCATAACCACTATGCTATGTACCCCTACCCAGTTCTTGTTTCTTTTGCATTCCTCTCCTGTGTTTTGTTTACCAGAGCATTGACCAGCTCAGGCTTAGGTGGTTAAGGATTGAACCTAGAACTTTGTGGCATGATAATATTTTTGCATAACCATTGTGCTACCATACCCCCTTTTTTTTTTAGCCTTTTTTTCCCCCACTGGGTCTTCATGCATACACAATTCCACCACTCTGAGCCAACTTTCTCTTTTTACATTATATAAAGATAGAGAGGGAAAGAAACCACAGCACCACTCCACCACCAGTGGAGCTACCATCCTAGTAGGGGTGGTGCTCCCATGTTGTGTGGGAAATCAAAGCTGTCACCTCCATATGATACTTAACTGGGTAAGCTATCGTCCAGTACCTTATTTACTTTTTATTATGAAAGTTGTTTTTTTATTATGAAAGTTTTAAACATACACTAGATTTGATGAACATTCTTGTACCCATCAAATAAGTTCTACATAATATATAATTTACCTTGTAAAAATTGAAGACTTTCATCAAGGACGAAGAAATGTAAAAGGACAATTATCAGTGGACTCAAGATGACAGTCTTGAAGAACTCTGTTTTTTCAGTGCACATCATTCCTCTTATTTAAAAGCATTAGGTCCTATGTTTATTGATTTTTAGGGTCCATAGGAATTGGAATTTAGGTGTTTGGAAAAACACAAAGCAATGGCAAAGAACCTCTCATTACATTCAGATTGCATAAACTTCCCCTGGAGATTCTGATAGTTTCTTGTCTCCCATAACAATCACTGTAAATAGTGGCCTGAGAGGAGGTACAGTGGGTAGAATGCCAACCTTACATGCATGAGGTCCCAAAGTGATGCTCTAGTTCTTTCTCTTTCTTCATGTTAATAAGTAAATACATATATTAAAAAAAAAAAAAACACTACAGGGACCAGGCAATGCTGTACCCAGTAGAGTGTACATGTTACCATGTATAAGGACCTGGGCTCAAGCCCCTGGTCCCCACCTGCAGGAGTGAAGTAGTGCTGCAGTGTTTTTCTCTCCTTTTCTGTCTCCCTGTCCCTCTCAATTTCTTTCTCTATAAATAAAATAAATCTTAAAAATGTAAAAAAAAATTACTGTAAAAAAATTAAGCACAATAGTCTCTCTCATCTGAAATTGGTGAAGAAACTTCCCTATTTTACAGAAGAAAAAAAGGGGAACCCTCCTCCTTCACACCCAAAACAGTTTTTTTTTATACTGATAGAGCTAGAACTAAAACTTTTCTTATATTTTTATTTTATTTTTTTAATTTGCTTTTCCCCCTCCCCCCCTTTTTTTGCCCTTGCTGTTTTATTGTTGTTGTTGTTGTTATTGATATTGTCGCTGTTGAATAGGACAGAGAGAAGTGGAGAGAGGACAGGAAGACGGAGAAGAGAAAGATAAGACACCTGCAGACCTGCTTCACCACTCGTGAAGCGATCCCCCTGAAGGTGGGGAGCCAGGGGCTTGAACTGGGATATGCCTGTGAAGCAATCCCCCTGTAGGTGGGGTGATGGGGGTTCGAACCGGGATCCTTATGCCAGTCTTTTAGCTTCATGCCATGTGCGCTTAACTCCCTGCGCTACTGCCCCACCCCCAAAACTTTTTTTTAATTAAAACTCTTCTAGTCTCAGCCCAATCTTTCCATTAGTTCAGGTTGTCTTCTATAACAAGCAAAATAAACAAGTAAATAAATATATGTGGTGCAAAAGATTGTGGCATTTTAAAAAATATGTATCAAATACTGAACTCAGTGATTCAGTCAACCCAAGCAAATTTTTATTATCAAAAAAAAAAAAATCAGAAATCAGTCCCTTTATCTTTGATTTTAGCCAGATTATATTCTTGTTATGTGTGTATGTTTTTCTTTCCTAGGAAGTGGTGCTCTCCAAACCTCTCAAAAGCACATCAGAATTTACTGTACTCTTTATATTTTTTTACCAAGTTGAAATGTTTTGCGATTATACAGGCAAAGTACAATCTACTCATGACCCTTTACTGATAAAAGGTTGAGACTCCCCCCACCTCTACCCCTACTCTCAACGACTACTACCTTTTATTTCTGTCTTGCCGTAGAATTCCCTGAAACAGGTTAGGTGGTCATTGTACTGAATTCCATTGAGGTAAAGGGAACAAAAGCAAAGCTGATTTATATGCTGTGGTGCTTTCTCCTCCCAGTTTAATCTCTGACCTGCGTGACTGTCTGTTAGTAAATTGTACTCAGTTATCCATAGTGACTTGTAATCGGTCTGATATAAAGAGGACATTCAGGAATGGAAATGCAGGAAGGCTTGCAGATTTGGCTACTGTCAGTGATTCAGAACCTCTTCACCCTAAGTGAGTAAGATGATTTGATATGGCTAGGAATGGTATGAATTTCTTGGTGATATTTAGGATGTATATGTTCTGTGTGGTTTTTTGGAGACTCTAAAAGTCATTTACATTGAGGGCTTTGTTGTTGTCGACCTTATTTATTTGAAATTATTATTTGTAATGGCATGTGTATATTTTGTGATGCTAAATGCAATCTATGTACAATTTTTGTATATATGTACATAGTTGTAAATATATTGGTATGCAACGATACAGTATGTGTATACGATATACCCATACCCATTGTGGGCTGAATTTATTTAAGTTCTGTGAGGACATCATAGTGGCATTGTTCATGCAGCTGTAATTAGGTTGTGGCTGTATCTCATACATGAGCCTCTATTTTGAGGGGCTTGTGTTTGGGTAAAATGGGCTGATTGGGAGTTGAAATGAGAATATGAAAGTCTCAACAGAAAGCAAGACATTCTTAGCTTTAAATCATCTGCCAATTTCCATTTAAACTGATAATGAATTTGTGATATAAACCTAAAAAAAATCTAATTATGTGAAACTGAGACACCAGCAAGTTCTTAGTCTATATTGTTAGTCCTTTATTTTTGGACCCATAGTTGAGTATAAAACTGAGTAGTAGAATATATTTATTTTGAAAATCAAGAGCCTATGGGCAAAACAGATAAAATAAAATGTTCCTAGTTGCTATTTCAGTACTTGATGCTAATTTTTAAGTTTGGAATAATGTTTTTCACCTGTGTTTCTATATTTATGTCTGTCTCTTTGAGGCAGGGAAAAGAAAAGAAAAAAAAAAAAAGGCATTGGCTAGGGGAATGTTTTACCAAGGTGGGGTGGGATTTAATGAGGACTAGAAGTGATTAATCTGTATATTTCCAGCAGCTGTGATTACTTTAATTCTTATTGGCATTTTTGACTATAGAGTTTTTTCTTATTGGAACTGCATATTAAAGATGAGTGTGCTCATCCAGGAAAATGCTTCCAGTGAATAAATGCCTCCAGTTGTATTTCTTTGTCTCTATGAGACCATTTGTGTTCTGCAAATTGATGGTATATTCACACGTAAAGTAGGACTCTTAATATTAGGTGCATGGCGTGTTATAAAATCTGGGTCTTCAAGCCTCTACCAAGGATGATGGGATAGGTGGAGATAACAGAATAGTAAACATTTACAGTGCCAATTTGTGAATCTGTGGGACCACAGAATATCAATGTTCAACTACTCCTGTCTTTATTTGGCATGTTTATTTGCATGATAGAATGTAGGAGATGTTTAGTGTACCTTTAATACATTCACAGCATTTTTGCATGATAAAATGTATCTGCAAGGCAATTTGTTACCCCCTTTATTCCTGAGAAGATAAAGCTATCTGACCCCACAATGAATTAGAGAATTTAGAGTCAGGAGTTAGTTTTACTTCCCCCCCAAATAGTTACATTTGCCTTTTTTGTTTGTTTATTTGTTTAATCAAAGCACTGTTCAGCTCTGACTTATGGTGGTGTGGGGGACTGAGCCTGGGACTTTGGAGCCTTAGGCATGAGAATCTCTTTATATAACCATTATGCTATCTCTCCCAGCCTCACTGTATGCTTATAAAACCTCATTATTCATAACAGTTCTCAATTACATTATTAGATCTAAAGTGAAATTATACTAGCTTTTCTCTGAAATAAACATTAAAATTCTGTCATGTACTATTTCTGAAAAAAAAAGTCAGTGGAAAGGCCCATAGTGTCTGGAATCTTGTATCGCAGCTGGAGAGCTGGAGAACAGGAGAGCAGATGTGCTTTTTAAAAGTCCTGGAACTGACTCAGGCTCAGTGTAGACATTAATTTGAGCAGAGCAAAAAAAAAAAGTGCAGTAGATGAGATTGACTTTGTGAATGTGAACTCTGACTCACAACAGTTGTAAAGCCAATTTTGCTTTACAGCTAAACCAGAAAAGAATTGCTTAGAAAATCAGTCCCTTTTTCTCTAGTCTCCAGTATTCTGAATACATTGATACTTTATCCCTGCTGTACCTCCCAGTCTTTGCTAGATACTGTGGCAATTTTACCTTAGGAAAAAAAAAAAAGTCGCCAGTTCATTGTCCTCAAACTAGAATTTAAAGACATATTATTACTACACCCCAGCTTTGCTCAGCTTTTGAACAGATTTAGTTAAATATGCCATGTATTTAAGGAAAAATATTTGATGTGTGAATGGACTCAATCACTTACTGAAGGGAATAGCATTAGGATGATGTTGAGGAATATGCTCTTAATTGGGCAAAATAATTATATTAAATTCAGTATAACTGATTTCTTGGTGGCATATAGATATTTCCTTTGTAATTCAGTAGATATGAAATGATTTCTTAAGCTAAACTAGGTATTTTCACTTACTTAGTGTGATGTTTGCTTTTAAGGAGGATTCCATTTAATCACTTAATCACTAGTTGAAGCACCACTTCTTCATTTAGAATTACTTTTATTAGTTTCTTTTGTGGTTTTTCACATTATTTTTCAGATTAGTTAACAAATTAAGCAGTATGGTTTTAAAACATATTTGAACACTAGTTTTTTAAAAAATAACTTGAAGTATATATATGAATTCTGTACTCCAAATTCACTTAATCGTGAATTTGGTCGGAGGACAGACTACAAATAAAGCATAATTTCTTACTTTGGTAAACAAGTCCAGTCTATACCCGAAGACAATCTTTCTAGATGTAATTTTATTCATTAAGACACTGGTAATTTCAGGGTTCGGATTTTTACTTTTCTAATAGGCCGATGGAATGAAGGTGGTTAGTAGACTGAATTGATAATATCACTTTCAGAATGAGTTAGGAACTAGCTCATATTACATAGCTTCCCTATAGGTCTGCAATAAATGATATTTAAATTTTTATGTTATATCAGCACTAGTCTCTTTTGAAGCAGTCATGAATGTCTGCTTGTCAATATTTGAAAATTAAAAATTGTAGACATTATAATTCCATCCATAAATTCTATCAAACATTCAGTAAGTACCATTATAAAATGTGAGATAATCCCAAAGTAAATAGTTCCAAACCATAAGAGAAAAAAACCACTGTATTTTTAAAGATTAGATTCCTATAATCTATATACAGTACTTTTTTTTTTTTTTACCAGAGCACTGATCAGCTCTGGCTTATGGTGGTGCGGGGACTGAACCTGGGACTTTAGAGCTTCAGGCAGGAGCATCTTTTTGCATAACCATTATGCTATTTACCCCTGAATTGATTTTTTTTTTTAAGATTATAACTTCATTGTGATGTATTAACTATTTGCAGTACAATTCCTTAAAATATCTTAGGGCAATAAGAAATATTGTTACCTCAAGAGTGGGGTATTTGAATGAACTTTTGTTTATCTTGTGGCCATTTAATAATTTTGTTTGTGGCTTCTTAGGCTTATGGCTACTTCTGGGGTGGAGATGGGGTGTGTGTTTGTTTTTAATTCAATAGTCTTGCTTTTCAATAATCTGGAAGTCGTACATTTCAAAGGCTTCTTCAAAGCTTTGGAAGCTATTTCTTCAAGTGAGGTAGAAAAGGTATTAGGTAATAGGACAGACAGACAAATGTCCTAATATTTTCATAGTTGCTCTTAAAAGTGAAAGAATTTATTCAAGTAGATTGTCTTCTTTGTATGTCTCCAGTACAAATTTTCATTAATCATCTAATCAAGTGAAGCAGTTATAAATCATTTTTCTTTGCTCTAAAGATTGTTTTGAACCACATTATTATATTTTCTGAATAGTTTCCATTGTAAAGTTGGAAATCTTTTATCTTTATTCAAATTGCTAAAAGCTAAGATAATCAAATTGGAGTTATGTTATATCTTTTTCCCTAAAGATAATGGTGAACCTATTGTCTATACTATGGATATTAGACAGAAATGCACTTATTTCAATCATAGCAGAAATAACATTTGAAGAATATAATTACTTGATTTTCTAGTGGTGTGAAATACCTTTTAAAAATTGTGCTTGTCTGTAACTAAAATGTTATAGAGTTGTAATACTATAGGGATTATACAATGATATTTATTAGCTTTCCTCAAGAGATTGAAGCACAATAATTTTTCATGTAACAGTTCTTATCCAAGTGCTGCTAAACTGTTGTGCAAATAATGAAGCTATTTGGTTGCCTCTAGCTACTTATAAATCATTGTAATCTTCGAGACATAGTCTTGTCCATTTGTATTAAACTTTGGGTGTGTGGGTTACTACTTTAAAGCAAAACCATCAACTCAACTGTATGAGACAGCAAATCATTTTATTAGGTTTTTTTTGTTGTTGTTGTTATTGTTGTTGTTATTAGTAGAATAAATTTTGAAGGGGCTACTTACTACCAGTGATTAAGGGGGGAAATTATATTGTCAATATCATTTGACTTGAGCATTTGTGATACTGTAAAAGTCTTGTCTGTTGTGTTTCTAAATTGCTTAAGCCATACATACTTTTAAAGATGTTTTCTAGTTTTGTTTCTTTTCAGTAGTCTTTTCCTGGTAAGGTTAATACTTCATAGATTTTAGAAATTGAGAAGTTATTGGATCATGTTATTTTCTCGAGTTCATCGATTTTGACTCTTGTATGATATGTGATTTGTCAAAAAGGATAGAAAACTTTTCACAACTTCACTAAATGAATTTCAGAGTAAACACTGTGATTCTGCAGAGCAGATTCAGTAGGCCCTTGTCTTTCCAATATTTTCTCATATTATATGGTGCCTACCAACTAGAGGGCACTTAAATTCTAGAGGACAGTCAGTTAAGCAATGTTTTGATGTTTACTGAATAACAGAATTACAATCACAGAGTATTTGATTATGTCAGTGTAATGAAAACATTTTGCATTGATAAATGTTCTCTAGGAATGTGACTACATTCATCAGGTGTGAACTCTTGTAAATGAATTTTGTATCTCGAATCCACATATATATATTAAGTGTATGATCGATATAAAAATAAACATTATTTGCTTAAAGTTTTCGATATTTCTTCAAAACTGTTGACAACCTAAGTGCTTAACTGTTACCCTGTTACCGTCTGATTCTTTCAGATACTTCATCTCAGGATTGTGGAGTTAATACTGGAATTCTAGTATTTGTAAATTCCTTGAGTCCTAGTCTTTTTTCTTTTTTTTGAGTCCTAGTCTTAACTTTCCCCCTGCCTTGCTCCTGATGGTCAGAGCTAGGACTCGCAGAGGAGATATTTTAGGGGAGTGGTGCTGATCACTGGGATGATGTTGGTTTGGGGCATGAACAAGAAAGAGGTCCTTCAGTATGGGAAATTTCCCTTACAGTCCACAGACCCAAACAGAGGTAACCTTGAATAAGACCTCTTAGTGAGCGGATACAAAGATTCTGTCGTGCACTGCAGTGAGCTTGTTTTGAAATGAAATGCAGTTAGGTCAGAGCGCCATCATAATTATGTTCGGGCAACTTTTCTTTCAGTGGCACAGCATGTGTGTCCTGGGCTGCCACATGAAACATTACAGCAGGTCACATCCGGGTGCCAGACTCCAGTACTAGTTTCTGGAGTCACAGGCTTTTCTGCATGAAGTGGAAGGCCTGGTCTTGCAGTGGCCATTATTACGCCAGTGACAAGGTGGACTTTTGCAGAGATGCAAGCTCTGGATGGCCCAGGTCAGCCGCGCCCATCCAGACTTCCATCCCGCACAGCCCACCGAGGCTCCCCAACGCCAACTGAGCTCTTTTCCTTTTTCCACAAGGCTTTGGACACTTCCTCAGCTCTGCACCTCCCCTTTAAAGTGGGGGAAGGGAAGTGGAGCTTCAGCGGCTTAGTCGTCATCCCCGGGTCACACGGCTCATTGACGTGGCCAACCTGGTAGGGAGAGCACCCAGCTGGGACCTGGCTCCCTCTAGCTGTTCTTGCCCAACCGCTTCCCAGAAACCCACGCCGCCGCCCGACGACGCTGCGCTCGGGCGCATGCGCACGGCGACCCAGCCCAGCGCGCCGCCACTTCCGGCGCGCCAGTGAAATTGTGGTTCCGGGTCGCTGCTCTGCTCGCCGGCCGGCCGCGGGGGCTGGTGACGCTGGCCCGCTCTCGAGAGAGAGAGAGAGAGGGCCAGGAGGCGGGACTCCGCCGGCTGCTCCGAGAGCGGCAGGTGCGCGGGAGGGGGTGTTACAGACTCGAGCAGACCCTTCCTTTCCCCCGTGGCCTCGGTCTGCCCGCAAAGCTTCCGGGTCGGGTTTGCCCCCAGACCCAAAACGGGGGGGCTGGAGGGGGCTGTACCAGGCTGCTGAAGGTGATGCTGGGAGGCGGACCGCCCGGCCTGGGGGTCTGGACCATGGGGCTCCGACTTCCTCCTCCCCGAACGACCCTGGGCAAGTCACTCCTCCTCTCGGTGTCTCATTTTCCCAGCTGTCAAATGGGAGAGATGTTGGGTCCCTACCTCCCGCCCTTCTTTGACAGTCCGGGCGCTGGCGGGGCTGGAAGGAGTCTGAGTGAGTGGTATTCAAACTGCCGTGGCAGGTACCTGCCTGCCACCCTGGGCATCAGTGATGCAGCTGTCTTTTATTCAGCTTAGACATCTGTTTTCAACGCCACTTTCTTAGTTTGAGTCAAGGCTCTGCGACCAGACAGTCCAGGCTCTAGCCACGTAAACAGTGTTTTGACTGTCTGAAGCAACTGAGGAGTAACTATCGACCCTTGAACACCTTTATCTCATTCAAGATGTTTTTGCTTGGACTTACAAAAGGAGGTGAACTATAGGCACGTTCTGCAACAAGAGATTGCATTTTGTGTATAAGTGAAGCTCTTTTAAAAATATTTATTTAT
The DNA here is from genome assembly GCF_950295315.1 of Erinaceus europaeus. Taxonomy (NCBI): domain Eukaryota; kingdom Metazoa; phylum Chordata; class Mammalia; order Eulipotyphla; family Erinaceidae; genus Erinaceus; species Erinaceus europaeus. The sequence continues at coordinate 96,814,448 of NC_080171.1, read as the reverse complement.
TTATTCGATTTTGTTTTATTGTTGTAGTTATCTGTTGTCATTGTTGGATAGGACAGAGAGAAATGGAGAGAGGAGGGGAAGACAGAGGGGGAGAGTACAATAGACACCTGCAGACCTGCTTCACTGCCTGTCAAGTGACTCCCCTGCAGGTGGGGAGCCGGGGGCTCGAACCAGGATCCTTACGCCCATCCTTGTGCTTTGCGCTTAACCCGCTGCGCTACTGCCTGACTCCCATAAGTGAAGTTCTTAAATACATCACAAGTGCAAAGGAGACCAGGATGAGGGAGGGTTAACCCACCTAAGATTATATAATAGTGACTTTTTTTTTTTTTCTTTCTTCCTAAATCTTCCACCCTCCTCTTCTTTTCCACTCACCAAATATTTGGGCATTACACATGAAAAGCAACATCCAATGCGTTTTATCTTTGTTTTATGCAGGACAGAATGCTTTGATTGCCTAGCTGTTTTAAAACGAGTAAATGAGCCAGGTGAGTTTACAGATGTTGAAGGTAGTTTTTGGAGAATTGTGCACACTTCAATGTTTGGTCTGCAGTGCTAAGAAGGCCTTTGTAGCTTTCAAGAGCAGAGCTTAGGTACTCAAAAATGTGGAAAATGCAAGTTAGAAACAGAATATTTGTGTTCCACACATTAATCAGAGGAAAAGACATTTGAATCTCCTGTTGTGTATCTTGTAAAACATCCTGAATAATAGAAAGTGATTTAAATTACCCTTAAGGAGAATCACGCATACACACATTTCCAGGAAATATCTAATGATAGTGAATATCTATATAAAATATAGTAGTCTGATATTTTCTAGGTTATCACTTTAAAAAATATTTATTCCCTTTTGCTGCCCTTGTTTTTATTGTTGTAGTTATTTGTTGTTGTTATTGATCTCGTCGTTGTTGGATAGGACAGAGAGAAATGGAGAGAGGAGGGGAAGACAGAGAGGGAGAGAGTCGCCTGTGAAGTGACTCCCCTGCAGGTGGGGAGCCGGGGGCTCCAACCGGGATCCTTACTCTGGCCCTTGCGCTTTGTGCCAGGTGCGCCTAACCCGTTGCGCTACCGCCTGACTCCCTGCTTTGTTTGTTTTTTTAATGGACATCTGATTGTTAATCATCCTGTAACATTAGATCTTTACCTTCTTTTGAGTTACATGGTTTTATCTTTGAAAAATAGACAGTAGTATAACATAACATAACATAGTATAGACTATATTTTTGGAATAAGGATTTAGAAACATGTTTACTTTTTTCCTTTGGAAACTTTACTAAATGTGTCATATGCTGTCGCCAATAAGGTTTTATGAGTCAGAGTCCTAGGTTCAAATACCAGCTCTGTTACTTAGCCATACAATTTCGGGCAGGTTACATCACCTCCTTGAGTCTCAGTTTCCTTATCTGCATGTGGAATTTCCTTATATATATGGAGCATATGGGTGTTTTAAAATGTTTAGTAATATATGTGCAATTATGAAACATAATTTTGAAACCTGAACCATAACATAGTAAAGTCAATGTGAAATCACTCCAGTCTTTAGCTTCAAGCTCACTTTCTTCTGATTCACAGGTACCGTGTTGCTATAATCCCTTCACCTACCAATTTAAATGGAAATGCAGCTAACTTGGATGACTGAGCCTTTTTAGGCCTGTCTCTATGAATTCCTGGTTGCTGATTTACTGATTCAATAACTGACTGTTGTTCAAGAGCTAGTCATCAGTCAGAAATATACAGCAAAAATGTTTGCAAAACTGAAGAAGAAAATTGCAGAAGAGACTGCTGTTGCCCAGAGGCCAGGAGGTACACCTAGGATCCCAAGGTCGGTGAGCAAGGAATCGGTTGCATCTATGGGAGCTGACTCAGGAGATGACTTTGTAAGTAGTTTTAGTTTTTAATTTTTTTTTTTTTTGCCTCCATGGTTATCTCTGGGGCTCTGTGCCTGCTCTATGAATCCACTGCTCCTGAAGGCCATTTTTCCCATTTTGTTGCCCTTGCTGTAGTTGTTATTGTTGTCATAGCTGTTGTTGTTAGGACAGAGAGAAATCAAGAGAGGAGGGCAAGACACAGAGGAGAGAAAGATAGAGACCTGCAGACTTGCTTCACCACTTGCAAAGCCACGCCTGTAGGTAGGGAGCCGGGCCCTTGTGCTTTGTGCCATGTGCACTTCACCCACTGTGCTACCGCCCAGCCCCCAGTTTCTTTAGTTTTAAATATGTGATAGTCTCTGTGTTGAGAATAATATATCATAGATTCATTGCAATAAGTATTTCTTTTTAAAATTATATTTGTAGTTTATATATGATTCTTCTTACTATCAGGTATTTTTCTATTCTGCCTTAGTTTCTGCAAGTCCTTTTTCATACTGATCTTTTCTATTCTTTTTCCACCTGTATACCTAGTGTATTTTCTGCTATACTTTTTTCTCAAAAAGTGTATCTTTAAGCCATTGTTGCTTAATCAGGTCACTTAGTTTTGCACTGTTTCATGAGGAAAGGTGATAAAAAGATGTCACTGACTGCAGCATGCCCTTTAATTGCAAAGTATCTTTGAGGTTAGAAAGATTTAAGAAAATGAGTCTACTCCTTTGTTAGGTAAATATCATGCCTCAGGAGTAAAAATGTGATAAGATCCTCGTAAAGTCATAACTTCTAAAATTTACAGTGGTTGTTATGTATAAAATAATGTAAAATATAAAGCGTAGGGTGGGATAGGTAGTATAATGGTTATGCAAATAGACCTCCACGTCTGAGGCTCCAAATTCCCAGGCTTAATCCCCTGCACCACCGGATGCCAGAGTTGAGCAGTGCTCTGGTTAAATAAAAATAAATAAAGCATAAAAATAAAATGAATGCTTGTTAATATGTCACTTTTCCAGAGTACTAGAATACTATCAGTGTTGTTAAAGGCACTTGTTTATTCTTTCCAGTTTCCTTTCTTCTTCCTTCCAGATAACCACTACCCTTAGGTTTGTATTTGCCATTACCTTACTTTAAAAAAAAAAAAAATTACTTATTCCCTTTTATTGCCCTTGTTGTTTATTGTTGTAGATATTATTGTGGTTGTTACTGATGTTGTCATTGTTATTAGAGTAGAACAATAGGATTTCCACACCTTAATAATCATTGACTGCTGTATTTAAATGGGGAATAAAAGGGTGGGGAGGGAGATAGTATAATGGTTATTCAAAAAGGGTCTGTGGCTGGGGCTCCAAGGTCTGAGGTTCAATCCTCCATACCACCATAAGCCAGACCTGACCAGTGCTCTGGTAAAAAGAAGAAAAAAGCATATCTGGAAAAAGTTCATCTGGCTGAAGGATGTCGTTTTTTTCTTTGTTTTTGTTGTCACCAAGGCTTCACCACTCTGGGCTTACTTTTTCAGATAGAAAGAGAGACAGAAGAAGGGGGAAAGACACTGCAACTCTGAAGCCTTACCCAGTGCAGTAAGAGAGGGGTAAAACCTAGATCATGTCTATGACCAAGCAGGTACCCTCCCTGCTAAGCAATCTTGCCAGCCCTACTTAGAGTTTTAATACTGAATTCTGCAGCAGATATAGCTGCTTTACCCTCATACTGGCATGCTATATTGAAGTTTTTCCTCTCCAGTTTTGAATTAATTAATTTTTGCCTCCAGGGTTATTGCTGGGGCTCGGTGCCTGCACCACGAATCCATTGCTCCTGGAGGCTAATTTTTTTCCTTTTGTTGTTTTATCTTTATTGTGGTTGTTATTGTTCTTGTTATTGATGTCGTTGTTGAATAGGACAGAGAGAAATTGAGAGAGGAGGGGAGACAGAGAGGGGGAGAGAAAGACAGACACCTGCAGTCTGGGGGCTGGAATCGGGATCCTAATACTGGTCATTGTGCTTCGCAATCTTGTGCACCCAATCCGACACTACTGCCCGACCCCGTTTCCTCTCCATTTTAACCAGTTACAGAGATTAGCCTGAATTCGGGAACATTTTAGCTTTGGACTTTTAAAATAATCCATTAAGAGAGTCGGGCGGTGGCGCAGCGGGTTAAGCGCACGTGGCGCAAATCGCCAGGACCTGCGTAAGGATCCCAGTTCGAGCCCCCGGCTCCCCACCTGCAGCGAAGTCGCTTCACAAGCGGTGAAGCAGGTCTGCAGGTGTCTGTCTTTCTCTCCTCCTCTCTGTCTTCCCCTCCTCTCTCCATTTCTCTCTGTCCTATCCAACAACAATGACATTAATAACCACAACAATGTTAAACAACAGGGGTGACAAAAAGGAAAATAAATAAATAAAAACTTAATTTATAAAAAAATCTATTAAAAATATATATATATTCATTCTAATTCTTTTTTTAAAAAAAATTTATGTTTATTTTCCCTTTTGTTGCCCTTGTTTTTCATTGTTGTAATTATTGTTGTTGTTGATGTCGTTGTTGTTAAATAGGACAGAGAGAAATGGAGAGAGAACGAGAAGACAGAGAGGGAAAGAAAGATAGACACCTGCAGACCTGCTTCACCGCCCGTGAAATGATTCCCCTGCAGGTGGGGAGCCTGAGGCTCCAACCGGTTCTTGTGCTTTGTGCCACGTGCACTTAACCTGCTGAGCTACCACCCGACTACCATATTCATTCTAATTCTAACTCTTTATCCCCACTGCATATTTTTCTCCAGCCAGACGCCACTATTTTGATATATCAAATGTACTTTTTAAAATTTTCTTTTAAATATTTATTTATTCCCTTTTGTTGTCCTTGTTGTTTTATTGTTGTAGTTATTATTGTTGTTGATGTTGTTGTTGTTGGATAGGACAGATAGAAATGGAGAGGAGGGGAAGACAGGGGGAGAGAAAGATAGACACCTGCAGACCTGCTTCACCGCCTGTTAAGTGACTCCCCTGCAGGTGGGGAGCTGGGGGCTCAAACGAGGATCCTTAAGCCACATTACCGCCGACTCTCTCAAATGTATTTCTAAACATGTGCATCTCCATGAAACATTGAGGGTAAGTTTTATTCTTTCCATCTTCACTTGTTGGTATCAACAAGTATTTTGGCTCCATCTTCTAAATGCCTTAAACTTGCCCTCTTTACTCCATTTACAAGTGGTATATTACCTTCTACTATATTTCAGGTCATCTTTGTAGCTTGGGCAAAGGTAGTAAGTGATCTTACCATCAACTTCAGGGTGAAGTAAAAACTCATTACTATAGCGAGTGTATATTATAGTTAACTCTGTGGTCTTGTCACAGCTTAACTATCTAACCTCACCTCACTCCACATTTTCTACACCCTCTGCTCTAGCCATATTGAACTTACTGGCCTTCCTAGAATGGGCAACATTCCTTCTTGCCTACAAATGTTTTCTATGCTATTTCCTTTTTGTGCAATGTCTCCTGTCTTCTTCTGCTATTATTCTGTTTCTCTGACACTGTTGTGCATCTATCAAAACTGGGCTCATATGTTACTTTTAGGGGCCTGTTCTACCTCTCCTACCCCTCTGTACTTCATTCTTCCAGGCTACATTTCCCTCTTCCATCTCTTATCTTTTTTTTGTCTCTGTAATAGCAACTACTACACTGATTTGCTTGTTTCTTTTGCCCACTAAACTAGAAGCTTCATGAAAAGTAATAGAGTATTTTAGTTAGGAACTCAGGTTAGGCTGGGAGACAGGCCTAAATTGATTTTTCCCTCTCCATTGTTATCGCTGACTTTAGACAAATATAATTACTTTTCTGTGCTTTAGTTTATATATATGTAAAATGGTAACAGGGGCTTTACTGTCTTTATTAAAGTGTGTTTTCTCAGGGTTCATATCTAGACTCTGTTATTCACTGAGAGTGCTCAGAGACCTCAACATAAAATTTTACTCACTATGATCACTTGTTACAGTAAAAGGGAAACGGTGCATGGAAAAATAAACTAGGAATAAGCTTTCAAGAATTCTCTCTTTTTAGGGGCCGGGTAGTGGCACACCTGGTTGAGCACACATATTACAGAGTGCAAGGACCTGAGTTCAAGCCCCCAGCCCCCACATGCAGGGGGAAAACTTCACAAGTGGTGAAGCAGGGCTGCAGATGTCTCTCTGTTTCTCTCCCTCTCTGTTTTCCCCTTCCCTCTTGATTTCTGGCTGTCTCTATCCAATAATAAAGATAATAATAAATAGTCTTTTTTTTTTTTTTTATCAGGGCACTGTTCAGCTCTGGCTTATGGTGGTGCAGGGGATTGAACCTGAGATTTTGGAGCCTCAGGCATGAAAATCTGTTTGCATAACCATTATGCTGTCTACCCCTGCTCTGAGTCCTTTCTTTTTTTTAAAGAAAATTTTATTTATTTTTTTAAATAGAATAGATTTTTTTTTTTTTTTTTGCCTCCAGGGTTATTGCTGGGCTTGGTGTCTGCACTATGAATCCACTGCTCCTGGAGTCCATTTTTTCCCATTTTGTTGTCCTTCTTGTTGTTATTATTATTGTTATTGCTATTGTTGTTGAATAGCAAAATTGAGAAAGGAGGGGAGGAAAGGGAGAAAGAGAAAGATAGATGCCTGCAGACCTGCTTCACTGCTTGTGAAGTGACCCCTTGCAGGTGGGGAGCTTGGGGCTCCAACCAGGATCACTATGCAGGTCCCTGTGCTTCGCACCATGTTCACTTATCCTGCTGCACTACGCCTGGCCTCTTAAATACTTTTTTTATATATAAATATATATTATTTATTAATGAGGAAGATAGGAGGAAAGGGAGAATGAACCAGACATTACTCTGGTACCTATGCTGCCAGGAATTGAACTCGGGACCTCATGTCTGAGAGTCCAATGCTTTATCCACTGTGCTGCCTCCTGGACCATTCTTATTTTATTTTTTTAATGTTATTTATTATTGAATAGGAACAGAGAAATTTAAAGGGGAGGGAGAGATTGAAAGGGAGAGAGAGGGAGTCAGGCGGTAGCACAGTGGATTAAGTGCACGTGGCGCAAAGCACAAGGAACGGCATAAGGATCCCGGTTCGAGCCCCTGGCTCCCCACCTGCAGGGGAGTCGCTTCACAGGTGGTGAAGCAGGTCTGCAGGTGTCTGTCTTTCTCTCCCCCTCTCTGTCTTCCCCTCCTCTCTCCATTTCTCTCTGTCCTATCCAACAACGATGACATCAATAATAACTACAACAATAAAAAACAAGGACAACAAAAGGGAATAAATAAATATTAAAAAAAAAAGAGAGGGAGAGAGAGAGAGAGAGAGAGAGACAGATACCTGCAGCCCTGCTTCACCACTCATGAAGCTTTCCTCCTGTAGGTGGGTACAAGGGCCTTGAACCTGGGTCCTTGCACACTGTAGTGTGTGTACTTAACCAGATGCGCCAACGCCTGGCCCCTTAAAGAAAATTTTATTAATTATCTAATATTGATTTGCAAAATTATGAGATAACGGGTATTCCACACTGGTCCCACCACCAGAGCTCTGTGTCACCATTCCCTCTTTGCAAACTGCAGTAGTTTTCCCAAGGTCACAGATATGGATTGACTATTATTTCTATAACTATCAATTTATCTATATTTATATATTTGCCTTTTTTTTTCCTTATGGTCCTGCTGTCTCTTCCATTCTAAGTCACACCTACACCTATTGCTACTTCTGAAAGTCCTTTCTTTTTTCCTCTTCTCTCTCGGGTTCCTGGAGTTCAGAGCCCTCTGGTCATCTTCCTCTAACATTTCTCTCAGTCTAAGAGTTTGAACCAAATTTCTTTATGGGGTGCAGAAAGTGAAAGGTCTGAAGCAATTCTGTAATTGCTTCTCCGCTAGACAACGGCATTGGCAGGTCGATCCACACCCCCGGCCTCTTTCTTTTTTTCCCTAGTGGGGTAGCACTTTAGAGAGGTGAGGTTCTGGGACACATTGTTGAGGTCATCTGTCCAGGGAAGTCAGGATGGAATCAGTAGCATCTGCAGCTTGGTGGATGAAAGGCAATAAGATATAAAGCAGGACAAGGGAGTCGGGTGATAGCACAGTGGTTTAAGCGCACGTGGCACAAAGCGCAAGGACCAGCAGAAGGATCCCGGTTTGAGCCCCTGGTTCCCCACCTGCAGGGGAGTCGCTTCACAGGCGGTGAAGCAGGTCTGCAGGTGTCTGTCTTTCTCTCCCCCTCTCTGTCTTCCCCTCCTTTCTCCATTTCTCTCTGTCCTATCCAACAACAATGACAACAATAATAGTAACAACACGGATGAACAAGGGCAACAAAAGAGAAAAAATGGCCTCCAGGAGCAGTGGATTCGTAGTGCAGGCACTGAGGCCCAGCAGTAACCCAGGAGGCAAAAAAAAAGAATATGGCCTGGCCATCAGAAATGTTCTGCTATGAAAATTGTATTATTATTACTTAATTTCTTTTTTTTTAAATTTTTTTATTAATTTTATTTTTGAGAGAGATGTACAGAGAGACACACACAGAGAAACACCAGAGCACTGCTCAGCTCTGGCTTATGGTGGTGCAGGGGATTGAACCTGGGACTTAGGAGCCTCAGGCATGAGAGTCTGTTTGCATAACCATTATGCTGTCTCCCCTGCCCTATTACTTAATTTCTAATCTCAATTTTCATTTCACCTTCTAGTCTTAGCCCAAATTAATGGGGGCACCCATATGTTGTTTAAAGTTGTTTTTGTTTTCTTTTTTTTCTAGTAAGAGATATGAAGAAAGATATATCAGAGCACTTCTAAACTCTGTAGTAGTGCCGAGGATTAATCTCGGGATCTTAGGGACTCAGGAAATCAGGACCTCGGGCATTAAAATTTAGTGTACGAGGGCCTCGATCTTGCCTGGGCCATCAGGTTCCAGATGCTATCATGAAGCCAGCTGGACTTCCTTAGGCAGACAACCCCACCAATGTCTTCTGGAGCCCCATTTCCCCAGAGCTCTGCCCCACTAGGGAAAGTGAGAGACAGGCTGGGAGTATGGATCGACCTGTCAACACCCATGATCAGTGGGGAAGCAATTACAGAAGCCAGACCTTCTACCTTCTACACACCAGATCAGGGGAAGGGATGGAATATGGAGTTCTAGTGGTGGGAATTGTGTGAAATTGTAACCCTCTTATCCTATGGTCTTGTCAGTATTTCCATTTTATAAATAAAAATGATAATAATAAATAAAGTTTAGTGTACAACCATTGTGCTGGTTCCCAGGCCACTAGCTCTGTATGTTTCAAGATAATCTAATCTCTTGGGAAATTTGCTGTCGCATTAATGTATTGATTTATTGAATGCATATTATCTATTAGTGTTGTTGTTGCCTTTTAGAGTCTTATATCAAGATCATTTTGATTTATATCAGAGATACTGAAGCTTATTTATTTATTTATTGGATAGAGACAGAAATGGAGAGGGAAAGGGGAGAGAGAAAGAAAGACATCTGCAGCATTGCCGCACTGTTCTCAGAGTATCCCCCTGCATCTGGGAAGCAAAGGCTTGGACAGGTTCTATCCTGTTAGAACATATGTGCTCAATCTGGTGTGGCACCACCCAGTCCTGATACTGAAACTTTTATCAGTGTCTGTGATAGATTCTTCATTACAGGCCATCCTGTGATAAGGAATCTTACCTCCCTGGGGGGTGGAGAGGGGGCAGTTAGGGATGTAGTAGCTTAGAAGAGAAGAGGAGGTTGGTTTGGTGGAAGATGAGGTGTACTGTTCCTTATCTTGAGAAAATGTGGAAATATATCCATGTGATAACAGTTGTGTGAATCAGCAGTTTCTCAATTAACTGACATTGAAGGGGAGGGCGGGAGACAAGGAGTTTTATCCTGTAGTGACCAAGGAGGTGACGTAGTAGTGGAATGAGGGACTTGGACATGTAGGTGCCTCATGCACTAGAGCAGTACTCTGTTGTGTGTGAATGCATGTGTGTCTAACCCTGTTTTTTTTTCTTGGCCTCCAGGGTTATTGCCGGGGCTCGGTGCCTACACCACGAATCCACTGCTCCTGGAGGCTATTTTTCCCATTTTGTTGCCCTTGTTGTTGTGCTTGTTGTAGTTGTTATTGTTGTCAGAGCTGTTGTTGTTGGACAGGACAGAGAGAAATGGAGAGAGGAGGGGAAGACAGAGAGGGAGAGAGAAAGATAGGCATCTGCAGACCTGCTTCACCATATGTGAAGCGACCTCCTGCATGTGGGGAGCTGAGGGCTCCAACCGGATCCTTAGCTGGCCCTTGTGCTTTGTGCCATGTGCGCTTAACCCACTGCGCTACCGCCTGACTCCCTAACTCTATTTTTAATCTTCTTTTTTTTTTTTTTTTTTACCAGAGCACTGATCAGCTCTGGTTTATGGTGGTGCAGGGGATTGAACCTGGGACTTCGAAGCCTCAGGCATGACAGTCTGTTTGCATAACCATTATGCTGTCTACCCCCTGCCCTAACTCTATTATTAGAAGAATTTTATTCATATTCATATTCATTTAACAATACAGCCAGAGCAACACTCATTATCTATAGTAGCGGAGACTGAATGCAGTGTCCCATACATTCAGATGTTGCATTCTACTGCCCAACCACCTTCCCAGGCATGAATGAATAAATCTTAAGACAAGCAAAACCCTTGACTTCTCCCCTTTATTCTAGGATTTTCCATTTGAAACAATAGAATGATTTTATTATTATTATTACTTAAAATATATTTGTGTTATATACTTAGTCATAATGGATTTGTCTACCACCATGTATTCTTTTTTCCCCCCTTTTGTCGCCTTTATTGTTTTTCATTGTTGTTGTAGTTAGTATTGTTGTTATTGATGTCGTCGTTGCTAGATAGGACAGAGAGAAATGCAGAGGAGGGGAAGACAGAGAGGGGAGAGAAAGAAAGACACCTGCAGACCGCCTGTGAAGTGACTCCCCTGCAGGTGGGGAGCTGGGGGCTCGAACTGGGATCCTTCTGCTGGTCTTTGCGCTTTTCGCCACCTGCGCTTAATCCACTGTGCTACCGCCCGACTCCCTACCACCATCTATTCTAATAGTGTGTTTATAATGCAGACACCACATATATATATATATATATATATATATATATATATATATATATATATATATATATATGATTTTCCATTATGGATGGAGCAAGTGTTTTATTTCCATTCTACTGTACAAGTAGAGAGATTAGGAAGCAGGACTGTTAAACAACTTTTAGTGATCACTGTTGATTAAAGTGAAACTGATCCTAAAATAAAAATTGTCAACTTCTAGTTTAATTCTCTGTCTCACTCCTGAAAAACTATATGTTGTTATTGTGTCTATTTTCATAGGCTTCTGATGGAAGCAGCTCCAGAGAAGATCTCTCGTCCCAGCTTCTGAGAAGGAATGAACAGATACGGAAATTAGAGGCCAGACTTTCTGGTATGTCTTAAGAACTCTAAATCAAACAAAGGGAACTTGCTTTGCCTGGTCCTCTCTTCCTGTCAAATAGCTTTATAAAGTACACAGTTTTATACTTACTTTTGACATATTTTCATCTGCTTAGTCAAAAAGGAGCAATTTATATCTCAGTGCTTCCCTTCTGTACCAAATTATGTCAGTTCAAAACTGAGTTTTGGAAGTTGTTTAAAAAGCAAATTCTGTTTTTCTGCTCCTGAGGTTTCTAGCCATCAATATAAAAGGTACTGAAAATGTGTGTAGAATAGACTTAATTGACTTTGACTGATTAGCATAGCTCTCATTCTGGTAAAGAGGTATGGAAACAGTATTTACAAGAAATGGCCAAGAGTGGTTGACTTCTTCAACACAAAAAAAGTGCCAGATACGGGCAGGGGAGATAGCATAATGGTTATGCAAACAGACTCTCATGCCTGAGGCGCCTAAATCCCAGGATCAATCCCCTGCCCCACCGTAAGCCAGAGATGAACAGTGCTCTGGTGTTTTTCTCTCTGTCTCTCTCTCTCTCTCTCTACATTTCTCTCAAAAATAAAATAAATAAATTTTTTTAAAAAGTGCCAGATAACATTGCCACATTCTAAAACTACGTATCACCTGTGTTAATTGGTTGTTGGAAAAGTCGTGATACATTTCTGCATAGAATAAAAAAGATAAAATATGTCATGGCTTTTCCACCAAACTCAGTAGTATCACTCTGAGTCTTTAGACTACTTTTCAGTAGTGCTTCTAGCTTCAGTTTAAGTAGAGAACCTGTAGCTCTCATTTGGTCTTTTGTGTACAATTTGTAATTTACATGGCTCCCATTATACCCTTTACCTGGGAAGAGCATGTTTGTAATAGAGTTCTTACTTTGGGTTATGCCAAAATACATTCAAATACATTTTGAAAGCTTCATCTTCTAAAGTGGTCAGTGACTTCTGTGTTTCTTTTGTCCATTGGCTTTATGCCCGATTAATTGAAATGAAAGTGGTGGACCACAAAGTTCACCAAATTGTGTGTGAAATATATGTGTTTGTGTAGTTATCAGACGTGTATAGTATAGTTTGCAGCTATCAGCTAGTCCATTATCTCATTCTGTTCTCACTTTAGCCTTATTATGCTCAGTGATTTTAAGGTCACACAGGTGTTACGTGGTACTCTACCAACAATAGGACTATTTGGTTGTCAGAAAAATCATGATACATTTTTGCATGGAAAAACATAGATAAGTATGTCATGACCTTTCTAACACCCCTATAGCATTCAAAACTAGATTTTCTAGATGCTAGAGCCTATAAGCTTAGCTATAGTCTGCTTCAAACTCAATTATTACTGTCTTGTTACCTTCTATATGTAACTAATATAAGTGATTACTAGAGGTAAAATAACTTTTAATGTTGGAGAAACTACAAAATGATATGTAACTTACCTAATATAGAAGGAAAAATAGTTGGGACTTGATATTTAAGAAGGAACAGAGTTTGGAAGATAGCATAGTGATTATTCAAAAACTTTCATGCCTGAGGCTCCAAGGTCCTAGGTTCAGTTCTCAGCACTGCCATAATCCAGAGCTGAGCAGTGCTCTGCTTAAAAAAAGAGAGAGAGAAAGAAAGATACAAGAAAGAGAAGTGATGCTTACTAAGCCCAGTTATGCCTGTATATTTTTCCTACAGACTCCGTTTGAGTAGTAATAACAACAATAGAGTCTACATTTTTTTTTTTTTTTAGCACTGTGTGCCAGGTACTTAAGGCATATAAAACACTTAGTATATTGCCAAATGAAGATACTAATACTTAGGACCAATTATTTGCCTAAAGGTCTCCCAGCTAATAACTGGCAGTTAAACTAAAGCATATCTACTTTCTCACAGAACTATGCTATCTTATTTTGACATGCCAGGTAATTAATTCTGACTTTCGCCTTTCATGCGGCATAGACATTTAGTTCCTGTATAGAAAGGAAATTTATTCTTCTGGAGAATTAAGTTCTTTCAACATAAAGACAGTATGAACTGTTAATTTACTTGTGTGGACTGTAAGTGAGCTACTTAGTGAGTTTCCTTTTATCTGACCTATTGCTAAGACTAGAAGGTGAAATGAAAACTGAGATTTGAAATTAAGTAATAATAATACTGGCTTCCATAGCAGAGCATTTCTGATGGAATTCCTGTTCTTTGTCAAGGCTAAACAAATCTGCCTGTTTGTATTTAGCATTTACACCATGGATAGTTTGTACTATACCTGTTTGCCTGTCTTAATTCATTGTTAATGGAAGGCTATCTTCCTAGCTTTCCTTAACAGGAATGGTTTTCAGGCTGAGAAAATCATCATCATTTTCACTCATTTTTTTGTTTAATTAACTTCCTTTCCTGATGTTTGTCCATTCCTGGTATGTGCATCACCCTCCTCACCCAAGACTATGCTGAACAGGTGCGAAACTTGCAGAAGATAAAAGAGAAGCTTGAAATTGCATTAGAAAAACACCAGGATTGTACGTATTTTTCTCCTTTTTTTTTTTTTTTTTTAATAGGGCTTATTTTGTTTTGTTTGTTTTTAATGAAACTGTAAGGTTAAGTTTTCCCCTTGCCATAGCTCAGATCTTTATTTTATAAGCAGTAATCTTCCTAATTAGGTCAATATAGCATTTATTTGATATATATAAGCATACAACTCAGGTTTTTTGCCTTATGATCATACTTCTTGAGGTAATGTCAATATGTACAGCAGCTAATCTAAATCCAGTTGACTAGTTTCTTTACCACCTTTTGATTCTAATAAAATCTGTTGCTAGGCTCCTAAGCCAAGGTTAGGAATTTTGGCTCTAGTCATAGTTTCATTGCTACTATGTGCAGTAACTGGGGAAAAACTCAAGCTTATCATTATTCCAACAATAGAACATGCATTTGTTTAGTCTACCCTAAATCATATTTCTCCTTTGGATTTAATTTAATAATGATCTAACATAAGTAGGATATTATTTTCTATTGAAATAATAATATGTTTTAAGTATTCTTTAAAGAAAGTGAAAACATTTTCATTGTCTTCCTTTCCTTTGATATTTTGGTTTTTGTTCTGACAAAATGATAGTTGTAACTTTGCAACAATAGTAATGCTACTGGCAATTGAGTTCAGTGTTCTATCAGTTACTTAAGAAGTTACCTTTCTGCAGGGGGAAAGCTTCACAAGTGGTGAAGCAGGGTTGCAGGTGTTTCTCTGTCTCTTTCTCTCTTTATCTGTCTCTCCCTTCCTCTCAATTTTTGGCTATCTCTGTTCAATAATTAAATAAAGATAATTTTTTTAAAAAGAAGTTACCTTTTGGCATCTTCCTAAATATTTCTATTTGACTATTACATAAAACAAGCACATCAGGGAACAAGCAGCAATAACAAAAAAAGATTCTCTTACTAAAACCAAAATGATTATTCTGGGAAAGTTGATCAGGTTTTTCCCAGTCTCATAATCCACTTTTGTGATCTTGGCCTTTTTTTTTTTTTGTTAGGTAAAGTTTTTGAAGCAATGACAAGGGGTATTTATCATGCTTTTGCTGAAATATTTTCATATCTCAAATAGAGCCTCTTTGTTAACAGCTTCCATGCGGAAATTTCAAGAGCAGAATGAAACATTCCAAGCCAACAGAGCCAAAATGGCAGAAGGACTAGCTTTGGCATTAGCCAGAAAGGACCAGGTATTTTATATGTGACATTGCCCAAGAGTGGTATAAAGACTTCACGTAATAACATAAAAACAAAACAAAACAAAAAAAACCTGTAAAACTGGTAGAAAATGTTTATAGGGTGGGCATAACGGTTATGCAAAAAGACTCATGCCTGAAGTTTCAGACTCCCATAAGCCAGAACTGAACAGTGCTCTGGTTAAACACCTACCACCACCACCACCACCCCCATAGGACTGGGCTGGGCTGGGTTAGAAAGTGGCCGTGGTGCATCAGTTTAATTAAACATATTAGGAAGCCAAGAACCTGCACAAGGATCTTGGTTTGAGACCCTTGTTCCCCACCCACAGAGGGGACACTTCACAAGCAGTAAAGCAGGTCTGCTGGCATCTATCTTCCCCCCCCCCCATCTTCCCTTCCCCTCTCAATTTCTCTCTGTTCTATCCAGTTAAAAGGGGTGGGGACAGTGGCACACTGGGTTAAGTCCACATAGTACGGAGTGCAAAAACCTCCACGCAAGGATCCCAGTTGGAACCCCTGGCTCCCCACCTACAGGGTCACTTCACAAGTGATGAAGCAAGACTACAGGTGTCTATCTTTCCCTTCTCTTCATTAACTACCCTTCCCTCTCAATCTCTCTCTTACTGAGAAAAGTAAAAAAAAAAAAAGGAAAAACAATAACCCTGGAGGCAAAAATAAGAAAATATTTACAACCTAGGAGAAAGAGAATGAGAAATTTTATAATTAAAAATAATGAAATATGTCCAGAAAGTTAAAGTACAACTTCCTGCAGGGCCGGGCCAGGTGGTGGCACACCTGGTTGAATGTATGTATTACAATGTGCAAGGACACCCAATTCAAGCCCCTGGTCCCCACCTGCGTGTGGGAAGCTTTGTGAGTGGTGAAGCAGGGCTGCAGGTTTCTCTGTCTCTCTCCCGGTCTTCCTCTCCCTTCTTGGTTTCTGGCTGTTTTTATCTAATAAAGATAATAATTAAAAAAAAAAAATATATATATATATATATATATATGCTTTTCTGTTACAGTGTACCTTTGTAAAACAGAGATGGGAAATAGTGTGTCTCTGATTTGGTAGAAAGCCTGAAGATAAGGAAAAAAAATTCATCTTTGCACCCTAAAAACCTATCTCATAGCTTAGACCTTGAACAATTGTCTTTTTTTTTTTTTACATTTATTCCCTTTTGTTGCCCTTGTTGCTTTATTGTTATAGTTATTATTGTTATTAATGTCGTCATTGTTGGATAGGAGAGAGAAAAAGAGAGAAGGGGAAGACAGAGAGGGGGAGAGAAAGATAGACACCTGCAGACCTGCTTCACCACTTGTGAAGCGACTCCCCTGCAGGTGGGGAGCTGGGAGCTCAAACCGGGATCCTCATGCCAGTCCTTGTGCTTTGCACCACCTGCACGAACAATTAATTGTCTTTTAAAGTGGGGGAGAAGCTATCAGATAGCCATAAACTAGGATGTACATAGTTCTTACACTCTGTTTCCAAGTTTGTTCAAACATGGCTAGACAGAGGTTCAACAAACCATCCATTTAACAGTGCTGAATGAATTACAAGAAGAAAGGAAGATACTCTTAGTGGTTATTATAATAATTATAAGGCAGGTTTTATTCAATGACACTTTAGATTTAAGAAAAATCTGAACATATAATAATCTTGTTAAGACAACATCAATTTATTATATGTATATTTTTATATTTATTCCCTTTTGTTGCCCTTGTTGTTTTTATTATTGTAGTTATTATTGTTGTTGGATAGGACAGAGAGAAATGGAGAGAGAAGGGGAAGACAGAGAGAGGGAGAGAAAGACAGACACCTGCAGACCTGCTTCACTTCCTGTGAAGCGACTACCCCTGCAGATGGGGAGCCGGTAGCTCGAACCCGGATCCTTCTGCCAGTCCTTGCGCTTTGCACCACGTATGCTTAACCCACTGCGCTACCGCCTGACCCCCCAATTTATTATACTACATCTCATCTAAGGTAGCATGTAATTAATTTCTTTTATAGTAGACAGAAGTTGGTTGATTTTAAAGTAAGTATTATCTAGCACATTTACTATTCTGGGAAAAAACATCATTTACCAATACTTACTGTATGACAGTGACTGAATATACATAAATTTTTAAAAAATTGTTAGTTCTAATTGTATGTAATTGGGATTTGGCTTTTTGTACCAATAGTGTTCCCCTCTCTCTCTCTCTCTCTCTCTCTCTAAAGAGGGGACAGAGCCTCTTTTCCTTTACACCTAACGGTATAAATCATATAAAGAAAATGAAGATGAGAAGGAGCGTAATTCTCACGGCCTGCTGAAGACCCTCCCCCCCACACACACACACAGCACATTAATTTATAAACATCAATTTGGTTATTGACTTAGCTGGTCCCAGCTATCAGCACCAAGAAATTATAATTGTAATTGTGGGGAAACTCAGGAATATACTGGAAAGCTGCATGAAGACAAATAGTTTTATTTGGGTGCTCTGTTTAACGAAACCCCGTAGACTTATACTTGTGTTCTGTAACTGTATGTACAATTCATTTTCTTCTCTTAGTACTCTTTATTAGTATCAACCAAACTTGATTTTTTTTTTAAATTTGCTGTTTTGCTTGTTGTCTTCCTTTGGGAGGAGGGAAGTTGTTTCGTTTTCTGAAAATCTTGGCATTACTTTTATTTTTATAAAAAACTTTTTTGTTGTTTGATTTTAGGAATGGTCAGAAAAAGTGGATCAGCTTGAAAAGGTTAGTTCACCTTATTTTTTGTTTCATTATTAATTTTGACCTCTTCTTTGGGGCTGGAAGATTCTTGTTTCTTCAGTGCACTGATTGCTATACCTCCTCTTAGAAGCAGGACACTATGATTAGATACTGACCTCACAAGCTGTTTCTCCCTCCTAATACTGGAACTCTTTTGTTTTCCCCATCCCATATACTCTTTCTCAGTGTTCCTGATTGATAATAGAGATTGCATCAGTAGGGCTCCATTGCCTTTGGACTTCTGATTGAGTTTTACCAGAGGGGGGACAGTATGAAGAACTATGTGTGGAAGAAGAATCTGGTTGGGATGTTTTATTCCCCCAGCTTTCTTCCTCTGGGATCTCCATAAGTGACCCATGGTCAAAGGTCACAGCTTCAGATGGACCTTTAGACTACCCTCTGACATAGTTTTTTTCTAGGTTTCTTGTAACCTCATCATCTTTCTAGCCCTTCACGCCCAGCCATTACTACCATGTTATTTCTGTGGCGTTTTCTTACCCCATTTACTGCTCTGAGAATTCCCTTTGTCAGGCTCTTCTTATAACCTTAATTTGAGGCTACCATCTGTTTCCTGGTGAGACCCTGTGTAAATGTAGTATGGTAACACCAGTAGTTTTTGAAGAGGCAATAGAAAGGCTCAGCATTGAGCAGAAAAGAAGAGAACCTATAGGCCAGACAAAGACCAATAAAGTTGTTTATTCTAGTACCATAACTCTGTTTAGCTCCCTTACATAATATATTCTTAGATCTCAGACACAAACAAGATGAGATTTTTATTTTATTTTATTTATTCCCTTTTGTTGCCCTTGTTTTATTATTGTAGTTATTATTGTTGTTGTTATTGATGAAGTTGTTGATGGATAGGACAGAGAGAAATGGAGAGAGGAAGGGAAGACAGGGGGAGAGAAAGATAGATACCTGCAGACCTGCTTCACCATCTGTGGAGCGACTCCCTTGCAGGTGGGGAGCTGGGGGCTTGAACCGGGATCCTTTTTTTTTTTTTAAATTTATTTCTTTATTGGGGAATTAATGTTTTACATTCAACAGTAAATACAATAGTTTGTACATGCATAACATTCCCCAGTTTCCCATTTAACAATACAACCCCCACTATGCCATTTATCATCCTTCATGGACCTGTATTCTCCCCACCCACCCATGTCTTTGATGTTGTCTAGACTAGAGAAGTTTTCAGCTACTATGGCCTGGAAAATGCTTTCTTCCTCTCCTTCTCTTTCTTCCTCTGGTATGCCAATAATGCGTATATTGTTTCTTTTGGAGTCATCTCATAGGACACTGTTGTTGTTTTCAGCATCTCTTAATCTCTTTTTGAGATCTCTTACTTCTTTTTTAGTTGTCTCTAATTCATGCTCAATCTTGCTAATTCTGTCTTCAGCCTCATTGATTCTATTCTCTGCCCTCTACTGTTTTCTGGAGTTCATCTATGTTGTTGCCCTGCTCTGATACTGTTTTAGCTTGTTCAGCTAGTTGCATTCTTAGCTCAGCGATTTCAGCTTTCAGCTCTCTAATAACCATGAGATAATTAGTATTTTCTTCCATATTTCCATATTCTCATTTGTTGTTCCTGCATTTCTGATCGAACCGGGATCCTTATGCCGGTCCTTGTGCTTTGTGCCACGTGCGCTTAACTCGCTGCACTACCGCCCGACTTCCTGAGATTTTTTTTTTAATATTTATTTATTCCCTTTTGTTGCCCTTATTGTTTAATTGTTGTTATTGATATCGTCGTCGTTGGATAGGAAGAGAGAAATGGAGCGAGGAGGGGAAGACAAGAGGGTGAGAGAAAGATAGACACCTGTAGACTTGCTTTACCACCTGTGAGTCCCTTGCAGATGGGGAGCTGGGGGGCTCAAACCAGGATCCTTATGCCGGTCCTTGTGCTTTGAGCCACCTGCGCATAACCTGCTGCGCTACCGTCCAACTCCCACAATCAGAATTCTTGAGAGTTTGGTTTTTGTTTCGTTTTGTTTTTGTTTCCTTTTGTTTTTGTTTTGTCCTGGTAAGCAACCAGGTTCCAGCACAGACCCACAACACTGGAAGAAGCATTGGTGCTGTGGTTTCTTTCCCTCTCCCTCTGCCTCTCTGTCTATGTCATTCTCTATCTGAAAAAAGTCAGCATGACGTAGTGAGGCCCCAGTGATGACAAATAAATAAATAAAATTTAAAAAATGTTTATGAAATGATACTAAAAAATAATTCTGCTGAAATAATATGAATTTCTAATGAATTTCTAATTTCTAGTGAATTTCTAATTACCCAAGTTAATGTCTTTCTCTACATAGGAGAAAAGGTTCTTGACAGCCCAGTTACAGGAAATGAAGAATCAGAGTTTGAATCTTTTCCAAAGGAGAGATGAACTGGATGAATTAGAGGGGTTCCAGCAGCAGGAACTTAGTAAAGTAAAGCACATGGTATGTATTTTTGTTTAACGTCTTCTAGTAGTCTTAGATATGAATTATACTTGAATATTTTTATTTATTAAAATGCAAATTTTCTCTTTGAAATTTTCTTTCTTTTAAATATTTATTTATTTATTTATTTATATTAGAGCACTGCTCAGCTCTGATTAATGGTGGTGCAAGGGGTTCAACCTAGGACCTCAGAGCCTCAGGCATGAAAATCTGTTTGTATAATCCTTTTGCTATCTCCCCTGCCCTTTTTCTTTTTAATTATCTAGGAATACAATCCCTAGTACATTTTCAGAATATTTTTAAAAGTTTGACTTGTTGGTTTATATTTTTTAAATGAGTCACCCAGCGAAACTTTCTATCTTTATATTAGCTCTTAAAAAAAGAGGAAAGTCTGGGAAAAATGGAGGAAGAGTTGGAGGCGCGAACCAGAGAACTTAGCCGCACTCAGGAGGAGTTGATGACTTCCAATCAGATGTCCTTAGACTTAAGTCAGAAGCTAGAAGAATTGCAGAGACACTCCTCAACGCTGGAAGAGCAGAGGTTCTTGCTTGGTCTGTGGGGCTCATGGGAAGCGGTGTTAGTATAGCTCTGGCTGTAGCCCGCCTGCCCACTTTCCTCATTTCTCATTGTAATATTTTATAGCAAAGGCTTCTTGACTTGAACTTACCTGCCTAGGGCTCAGGACCTCTGCCTTCACTCCCCTTCTCCTACCTAGACTCTAAACCATTCCCACCCCTCTCATTCCCACATCCCCACCACTTCTGCTGCTGTCAAGTAATGTGTTAGTGTCTGACCTATTGCATAACCAAAGACAAATCAGGATTTTCTGCTTAACCTAGATGGATTTTTTTTTTTTTTCCTCATGGGCTTCTGCTTCTAAGGGAACAAAGGAGTCCTCTATTAACAATCTCCACGTGACTAATGCTTATAGCCCTAACATAAAGAACTATTTATATTTTCTCTGTGGAGGAGTGTATCTTAGATGAGATATACAAATGTGTTTACTGTCTTTTTTTTTTTTTTTTTTTAATGAAGAGACCTTGTAACAGCTTCAAAAGCAGGTACAGAAAATAAAATCACAGCCCTGGAGCAAAAGGAACAAGAACTCCAAGCATTGAATCAGCAGCTTTCCACTGATTTGCAAAAGGTAAGGAGAGTACTAAGAATGGATTCACTTCTAGGAGTAATGAATAGGAAAGAAATTCTGTATGGAAAAATTCAGCTTCATAATGCCTGTTAAAATGTTTTTTTGTGCTCCCCACCTGCATGAGGGTCACTTCACAAGTGGTAAAGCAGGTCTGCAGATGTCTATCTTTCTCTCCCCCTCTTTGTTTTCTTCTCCTCTCTTGATTTCTCTCTGTCCTATCCAACAACAACAATAACAACAAGGATAAACAACAAGGACAACAAAAGGGAAAAAATAGCCTCTAGGAGCAGTGGATTCATGGTGCAGGCACCGAACCTCAGTGATAACCCTGGAGGCAAAAAAAAAAAAAAAAAGCTTCCTGTGTAGTCCACATTGCCCTTGTGGACTACCCAGCCAATTTCCAGAAGGATGTGACCACACTAAACAATATTTGCTTACCAGAAGAGGCTAGTAGTGTCCCAGCAAAGAATTCTTTTTTTTAAAAATTTTATTTATTTTCCCTTTTGTTGCCCTTGTTGTCTTTTTATTGTTGCTGTAGTTGTTATTGTTGTTATTGATGTCGTTGTTGTTGAATAGGACAGAGAGAAATGGAGAGAGATGGGGAAGATGGGGAAAGAAAGACAGACACCTGCAGACCTGCTTCACCACCTGTGAAGCGACTCCCCTGCAGGTGGGGAGCCAGGGGCTCGAACCGGGATCCTTACGCCAGTCCTTGTGCATTGCACCACATGTGCTTAACCCGCTGCACTACCGCCCGACTCCCTCAGCAAAGAACTCTTTTTTTTTTTTAAATAATTTTTTTTTATTTAAGAAAGGATTAATTAACAAAACCATAGGGTAGGAGGGGTACAACTCCACACAATTCCCACCACCCAATCTCCATATCCCACCCCCTCCCCAGTAGCTTTCCCATTCTCTATCCCTCTGGGAGCATGGACCCAGGGTCATTGAGGGTTGCAGAAGGTAGAAGGTCTGGCTTCTGTAATTGCTTCCCCGCTGAACATGGGCGTTGACTGGTCGGTCCATACTCCCAGTCTGCCTCTCTCTTTCCCTAGTAGGGTGGGGCTCTGGGGAAGCTGAGCTCCAGGACATATTGGTGGGGTCTTCAATCCAGGGAAGCCTGGCCGGCATCCTGATGGCATCTGGAACCTGGTGGCTGAAAAGAGAGTTAACATACAAAGCCAAACAAATTGTTGAGCAATCATGGACCCAAAGCTTGGAATAATGGAGAGGAAGTGTTAGGGAGGTACTTACTGCAAACTCTAGTGCACTTCTGCTTTCTTACTTTGGTGCCATACTCCAAACTCAGTCAATTTCTGCTTTTCAGCAAAGAACTCTTAAGACACAATGGTTGTTATGTTCAAATACGTGTTAAAAGTATTATATGATGGGGCTGGGTGGTGCCATGCCTGGTTGAATATATATGTTACAGTTCAGAAGGACCTTGGTTCAAGCCCCTGGTCCCCACCTGCAGGGGGAGAAAAGCTTTGGAAGTGGTGAGATAGTACTGCAGGTGTCTCCCTTTCTCTCTCCCTCTCTGTGCTGTCTCTATCCAAGAAAATAAATTAAAATGTTTTAAGTACTACATAATATACCTTGACCATAATATGCAATTGTGATTGACATGGCCATTTTTGAACCTTGGACCTTCCTGGATATACTTCATTTCATTCTAAAACACATGAATGCCAATATTTTTCAAAATTATTTTCTTTATTTATTGGACAGAGACAGAGAAATCGAGAGAGAATGGGAAGTAGAGAGGGAAATAGGTGGGGACTGGGGGCTTGAACCTGGGGACTTGTACATTGTAACATGTGGTCTACTAAGTCCCCATCACATAAATGATATTATTACAATTCAGTTTTATATTTGACTGACCTTCTACTGTCTGTGCCAAATCTGAAAATATAAAGGCTAATACTATTAATATATTTATTGAACTTAGAATAGTTTTTTGTTTTATTTTGTTTTTAATTTTGATAGAGACAGAGAGAGAGAATGAAAAAGACCATAGCACCAAAGCTTCCTTCAGTGATTTGGGAACCAGGCTTGAACTTGCAGTGCACACATAGCAAACTAGCGCAGTATCCAGGTGAGCTATTTTGCTGGCTCTAGGATAGTATTTTTCAATAGTGGGTTTCTTATACCATTTTAAGCAGAACAGTTTTCATTTTACAGTTCTTTCTTAAATTGCTGTACATTGGGAGTTGGGCGGTAGTGCAGTGGGCTAAGCGCACGTGGTGCAAAGTGCAAGGACCACTGTAAGGATCCCGGTTCCAGCCCCCAGCTCCCCACCTGCACGGGAGTCGCTTCACAGGTGGTGAAGCAGGTCTGCAGGTGTCTGTCCTTCTCTCCCCCTCTGTCTTCCCCTCTTCTCTCCATTACTCTTGTCCTATCCAATAACGATGACAACAATAATAACTACAACAATAAAACAACAAGGGCAACAAAAGGGAATAAATAAATATTTTTTAAAAATTTAAATTGCTGTACATTTATTTTTCGCTTCTGAGTTCTTTTAAAAAAACAAATTATGGGAGTCGGGCGCAGCAGGTTAAACACACGTGGCACAAAGCGCAAGGCCCGGCATAAGGATCCTGGTTCCAGCCCCCGACTCCCCACCTGCAGGGGAGTTGCTTCACAGGTGGTGAAGCAGGTCTGCAGGTGTCTATCTTTCTCTCCCCCTCTCTGTCTTCCCCTCCTCTCTCCATTTCTCTCTGTCCTATCCAACAATGATGACAACAAGAATAACTACAACAATAAAACAAGGGCAACAAAAGGGAATAAATAAGTAAATATTAAAAAAAATACAAATTATTTAGTTTGAGCCTCCGGCTCCCCACCTGCAGGGGAGTCGCTTCACAAGAGGTGAAGTAGGTCTACAGGTGTCTATCTTTCTCTCCCCTTCTCTGCCTTCCCCTTCTCTCTCCATTTCTCTCTTTCTATCTAACAACGACAGCATCAATAATAACAACAATAACTACAACAATAAAAAAGGCAACAAAAGGGGAAATAAATAATTTAAAAATTATTTATGAATGAGAGGGATAGAGAGAACGAGGGAGAGAGAATGAAGAAGAGCATCATTTTGGCATGTGCAGTGCTGGGAATTAAACTCAGGACATCATCCTCATTCTACCTACTGCACCCTGCACCACCTTCCAGATCATAGTCCCTGATTATTTTTGTTTTTTTTTACCAGAGCACTGATAAACTCTGGCTTATGGTGGTGTGTGTGTGGGGGGGGTTTGAACTTGGGACTATGGAGCATCTGGCATGAGCCTCTTTGCATAACCATTATGCTATCCACCTCTATCTAGTCCTTGGGTTTGGGGGTTTATTTATTTTTTAAGATTTTATTTATTATTGGTTAGAGACAGAAAGAGACTGAGGGGAAAGGGGCAGATAGAGAGGGAGAGAGACAGAGATACCCAAAACCCTGCTTCACCACTTGTGAAACTTTCCTCCTGCAAGGGGGTGTCCAGGGGCTTGAACCTAGGGCTTTGTGCACTGAAATGTGTGCACTTAACCAGGTGTGTCACCACATGACCCCCTCAGTCCTTGGGGTCTTAATATCAACAGTATCTTCCGTTATCAGCAATCCATCCTTTTATCTTATATAACAAAATCTTATAGAGTGTGCTGCCACCCACCTTCTTTTTTTTTTTAAATTTTTTTATTTAAGAAAGGATTAATTAACAAAACCATAGGGTAGGAGGGGTACAACTCCACACAATTCCCACCACCCAATCTCCATATCCCACCCCCTCCCCAGTAGCTTTCCCATTCTCTATCCCTCTGGGAGCATGGACCCAGGGTCATTGAGGGTTGCAGAAGGTAGAAGGTCTGGCTTCTGTAATTGCTTCCCCGCTGAACATGGGCGTTGACTGGTCGGTCCATACTCCCAGTCTGCCTCTCTCTTTCCCTAGTAGGGTGGGGCTCTGGGGAAGCTGAGCTCCAGGATACATTGGGCCACCCACCTTCTCTGATGAACCGCTTAATTTTATTGATTTATTATTTTTCCTTTTTGCCTCCAGGCTTATCACTGGAGCTCAGTGCCTGCACTACGAATCCACTTCTCCTGGAAGTTACCGCCCCCATTTTTGTTGCCCTTGTTGTTGTATTTATTGTTTTTGTTGTTGTTGGATAGGGTAGAGAAAAATCAAGAGAGAGAGAGAGAAGAAGAAGACAGAGTGAGAGAAAGACAGACACCTGCAGACCTGCTTCACTGCTTGTGAAGTTACCCCCTGCAGGTGGGGAGCCGGGGGCTAGAACTTATTTATTTATTTTTACCGCTCAACTGACTTAGGGATTGAACCTGGACCCTTTGATGTCTCAGGCATGAAAGTTTTTATTTTTTATTTTTATTTTTACATGATTATACAAAAAGACTTTCATGTCAAAGGCACCAAAGGGCCAAGGTTCAATACCCAGCACCACCATAAGCCAGAGCTAAGCAGTACTCTGGTCTCTCTCTTTTTTTTCTGGTCTATATCTCTCCCACTCATCAAAATAAAATAAAATATATTTATGTAGTTAGAAGTCTGTAATCGGGGAGTTGGGCAGTAGCGTAGCAGGTTAAGTGCACATGATGCAAAGTGCAAGGACCGGTCTAAGGATCCCGGTTTGAGTCCCGGCTCCCCACCTGCAGGGGGAGTCGCTTCACAGGCAATGAAGCAGGTCTTCAATTGCAGGTCTTCAGGTGTCTGTCTTTCTCTCCCCCTCTCTGTATTCCCCTTCTCTCGCCATTTCTCTGTCCTATCCAACAACAACAACAACAACAGTAACAACAACAATAATAACTACAACAATAAAACAGCAAGGGCAAAAAAGGGAAAAAATTAATGATATTTGAAAAAAATAAAAAAGAAATTGGGGGCTGGGTGGTGGCGCACCTAGTTGAGTGCACATGTTACTGTGTGTAAGGACCCAGGTTCCAGCCCCCTCTCCCCACCTGCAGGGAGGAAGCTTCATGAGTCGTGAAGCAGGGATACAGGTGTCTGTCTTTCCTCCTCTCTATACCCCATTCCTCTCAATATCTGGCTGACTCTACCCAATAAATAAATAGAGATAATAAAAACATTTTAAAAAAAGAAATTGTGAAAAAAGAAAAAGTCTGTAACCAGCTAGTACACACACACATATATATATATATATATACTTAAATGAAACTAATAGAGGTTAAAGACTTTGTTCAAAATTATATATATATTAAAACAGCAGAGCTGGATTTTTATTTTCATTTTTTCAAAAAATTTTTTCCCCTTTCATTGCTCTTGTTGTTTTATTGCTGATATAATTATGTTGTCGTTGTTGGATAAGACAGATAAATGGAGAGAGGGGGAGAGAAAGATAGACACCCGCGGGCCTGATTCACAGCCTATGAAGCAACTCTCCTGCAGGTGGGGAGCCGGGGCTTGAGCTACTGCCGTACCCCCAGCAGAGCTGGATTTTAATCCAGGTCCTATGACAGAACTCATCCTTATTCAAGTGGGCTTTATTGTCTTACGAGAAGCAGGAATAAATAGATTTTATTGAATGACTTGAATGAACAGCTATGATATATAGTCTCTGCCTTCAACAAACTAAGCATCTAGACACATAAGTTGTTTTCTCTCAGAGGTTTAAAATTTCATTGTAGAACTTAAATCCTCTGTGGCCACAAGAAAAATTCACAACTTAGCAAATCTCAAATAAGTGAAATAGATTTTTCAAATGCAGCCTCCACAATGCTATCTGGGGAAAAGAGCCACAGAATTTTTCAAGCCCTTTTTCTTTTTTAATATTTATTTATTTAGTTATTCCTTTTCATTGCCCTTGTTGTAGTTATTGTTGTTGTTATTGATGTCATTGTTGTTGGATAGGACAGAGAGAAATGAAGAGAAGAGGGGAAGACAGAGAGGGGGAGAGAAAGACAGACACCTGCTTCACTGCCTATGAAGCGACTCCCCTGCAGGTGGGGAGCCTGAACCAGTATCCTTATGCCAGTCCTTGTGCTTTGCACCATGTGCACTTAACCTCTTACGCTACCGCCGACTCCCCTCAAGTCCTTTTTCTAATTCTTATTTTTTACTTTTTTACTAATTTTTATTCTTTTTGAAATATACTTTTCTTTTTTATTATATTTATTTATTTTCCCTTTTGTTGCCCTTGATTTTATTGTTGCTGTTTTTGATAAGACAGAAAGAAATGGAGAGAGGAGGGGAAGACAGAGAGGGGGCGAGAAAGACAGATACCTGCAGGCCTGCTTCACCGCCTGTGAGGTGACTCCCCTGCAGGTGGGGATCCGGGGCTCAAACTGGGGTCCTTACACCGGTCCTTGCGCTTTGTGCCACGTGCTCTTAACCGCTGCGCTACCGCCCAACTCCCCAGAAATATACTTTTCTTTTTAATGAAAGAGACATACAGAGAGAAAAATACACACAAAGAGAGGAAGAGAGAGCAGAGCACTGCTCAGCTCTGGCTTATGATGGGGTGTGTGGGGGGTGAACATGGACTTCAGAGCATCAGGCAGGAAAGTCTTTTTGCATAACTATTATGCTGTTTCCCCAGCTCTCTAATTCTTAAATATTTGTTTTATTATTCTGTTAGGGCTTTTATTGTGGATATTTCCCGTTTATGACTATATTTTGAATAACTGTCAGATTTTATCTTTTCAAATATCTTCTCCTAATCTCTGGCTGGCTTGTCTTCTCATTCGCTTGACATTTTCTCATGCAAAGCAGATATTTTGCTGTTAATTTATATTGTGTCCTTTGGGATAAACAGAAGTGGATGTGATTATGCTTAGTGCAGTAAGAGATGAAGGGCAACTACCCGATTTTTATTCGTGGAATATAGAGAATTGATACATATAAACTTGAAAAACCAAAAGAAAACAAACAGAAAGAAAAAGCAAGCAAACTTTCCAAGACTTGTGAGAACTATTTATTTTGGGGATTATTTTGGGGACGGTGGGGATACTGAATTCTGGTGGTGGGTGTGGTATTTAACTATACATTGTAACCTTAAAGTCGTGTAACCTACTATTAGTCACAAAAAGAGTCATTCCTTTAGGTAGTAGATGGTGACAATAAAGTAAGTTATTTTATTATTTATGTATTTAATTAAAATATTCATTAATATGAGGTAGAGAAGAGAGAGAACCAGATCATCACTCTGGTACATGTGTCAAGGATTAAACAGGACCTTTTGCTTGAGAGTCCAGTGTTTCATGCATTGCATGTAGGTTATTTTTATTTGATTTTATTTCTTCTTCTTTTTTTTTTTAACCAGAGCACTGTTCATCTCTGGTTTATGGTGTTGTGGGGGATTGAACCTGAGACTTTGGAGCCTTATGCATGAAAAAAAAGTTTTATATTTTTTTCTTTTTTGCCATTTTGTTGCCCTTGTTATTGCTGTTGGATAGGACAGAAAGAAATTGAGAGAGGAGGAGAAGATAGAGAGGGGGAAAGAAAGATAGACACCTGCAGACCTGCTTCACCGCTTGTGAAGTGACTCCCCTGCAGGTGGGGAGCTGAGGGCTCAAACTGGTATCTTTATGCTGGTTCTCTCTTTTTTTAAATATTTATTTATTTATTCCCTTTTGTTGCCCTTGTTGTTTTATTGTTGTAGTTATTGTTGTTATTGGATAGGACAGAGAGAAATGGAGAGAGGAGGGGAAGACAGAGAGAGGGAGAGAAAGATAGTCACCTGCAGACCTGCTTCACTGCTTGTGAAGCAATTCTCCTGCAGGTGGGGAGCTGGGATCCTTACGTTGGTCTTTGGGCTTTGTGCCACATGCGCTTAACCTCCTGTGCTACCGCCCGACCCCCCCTTAGGCTGGTTCTTGAGCTTCGCACCATGTGCACTTAACCTGCTGTGCTACTGCCTGGCCCCCATGAAAAAAGTCTTCTTGCATAATCATTTTGCTATGTCCCCTGCCCAAATAGATTATTTTTTTCTTTTTCTTTTTTTAAATTCTTTTTTATTTTTCCCTTTTGTTGCCCTTGTTGTTTATCATAACTGTTGTTGTTATTGCTGTTGTTGTTGGATAGGACAGAGAGAAATTCAGAGAGGAAGGAAAGACGGGGAAAAAGATAGACACCTGCAGACCTGCTTTCACCACCTGTGAAGTGAAACCCTCTGCAGGTTGGGAGCCCGAGGCTTGAACCAGTATACTGATGTTGGTCAGTGCTCTTTCCGCCATGTGTGCTTCACCAGCTGGACCACCGCCCAGCTCCCGATTATTTTTCCTTTTTAATAAATTTCTTTTTTTCTTTATTTTGTTTTTCTTTACTTTTATTTTATTTGCCTCCAGGGTTCTCCCTGGGGCTTGGTATTTGCACTATGAATACACTGCTCCTGGAGGCTGGTTTTTTCCTTTTTTCATTGCCCTTGTTGGTATCGTTGCCGTTACTGCTGTCATTGTTGGATAGGACAGAGAGAAATCGAGACGGGAGGGGAAAACGGGGAGAGAAAGACAGACACCTGCAGACCTGCTTGAAGCGACCCCCTACAGGTGGGGAGCCAGGGTCTCGAACCGGGATCCTTATGCGGGTCCTTGAACTTAGCGCCATGTGCGCTTAACCAGCTGTGCTAGTGCCCAACCCCACCCCAGCCCCCATGGATTATTTTAAAGAGAAGCATCTTCCCAGGTCTGGCTAACCTGCACAGAGGTAATAGTGTTGTTCTTCAGTTGTCAGTTCCTTAAATT
This sequence comes from Erinaceus europaeus, assembly GCF_950295315.1. Classification (NCBI taxonomy): domain Eukaryota; kingdom Metazoa; phylum Chordata; class Mammalia; order Eulipotyphla; family Erinaceidae; genus Erinaceus; species Erinaceus europaeus. The sequence continues at coordinate 96,784,382 of NC_080171.1, read as the reverse complement.
ATAATGAGTGTTTACCTCTTGTAGTGCTCATTTTCAACTGGATACTTACTTGTTGCTGAATCTAATCCTGCATCTTCATTAAAAAAAGATTTATTGGGAGTTGGGTGGTAGTACAGCATGTTAAGCGCAAAGCGCAAGGACTGGCATAAGGATCCTGGTTGGAGCCTCCGGCTCCCCACCTGCAGGAGAGTCGATTCACAGGCAGTGAAGCAGGTCTGCAGGTGTCTTACTCTCCCCCTCTGTCTTCCCTTCTTTCTCCATTTCTCTCTCTAAAAAAAAGATTTATTTTATTCATAAAATAAGAGTGAATTTCATGTGAGACAGTGAGATAGAGAGAGAAACCAGTGGTCCAGGAGGTGGTGCAGTGGATAAAGCATGAAATCCTGAGTTCAATCCCTGGCAGCACATGTACCAAAATGATGTCTGGTTCTTTCTCTCTCTCTCTCTCTCTTTCTCATTAATAAATAAACAAGTGGTCCAGGAGGTGGCGCAGTGGATAAAGCATCGGACTCTCAAGCATGAGGTCCTGAGTTCAGTCCCCGACAGCATATGTACCAGAGTGATGTCTGGTTCTTTCTCTCTCTCCTCCTATCTTTCTCATAAGTAAATGAATAAACTATTTAAAAAAAAATAAACAAAATCTTGAAAGAAAGAAAGAAACTAGAGCACCACCACTCTGGGTCATGTGGTGTTGGGGATAGAACAGGGAGCCTCAGGTATACAAATCTAATATTCCACTAGATAAGCAATTTTCCTACCACTACTGAATTTTCTAAGTTCTATTCTCAGAGAAGATTTTCTGGCTATTCATTCTAAAATATGTTTGAGAACCGGATTTCAGCATCGTTGGTCCAAGAAGTGACAGAAAGGTTTTATTGTGAAAAATAATTTCTGCTTTTACCTACAGATCACTACTGAAACTCAAGAGAAAGAAAGAGTCATTATACATCTGCAGGAGAGGGTTGCCTCCTTGGAGAAGAGACTGGAGCAGAATTTCTCAGGAGAAGAACATGTGCAGGAGCTTCTGAAAGAGGTAACTGTAATTGTCTTGGGCTAGTCAGTGTTATGAAGGCAGTAGTAGCTTGAGATTTCATCAATCCTAGAGATTCAGAGTCAGAGAATCCTCAAACAATTTGGCAAGAAAAATACGCTCCCCAATTTTTTATTGTCCTGCTTACAACAAAAGCAGGATCATCTCATCTTTCCTCAGGAAAGGGGAAGCTTTGCCAGAAGTACATGTGACTGAATAGCATCCTGGTCACCAGTGAATCACATCTAGTGATTGACACCATCTAGTCTCACTGCCCTATTTTCCTTCTTACTCTTTTGTACTTTGTATTAGCCAGGGAAAAGAGTCACATTTGCTTTTGCCATGAGCTGAAACTACCTTAGTAAAGGGGAACTTTTGAGTGAACTGGCCTTGTCTAGTTGTGCGAAGAATCTTGCTTTTTCATCAGGTCAGAGATCATTGCTGAATCTGCTCTTTTTCTTCTCTCTAGTCCAGTGATGGAGGTCACTGTAGTGGGCCTACGTTAGACTATCACTGTCTCTAATCAGTTTCAACTAAATATCTCTGTCTTCACTTCCACAGTAGTACCTCTGATCTTCCAGCAACATTAGCCTAGTCTATATTAGAAATCTTGGACAGAGGGACTTGGGCGGTAGCACAGTGGGTTAAGCACACATGGCACGAAGCTCAAGGACCGGAGTGAGGATCCCGGTTCGAGCCCCCAGCTCCCCACCTGCAGGGGGAGTCGCTTCATAAGCGGTGAATCAGGTCTGCAGGTGTCTATCTTTCTCTCCCCCCTCTGTCTTCCCCTCCTCTCTCCATTTCTCTCTGTCCTGTCCAACAACGATGACATCAGTAACAACAATAATAACTACAACAATAAAACAAGGGCAACAAAAGGAAATAAATAAATAAAAAAGAAATCTTGGACAGAGTGGGGGAGATAGCACAAAGGTTATGCAAACCAACTCTCATGTCTGAGGTTCCCAGGTCCCAGGTTCAATCCCCCACACCACCATAAACCAGAGCTGAGCAGTGCCCTGGGGAAAAAAATTGCTAGAAATATTGGGCAAAGGAGAAAGTTCCTGGGCTATTTAAAAGAAGAAAAAAAAGATAGAAATTGAGGGCTGGGTGGTAGTGCAGTGGGTTAAGCGCACATGGTGCGAAGTACAAGAACTGGTCTGGTGTAAGCATCCAGCCTAAGCCCCCAGCTCCCCACCTTCAGGACGGTTGTTTCACAGGCGGTGAAGCAGTTCTGCAGGTGTCTGTCTTTCTCTCTCCCTCTCTGTCTTCCCCTTCTCTCTCCATTTCTCTCTGTCCTATACAACAATAACAATAGCAATGGCAACAGTATGTCCTATCCAACAATAACAACAAGGGCAACAAAATGGGAAAAATGGCCTCCAGGAGCAATGGATTTGTAGTGTAGACACCAAGCCCCAGCAATAACCTTGGAGACCAAAAAAAGATAGAAATCTCCAGATTACCTTGCCAAACATTAGTCTCTCTTTTATCCCCTGACAGTCTTCTGTGCTTAATGCTAATTTGGCCTTTCTAAACACTTATTATCTTTATTTGTTTATTGGATAGAGACAGCCAGAAATTGAGAGGGATGGGGATGATAGAGAAGGAGAGAAACAACACTACTTTATCACTCACAAAGCTTTCCCCCTGCAGGTGGGAACCGGGGAACAAATCCCAGGTCCTTCAGCATTATAGTTTGTGAGATCAACCAGGTGCACCACCACCCGGCACTAGCATTTCTAATAAGTTTTTCCCTTACACATTTACAACTCTCCTACAGTCTTCAGTGAGTATAGGATATAAATTGATCTCTAAAATCAGACAACCTCAGTTTATAGTTCTGCTGTCCTACTTAATATTTTTTGACTTAGCACAAGTAACAATCTTTTGTATTTGTTTTTGCCCTTTAAAATCAGATTAATGGGAGTCGGGCTGTAGCGCAGCGGGTTAAGCGCAGGTGGCGCAAAGCACAAGGACTGGCATAAGGATCCCGGTTCGAACCCCAGCTCCCCACCTGCAAGGGAGTCGCTTCACAGGCGGTGAAGCAGGTCTGCAGGTGTCTATCTTTCTCTCCTCCTCTCTGTCTTCCCCTCCTCTCTCCATTTCTCTCTGTCTTATCCAACAATGCCAACAACAATAACAACTACAACAATAAAACAACAAGGGCAACAAAAGGGAATAAATAAATAAAATAAATATTTAAAAAAATTAAAATTAAAAAAAAGAGTCTCTTTGCAAAAAAAAATAATAATAAAATCAGATTAATAGGAAGTCGGTCAGTAGCACAGAGGGTTAAGTGCACGTGGCGCAATGCGTAAGGACTGGCATAAGGATCCTGGGTCGAGCCCCTGCCTCCCCACCTGCAGGGGAGTCGCTTCACAGGCAGTGAAGCAGGTCTGCAGGTGTCTTTCTTTCTCTCCCCCTCTCTGTCTTCCCCTCCTCTCTCCATTTCTCTCATTCCTATCCAACAACAACAACATCAGTTACAGCAACAATAACTACAACAATAAAACAACAAGGGCAACAAAAGGAAGGACATAAATAATTTTTTAAAAAATCAGGTTAATAGTTGTATCAAAGACATAGAATTGGGCTAGTGACATAATTCCTTTTGGGAGGGTCCTGGTGCCTTGAATGAGACAGACTAGCTGCCAGTGTACTATGCTCTGTGCACAGTGCTATGGCACTGAGTGAAACTTCTCGGCCATGGGGTCTCTCCTTTTCTTTCTTTATCTGGAAATGTCATCTCAGAACCCACCCACCACCCATACCTACCCCCCCAAAAAAAAAAAGGACATAGATTTTTTTTTTTAGTAGAATGAAAAGAATTATAATATGTGAAATGTTTTTACTGATATATAGGACTTGGAAGCATGAGTCCCCAGGTTTGTTCCCTGACACCACATAAACCTGCCTCTCTCTCCCTTCTTTGTCTTTATTTCTAATGGAATTGATTTAAAAAAAAAAAAAACCTTTAAATAAAAAACCTAGTAGAGGGAGTCGGGCGGTGGCGCTGTGGGTTAAGCGCACGTGTCGCAAAGCACAGGGACCTGTGTAAGGATCCCGGTTCGAGCCCCCGGCTCCCCACCTGCAGGGGAGTCGCTTCACGGGCGGTGAAACAGGTCTGCAGGTGTCTATCTTTCTCTCCCCTCTCTCTCTGTCTTCCCCTCCTCTCTCCATTTCTCTCTGTCCTATCCAACAACAAAGCAACGTCAACAATGGCAATAATAACCGCAACGAGGCTGCAACAACTAGGGCAACAAAAAGGGGGAAAAAAAAATGGCCTCCAGGAGCGGTGGATTCATGGTGCAGGCACTGAGCCCAGCAATAAACCTGGAGGAAAAAGAAAAAAAAAAAAAAAACCTAGTAGATAAAAAACCTAATTATATTTCAGCTTTTAATTTAATTTAATTTTTTAAATTATTATTACTTACCAGAGCACTGCTCAACTCTGGTTTATGTGGTGTAGAGGATTGAACCTGAGACTTTGGAGGAGCCTAAGGCATGAGGGTCTCTTTGTATAACCACTATGCTATCTGCCCCCACTCGGCTTTTAATTTTATAATCATTATTATTGTGATATAATAAAGTTTATTGTGTTAGTTTATTGCACCAACATAAAGGACTTGTGGTGAGGGGTGGCTTTCAGTTCTTGGTGCATGATGGTGGAGAAAGACCTAGGCTGGGGGTTAGAGTGTTTTGCAGAAAATTGAGAGATTTTACACATGCATCAACAACTGTATTTACTATAAACCATTAATTCCCCTTGATAAAAATTAAAAAGGAACAACATTATGATAAACAACACATTTTAAAAAATTATTGTGCTGTTGTCTGGGAGGTGGCACAGTGGATAAAGCGTTGGACTCTTAAGTGTGAGGTCCTGAGTTCAATCCCCAGCAGCACATGTACCAGAGTGATGTCTGGTTCTTTCTCACTCTCCTCCCACTTTCTCATTAATAAATAAAAATCTTAAATATATATATATATATATTGTGCTTAGGAATTACTTGGGGAGTTTGTTTTAAGTGTTTTTCTCTACTTCTCACCCCAAAATTCAGACTTCTTAGTATAAAAAGCTTCTCACAATTTGCCTCTCCCACCCCCTGTCAGTTTTCTAGCAGTGTTTCTTGTCCTGAATTCACTATCACACAGAGGTAGATAGCATAATGGTTATACAAAGAGACTCTCATTTGGGGCAGGTGGTGGCACACCTGATTAAGTACACATATTACAGTGCACAAGAACCCTAGTCCCCACCTGCAGGTAGCTTCATGAGTGGTCAAGCAGGGCTGCAGGTGTCTCTCTGTCTCTTTCCATCTCTATCTCCCCCTCTATCTCCCATCTCGATTTCTGTCTCTGTCCAATAATAAATAAGTTAAAATACATTTAGAGAGAGAGAGGAAGAGAAACTCTCATCCCCTGCATTACCATAAGCCAGAGCTGAGCAGTGCTCTGGTAAAATAAACAAACAAATAGTCCTTCTGAAGTCACTGTCCCTTTAGCTTTTGACAGGTTGTAGTTTCCTAAATGTCCTAGACTATTTCATGCCTGTATTTGTTATTCTCTACCTGAGTGCTCCCCCCATTTCTGGATACAACAATGTAACTTTTCACTTTCTGAGGCAATGATATCTCCTGTGCTTCATATATATATATGTGTGTGTGTGTGTGTGTGTGTGTGTGTGTATATATATATATATGTATATATATATATATATATATTTTATTATCTTTATTTATTTATTGGATAGAGACAGCCAGAAGTCAAGAGTAATGTGGAGACAGAGAGGGAGAGAGACAGAGAGACACTTGCAGCACTGCTCCACCACTTGTAAAGCTTTCCCCCCTGCAGGTAGGGACCAGGGGCTCAAACCCGGGTCCTTGAGTATTGCCACATGTGCTTTCTTTTTTTTTTTTTTTTAATTTTATTTTATTTATTCCCTTTTGTTGCCCTTGTTGTTTTATTGTTGTAGTTATTATTATTGTTGTTGTCGTCGTTGTTGGATAAGACAGAGAGAAATGGAGAGAGGAGGGGAAGACAGAGAGGAGGAGAGAAAGACAGACACCTGCAGACCTGCTTCACCGCCTGTGAAGGGACTCCCCTGCAGGTGGGGAGCCGGGGCTCAAACCGGGATCCTTATGCTGGTCCTTGTGCTTTGCGCCACCTGCGCTTAACCCGCTGCACTACAGCCCGACTCCCCACATGTGCTTTCAACCAGGTTCGACACCACCCAGCCCCTGCTTCTTTCATATTTTTTAAAGATTTTATTTATTTATTTGAGAGATAGAAAGAAAAAGAAAAAGAAAAACAAGCATCACTCTGGTACATATGCTGCCAGCAATTGAACTCATGTTTGAAAGTCCAATGCTTTATCCACTGCACCACCTCCCAGACAACTCTACATTCCCCTACCTTTTTTTTTTGTTTGTTCATTAATGAGAGAGAACCAAAGCATTACTATAGTACATGTGATGCTGGGGGTTAAACTCAGGATCTCCTGGTTGTAAGTGCAGTGCCAGTGCCACAGCCACTGTAGTATCTCCCAGGTCACTCCCAGATATCTCCAGATAGTTCTCTGTATAGGCATTTAAAGTATCCTATTATATATATGTGAAGTGTATCTGTATACTTTATGATATATGAATTTTATCTCAATTGATCTTTAATGTGTTGTGTCTAACTCACTGTAAATATTTTAGTGAAGAAGTGACTATTAGGGCAGGGGAGACAGCATAAGGGTCATGCAAACAGACTCTCATGCCTGAAGCTCTGAGGTCCTGGGTTCAATCCCCAGCACCACCATAAGCCAGAGATGAGTAGTACTCTGGTAAGAAAAACAAAAAACCTTATTTTACTCTTCTCTCAATTTACAGAAAACAGCTGCTGAGCACAATTTGGAGGCCACTAGACAGCAACTCTTGGCAGCCAGAAGCAGCCAGGCCAAGGCCATTGATACCCTGGAGACTCGGGTATTGACTTCCTGCCCACTGTTCCCATGTCAGCTTGAGGGGGGGACTGAGTGTTACGGGGTTGGATGACATGATCATGATTGTTCCTACCTTGGGTCAGAAGTTTTCTGCCGTACCCCTAGGAATTCTGATCTTATTAATATTTTATTTATTCATTTATCTATTTAATGAGGAAAAGATATGGAGAAAGACCAGAGCACTGCTTGTTCCTATCTTGGGTCAGAATTTTTCTGCCGTACCCCTAGGAATTCTGATCTTATTAATATTTTATTTATTCATTTTTCTATTTAATGAGGAAAAGATATGGAGAAAGACCAGAGCACTGCTCAGCTCCTATTTATGGTGGTGCTGGGATTGAACCTGGGGCACAAGAGTATGTTTGCATAACCATTATACTGTCTTCTCCAACCCAGAATTCTGATTTTATATCTGATTCATACTAGGTTGAATGAGGCATTTTCTTCATTCTTGCCACATGACCATAATTGGTCTATACAGAGTTGTTTTCTGACTTACTCCTTTATATCCTTTATCCCCTTCCTCCCATTGGAAATCATTCCACTATTGTTAATAGAGATTCTTTTACTTGTTGGGTTACCTTAAAATGGATTGCATTGTTTTATATACATGCGTATTGATTTATATAAGTTATGTAGCTATGTAGATCTGTTTCTTTCAACTACTTTATTTCCTGTCTTTATCCAACAGCCCTTATCTATTCTAATTATTTGCTCTATGCTAGACATGAAGATTGCCTTCTCAAGCAGGGGTAGATAGCATAATGGTATGGCTGAGGCTCCAAAGTCCCAGGTTCAGTCCCCTGCACCACCATAAACCAGAGCTGAGCAGTTGAGCAGTGCTGTGGTTTAAAAAAAAAAAAAAAAAGGCCTTCTCCCCCCCCCCCAACTTTTATTAGATGGGGCAGAGAGAAATTAAGAGAGGATGGGGAGATAGGGTAAAAGAGAGAAAGATAGACACCTGCACACGTGCTTTACTACTTGTGAAGCAGACGCCCTGTAGGTGGGGAGCGGGAGCTCAAAGCTGGGTCCTTGCACTTTGTAATATGTGTGCTTAACTGGTTATGCCACTGCCCAGCCCCTAAGATTGCCTTCTCTCTGTCACCACAGATTTCCCTAAATATAGTGAACACCCTTACCCCTCTTGCCTTAAGGAAGATAGTAACTTTTATTTTTAATTTTTTTAATATTTATTTATTTATTTATCTACTCCCTTTTGTTGCCCTTGTTTCTTATTGTTGTTATTGATGTCCTATCGTTGTTGGATAGGACAGAGAGAGATGGAGAGAGGAAGGGAAGACAGAAAAGGGAAGAGAAACAGAGACACCTGCAGACCTGCTTCACCGCCTGTAAAGCAACCCCCCTGCAGGTGGGGAGCCAAGGCTCGAACTGGGATCCTTAACTTTGATCCTTGTGCTTTGTGCCATGTGCGCTTAATCCGCTGTGCTACTGCCTGACTCCCAGGTAGTGACTTTTTTTTTTTAAGTGCCCGACTCCCAAATAGTGACTTTTTTTTTTTTTTTTAAGATTTTAATGAGAGAGATATATAAAGAGAAAGGCCAAAATATTGCTCAGCTCTGGCTTATGGTAGTGCAGTTGAACCTGGGACCTCTGGTGCCAGGCATGATGGTTTGTTGCTTAGAACTATTGTATCTCCCAAACCCAACAAAACAAAAATTTTGCCATTTTAGCAATGTCTGGGGGTACCGTTATGTACATTAAGTACATCCATATTGTGCATCTATTACCACTGTTCATCTCCAGGACTTACTCATCTTCTCAAACTAAAATTTCATACCTGTCAACAATTATTATGATTATAATAATATAATAAATAATTTATATGCCCCCACATCCTACAGCCATCATCTTGTTTTCTTTTGCTCTGAATTTGACTATTCTGTGTACCTAGTGCAAGTGATATATGTATCCTTTTGTGTCTGGAATTAATGTTTTCATGGTTCATCCATATTATATCACTTGCCAGAATTTCCTTCTTTTTTTTTTTTGCCTCCAGGATTATTGCTGGGGCTCAGTGCTTGCACTACAAATTCACTGCTCCAGGAGGCTATTTTTTCCCTTTTGTTGTCCTTGTTGTTTATCATTGTTGTAGTTATTACTACTATTGTTGTTGTTGTTGGATAGGACAGAGAAATTGAGAGAGGAGAGGAAGACAGGGGGAGAGAAAGACACCTATAGACCTGCTTCACCACTTGTGAAGTGACATCCTTGTAGGTAGGGAGCTGGGGGCTTGAACCGGGATCCTTATGCTGGTCATTACGCTTTGTACCATGTGCAGTTAACTGGCAGCATTACTGCCACCCCCATTTTCTTTATTTTTAATGTTAAGTAATATTTTATTGTGTGTATGTGTAATTACATTTTTTTCCACTTTTATCATTATTTTATTTTTTTTTATTTAAGAAAGGAGACATTAACAAAATCATAGGATGGGGTTACAGCTCCACACAGTTCCCGCCACCCAGTCTCCATATCTCATCCCCTCCCCAATAGCTTTCCCATTCTCTGCCCCTCTGGGATTATGGACCCAGGGTCGTTGTGGGTTGTAGAAGGTGGAAGGTCTGGCATCTGTAATTGCTTCCCCGCTGAACATGGGTGTTGACTGGTCAATCCATACTCCCAGTCTGCCTCTCTCTTTCCCTAGTAGGGTGGGTCTCTAGGGAAGTGGAGCTCCAGGACGCATTGGTGGGGACTTCAGTCCAGGGAAGCCTGGCCGGCATCCTTATGGCATCTGGAACCTGGTGGCTGAAACAAGAGTCAACATACAAAGCCAAACAAATTGTTGATGTAATTACATTTTTATCACCCATCTGTCAGGGGGTATAGTAAACATAGCAAACAAAGGTTGTTTTTTGTTTGTTTGTTTTTTAAAGATTGCTTAATTATTTATTTATGAGAAAGATAGGAGGAGAGAGAAAGAACCAGACATCACTCTGGCACATGTGCTACCAGGGATCAAACTCGGGACCTCATGCTTGAGAGTCCAAAGCATTGTCACTGCGCCCCCTCCCAGACCACAGCAAACAAGGTTTTATGTGGCCCATATTTTCATTTTCCTTCTGTATATTCCTAGGAATGGAAACGTTAGATTATATGACTGCTTTGTTCTTTTTTATTATTTATTTTTTAATTAATTATTTATTCCCTTTTTGTTGCCCTTGTTTTATTGTTGTTGTTATTGATGTCATTGTTGCTGGATAGGACAGAGAGAAATGGAGAGAGGAGGGGAAGACAGAGAGGGGGAGAGAAAAATAGACACCTGCAGACCGGCTTCACCGCCTGTGAAGCGACTCCCTGCAGGTGGGGAGCCGGGGTCTTGAATAGGGATTCTTCCGCCAGTCCTTGCACTTTGCACCACGTGCATTTAACTCGCTGCGCTACCACCTGACTACCTACTTTGTTCTTTTTTTAAAAAATTTTCATTTGAGGATTAATCGTTTACAGTCAACAGTAAAATACATTTGTGGGTGGGCCGTGGTGCAGTGGGTTAAGTGCAAGTGGCGCAAAGTGCAAAGACTGACATAAGGATCCTAGTTCAAGCCACCAACTCCTCACATACAGGGCGTTCGCTTCACAGGCGGTGAAGCAGGTCTGCAGGTGTCTGTCTTTCTCTCCCTCTCTCTTGCTCCCCTCCTTTCTCCATTTCTCTCTGTCCTATCCAACAACAATGACAGCAATAACAACAACAGTAAACAATAAGGGCAACAATAGGGGGAAAAATGCATTAGTTTGTACATGTGTAACGTTTCTCAGTTTTCTACTCAGCCCCCACTAGGTCCTCCTCTTGACTACTTTGTTTTTAATGTTTTTAAGATATGAGTCTTGGGGGGTGGGGTTGTAGTGCAGTGGGTTAAACACACGTGGTGCGAAGCAGACCTGTGTAAGGATCCGTGTTTGAGCCCCCGGCTCCCCACCTGCAGGGGAGTCGCTTCACAAGTGGTGAAGCAGGTCTGCAGGTGTCTGTCTTTCTCTCCCTCTGTCTTCCCCTCATCTCTCCATTTCTCTCTGTCCTATCCAACAATGACGACATCAATAACAACAACAATAACTACAACAATGATAAACAACAAGGGCAACAAAAGGGGGAAAAATTTAAAAATAAATAAGTAAAATGACATGAGTCTTGAGCTCTATCTCTAAACTGAAACTTGAGCATTTTCTGGACCCAAAAGTTCAGTTTTTGTTTTTGTCATCATTAGGGCCTAAAGCTAGGCTAACTGTTTCCAGTCTGGGCTGTTTTTAGATAGAGCAACCAAGACAGAGAAACAGGGAGAGAGGAAAAGACCCTAGCACTAAATTTTGCTCCAGTACAGTGGGGACCAAACTCTAATCTAATTGTGTGCACACCAGGCAGGCACCTTTCCTGGTGAGCTATCTTGCTGGCCATGAAATAAGAAATGTAAAAGTCCTAGATTTTGGGGGGAGACAGCATAGTGGTTAGGCAAATAGACTTTCATGCCTGAGGCTCCAAAGTCCTGGTTCTATCACTAGTAAAATCTGTGATCATGGAAAACTAATGTGAAAACACTATTTTCATGTGGTTGTTTCATTTAAATCTGAAATGTGAATATATATGAGGAGTCAGGATACCTAATTCTGTCCTTCTATCATTGGATACCTACTCTCCTTGACAAAGCTGCAACCTTCCATTTGATTAAGTAATAAAGTTTTCAAGATCAGACTTTATAAAAGAAATTGGCAAAAAGAGGGTTCTAGTGAGATCAAAAGACCATGCTAATGGAGCCGCTCACTGCTGGGCATCATGTCATCATGTCATCATGTCAACAGCATCAGCCTCTTGTCATGAAACCCAAGTCGTTATCATAAGCAGAAATTTCTGGGAATCTAGTCTAAGGAAGTGATTGAAATCAGAAACAGAATTTACATAAAGATGCTAATTGCTGAAAAATAACTCAGGTGCCACCATACTGAGGATTGGTTCAATAAATTCTGAAAGATTCCTTATGGAAATAATCCAAGGTCTGAAAAATGCAAGTGGAAAATGAGCGAGCAAGAGAAATACAAAGTTTAAAAAAAAAACGAGAGAGAAATACAAAGTTTTACTCAGAACATATAAAAACTACTCATAGAAGTAAACTAGAAGGGAGTCGGGTGGTAGCACAGCAGGTTAAGTGCACATAGGGCAAAGCACAAGAACCGGCTGAAGGATCCTGGTTCGAGCCCCTGGCTCCCCACCTGCAGGGGCATCGCTTCACAAGCGGTGAAGCAGGTCTGCAGGTGCCTATCTTTTTCTCCCCTTCTCTGTCTTCCCCTTCTCTCTCCATCTCTCTCTGTCCTGTCAATCAATGACAACATCAATAACAACAACAATAAAAAAGAAATAGACAAGGATACACTAGAATGACAGTATTTTGTAATGATAGACTTCTGGTATTTTATTTCTAATTGAGACTTGTTTTGTGACTTAGGAGGTCCCACAGCAAGTGGAGCTTCATATTCTCATGCAGAAGGTCCCTAATTTGACCTCTGGCATCACATAAGCCTGAGAAATTTTTCTGGTGTTCTCCCTGGCCTTCAATCAATCAATCAATATTTTTTTTAAAAATGAATTAATATTGGGTCTTGGAGGTAGCACAATGGATACAGCATTAGACTCCTAAGCTTGAGGTCCCAACATCCCATGGGTTAGTGTGATCTGAGGCCCATATTCAGCTTAGGAGCCTATGTGACCTCTGCATCCCTGTAGATCTGAGCTCACATTCTATGGTCATGAGTAGGAACATTCCAAGCTGCCCCAATATCAGGACCCATCTTCCTCAGGTGGAGCCTAAGAGTTGTTTGTCCAGCCTCCCTTCAGAGGATGGAACATTCCTTACCGTTGTTGATCCAAGTCGAGGGCAAGATTCTATGGGGGCGCCCACAATGGGGTCTATTGTGTTGTTCCTGATAGAGATACCAGTAGCAATGGAGAGCCCATGGGTCAGTGTAATACTTTGGTTCTCTTTCCCTCTTTTTCATACTTTAACAAATAAATAAATCTTTAAGTAAATAAATCAATGAAATATTGACTGTTACCTGCCTTATCAGCACATGGGAATGTTATGGTAGTGGAAGAAGCTCTGGTTCTGTCTTCTCTGGCATATGTTCTATATATGTGAAAAAGCAGCAGAACAGTGAAATCACACGTGCAAGGTCCCAGCTATGCAAAAAAATCTTTTTAATTAATTAATTGTGTGATGTACCTGTTTTGTCATTTGTCATTTGATGGATATACTCAGCTGCTTCTTTTCCTTTTTTTAAAATATTTATTTATTCCCTTTTGTTGCCCTTGTTGTCTTATTGTTATAGTTATTATTGTTGTTGTTATTGATGTCGTCTTGTTGGATAGGACAGAGAGAAATGGAGAGAGGAGGGGAAGACAGAGGGGGGAAGAGAAAGACAGACACCTGCAGACCTGCTTCACCGCCTGTGAACTCCTCTGCAGGTGGGGAGCCAGGAGCTTAAACCGGGACCCTTATTCCAGTCCTGTGCTTTGCACCATGTGCACTTAACCCGCTGCGCTACCACCCAACTCCCTCTTTTTCTTTTTCTTTTTCTTTTTTTTTTTTTTTTGATTTCTTTTTTTTTTTACCAGAGCACTGCTCATCTCTGGCTTATAGTGGTGCAGGGGGATTGAACTTTGAACTTTGGAGCCTCAGGCATGATAGTCTCTTTGCCTAACCATTATGCTGTCTACCCCCTGCCCCTCAGCTTCTTTTGAATATATGAATGCTTCTTTTTCTTAACAGGTGAAGGAACTAGAACAGAGCCTGCAGGCATCTGAGGAAAAACTAAAGCAGAGCAGTGACATCATAGCATCTCAAGAAACTCAGATTCAGGAACTTGTAAGTGCTTCTGGTGGCTGCTATGTTCTCAGCCTGTGATGCTTTCCCTTTGTGTGTTTGAAGATTTCTCAGATTCCCTCATATTTTTTGGAATGGTATTTAAACCTTACTGTAGATATAGTTGTTGTATTAGATGTGAGCAGTGGGGCAGCTGTAGGTTGGAATGTAAGAATCTGGTGGAAGGTCAGTGTTACCTAGAGGAGTAATGACAGCTAATCCCCATCAAGACAACTGGTCGTAGTTCATGGCCTTATTTTGGACTGTTAGAGGTGGGCAGAGATGATTCCACTGGCAGTTAAGCTTCAGTTACCACTAGCACTGTAGAGGCGCAGGCTCTGGGGATAATATGGCAAGGACTTGGTTAACTGTCACAGTCCTGGATAGCGAGATGAGTCAGAAACCAGAGGCAAAAAGCAGCATTTAGGCAGGGGGATAGCTAAAGTGGTAGAGCACAGGACTGGCATGCGTGTCTCTAGATCAGTCCCTAGTGCCACATATTCCAGAGTGGTGCTCTGACTTCTCTTTCTGTCATGGGAAATTATATATCTCATGAAACAAATAAACCTGATTTTGTTCTGTTACTATTATTTTTAATATATATATATATACTTAATATATATATGTATATAGAAAATAAGACAGAAATCTAGAGTGGAGGAGGAGATAGAATGAAAAAGAGAAAGAGACCTGTAGCTCTGCTTCACCAATCGTGAAACTTCTCCCCTGCAGGTGTACAACAGGGCTTAAACTTGGTCCCTCACTCATGGTACTATGTGTGCTCTATTGGATGTGTCACCACCCAGCCCCAAATCTGTTTTTGAAAATGACATGTATTGTGGCCTTGGGAGGTAGTGCAGTAGATACAACATTGACTTCTCAAGCATGAGAATCCCCAGATTCATTCTTCAGCATAACTAGTTATGTCTAATTATCTCAATTCTCCCCCACTACCACCACCATCATTTTTTTTTAAGAAGACAGCATTTATTGCCTGTTTGCCACATATCAAGCACTTTGGTAAGCACACTCGGGTGTGTTTTCATGTTTTTGGTAGCAGAACTAATAGGTGTATAGTGTTATTGTCATTCTTTAGAGGAAGCAGGTCCTGAAGAACTAGGTCATTAGCACATAGTCTCCCATCCCAATTGAAAATAGTAGAACCATATCTCGCTTAGGTGAAAGCCTTTTTTTTTTTTTTTTGCCTCTAGGGTTATTGCTGGGGCTCGGTGCCTGCACTACAAATCCACTGCTCCTGAAGGCTATTTTTTTTTCTTTTTGTTGTCCTTCTTGTTTATCATTGTTATTGTCATTGTTGTTGGATAGGACAGAGAGAAATAGAGAGAGGAGGGGAAGACAGAGAGGGGGAGAGAAAGATAGACATCTGCAGACCTGCTTCACCACTTGTGAAGCTACCCCCCTGCAGGTGGGGAGCCGGGGCCTCAAACCGGGATCCTCACACCAGTCCTTGCACTTTGTGCCATGTGCGCTTAACCCACTGCGCTACTGCCTGACCCCCAAAGCCCTTGTTTTCACCACTGTTTTAATACTACTTCAATATATATATATATATATATATAATTTATATTTATTTTTCCCTTCTTGTTGCCCTTGTTGCTTTCTATTGTAGTTAATTTGTTGTTGATGTCATCATTGTTAAATAGGACAGAGAGAAATGGAGAAAGGAGGGGAAGACAGAGGGGGAGAGAAAGAGAGACACCTGCAGACCTGCTTCACCACCTGTAAAGCGACTCCCCTGCAGGTGGGGAGTCGGAGGCTCAAACCGGGATCCTTACGCCAGTCCTTGCACTTTGCGCCACCTGCGCTTAACCCGCTGTGCTACCGCCAGCTCCCTTAATACTACTTCTCAGGGAAAAGCATTAACCATAGAGGGCAATACTGAGTGGGATGAAGGAAGGCCATACTCAGAGATGTCCCCCAAGACTAAAACCAGTCCCAGACTCCAGCTCCAGAGGGTCAAGGGCCAAGACCTAGTCAGAGGTTCCAGGTGAGAACCTCAACAGCACCCAGGCAGGGAAGATCAGATTCCATGTTTGGGTCACCGAAGTACAGAATATGGTCTCCTGAAAATCTTTGTCACCATGACAAGCTGTCTATTTAATGCCTTGCAGGCCACTGCCAACAAGGAGAGCAGTTCTGCACAGCAGCAGATCCTGGCTCTGGAGCATCAGTGCACAGAACGTACTCAAGCACTGGAGGCCCAGCTGGCCACTCTAGAAAGAACACGGGCTGCTGAGCAGACAGCCACAGAGCAGGAGATGGTGAGTAAAGAAACAAGCAGGCCACGGAAATGCCCAGGTCATGTAGGGGTGGGCTGCCTAGTGCTTCGGTAGCAAGAAAGCCAGCTCACCTCTGGATGAGGTGCCTCTTTTTGTCCCCAGGAATTTTAAGCTTTATTCAGGAAAATTGGAACACCCACATGTTGGAGTACATGTGTGCAGTGAGAAAGGGAGGGATCATGAGAGCCATTTATTCACATTTTGATGGGCTCCACTAGAGAGAGAAAACCTTTTTTGTCTATTTTTTTCTAATCTTTATTTATTGGACAGAGATGGCCAAAATTGAGAAGGAAGGAGGTGAAAGAGAGAGAGAGAGAGACCTGCAGCACTGCTTCACCACTCGCAAAGCTTTCCGAACCCTTAGGTGGGGACCAGGGGCTAGTACCTGGGTCCTTGAGTATTGTAACATGTGCCCTCAACCAGGTGTGCCACCTCCTGGACCCCTTTTTCTCTATTTTTTTTTTTCATCAAAACACTGCTAAGCTCTGGATTATGGTGGTGCTGGGGACTGAATGTGAGACTTGGGAGCTTCAGGCATGCAAGTCATTTGCATGACCATTATGCTTTCTCCCTGTACCCATTTTTGGGAGCAATTTTTGCAAAATTTTTAAGCTATTTCCATAGTCCCTGGAATAGTTTTTATTATTCTTATAAGAGATAGGCTCAGAAGACTGGATATAAAAAAACAGTGGTCTGGGAGGTGGCGCAGTGGATAAAGCATCGGACTCGGACTCTCAAGCATGAGATCCTGAGTTCGATCCCCGGCAGCACATGTACCAGAGTGATGTCTGGCTCTTTCTCTCCTCCTATGTTTCTCATTAATGAATAAATAAATAAATAAAATCTTTAAAAATAAATAAATAAAATAAAAACAAAAATCCTACTTTTCACACACATACCTCTACCTCCAAAAGATAGGTTTTCTTTTTCCTTGGGCTAAACAGAAGCTTTGTGGCACTTTCTAACTAGTCCTTAGCTTTTTTCCCCACTGCCTTTCTAAAGTTTACTTCTCCTTCGTACTGGCTGTTCCCTTCCCCAGGTTCAAAGTCTTTTTTTTTTTTCTAGTGTATTTTGCAAATCTTTTATTTATTTACCAGATAGAGACAGAGTGATTGAAAGGAATGGGGAGGGGGAGGGAGAGAGACAGACAGACACCTGCAGCTCTACATCACCACTTGTGAAGCTTTCCCTCTGCAGGTAGGGACCAGGGGCTTGAACCCAGATCCTTGCGTACTGTAGTGTGTGCACTTAACCAGGTGCACCACCACCTGGACCTGGTTCAAAGTCTACAGAATCAAGTATCTGTGTGTGCGTGTGCATGTGTATAATTTGTTAAGTGACTCTTTTCCTGTTCTCATCCCTCCTGCAGTGATAAAGTGTGTCTATGGGATGGGGGTGGGAGAAATGATTAAAGGCACCATGCAAGAGAGATAGGACTATGACCAGGAGAAATGTGATAAAGATAATATATTTTTAAAAATATTTTTATTTGGGAGTTGAGCGGTAGTGCAGTGGGTTATGCACACGTGGTGCAAAGTGCAAGGACCAGAATAAGGATCCCTGTTCGAGCCCCCGGCTCCCCACCTACAGGGGAGTCAATTGCTTCACAGGTGGTGAAGTAGGTTTGCAGGTGTCTATCTTTCTCTCCCCCTCTCTGTCTTCCCCTCCTCTTTCCATTTCTCTCTGTCCTATCCAATAATGATGACATCAATAAGAACAATAATAACTACAACAATAAAAAAGTGCAATAAAAGGGAAAATAAATACATAGATATTTTTTAAATTTTATTTATTTTTATTATTGAATAGAGACAGAAATTGAGAAGGGAGAGTGAGGAAGAGAAAGAGACAGAGAGACATTTGCAGCCCTGCTCCACCACTTGTGAAGCTTGCCCCTTGCAGGTGGGGACTAGGGGCTGGAACCTGGGTCCTTGTGCACTGTAATGTGTGCATTTAAGCCGGTGTGCCACTGCTTGGCCCCTATTTTTCTTTTAAATCTTTTTATTTATTTATTATTGGATAGAAGCACAGAGAAATTGAGAAGGTAAGGGAAGATAGAGAGAGAGAGAGAGACACCTGCAGTTCTGCTTAACAACTCTTGAAGCTTGCCCCCTGCAGGTGGGGACCAGGGGTTTGAACCTAGGACCTTGCACACTGTAATGTGAGTGCTTCACCAAGTGCACCACCACCTGCCCCCTCCTTTAATTTTTTTTTTTTTTACCTTTATCTATTGGATAGAGATAGCCAGAATCAAGAGGGAAGCAGGAGATAGAGAGGATGAGAGACAGACCCCTGCAACACTGCTTCACCACTCACAAACTTTCCACCTGCAGGTGGGGAGCCAGGGGGAAACCGGGATCCTTATGCCGGTCTTTGCACTTCGCACCACATGCGCTTAACCCACTGTGCTACCTACCGCCCAACTTCCAGATCTTTTCTTTTTATATGTTCTTTTCTTCATTTGCAGAAAGAGTTGAAACAAGAAAATGCAACCCTTAAGGAAATCAAGAATGAATGTGAACATTCTTTACAGGATCACCAACTCGAACTGAAAAAGCTAAAGGTATTTAATTGAATCAGTTTCATTAAGTGCCTATATCTTTTACATTTGTGTGGAGAAGCCTGGTGAAAGTTCTTAGAGTCAAAGAATAGAACTAGCATATATTCATTAGTTTTGTTCTCTGTTTACTCTGTTTTAAATTGTCATCTTCAGTAAGTCCTCTCAGTGAATAAGTAGAGAGCATAATGATAATCATAAGAATTATGCACCCAGGGAGTCTGGTGGTAGCGCAGCGGGTTAAGCGCACATGGCGCAAAGCGCAAGAACCAGTGTAAGAATCCCGGTTCGAGCCCCCGGCTCCCCACCTGCAGGGGAGTCGCTTCACAAGAGGTGAGGCAGGTCTGTAGGTGTCTATCTTTCTCTCCCCCTCTCTGTCTTCCCCTCCTCTCTCCATTTCTCTCTGTCCTATCTAACAACAGCGACATCAATAAGAACAATAATAACTACAACAACAATAAAAACCAATAAAGGCAACAAAAGGGGAATAAACAAATAAATTTTTAAAAAAAAAGAATTATGCACCCCAGCTCCCACCTGCAGGGGAGTCGCTTCCCAGGTGGTGAAGCAGGTCTGCAGGTGTCTATCTTTCTCTCCCCCTCTCTGTCTTCCCCATCTCTCTCCATTTCTCTCTGTCCTATCCAACAATGATGACATCAACAACAACAATAACTACAACAATAAAACAAGGGCAAAAAAAGGGAATAAATAAATAAATAAACATATGTAAAAAAAAAAAAATTACGCTTATTGTGGTCTGGGAGGTGGCACAGTGGTAAAGCTTTGGACTCTCAAGCATGAGGTCCCAAGTGATGTCTGGTTCTTTCTCTCTCCTCCTATCTTTCTCATAAATAAAATCTTTAAAAAAAAAAAAAAAAGCATTATGCTTATTTTGCAACTGATACCATTGAGAGTAAGTCACTATTCAAATTCCATAGAGACAGTGCTAGTCTGACTCTGCACTGTACCATAGAGGTCTAGCCCTCCTCCTGTGTGCTTAGCAACAGTTGCATGAATGTACTACTGTCAGAGCACCACTCTTGCTTATTTTTCCAGTGAAAGAAGTCAAGCAAGGCCATAACTAAGGATCATTCAGATTTTATTATTATTTTTTAAAATTTATTATTACTATTTTTTTACCAGAGCACTGCTCAGCTCTGGCTTATAGTGGTGCAGGGGATTGAATTTGGGACTTTAGAGCCTCAGGCAGGAGAGTCTCTTTGCATAACCGTTATGCTATCTACCCCTGCCCAGGGATCATACAGATCTTATTTGCATGTTTTTATCAGGGACTATGCACAGAAATGAAGGAGCCATTTGGTAGGTATTGCTCTTCAGGGGCAATATATGCATATATATATATATATATATATATGTGTGTGTGTGTGTGTATATATATATTTACATATATATATATATATATATATATATATATATGAACTATATGCAGAGTCAGATGGCTGCATCATTCCCTGAACAAAGCTGGATGAAGCCTGAGGCTCCAAAGTGCCATATTCATTTCCCTACACTACTATAAACCAGAGCTGAGTAATGCTCTAGTAAAAATATATATACATATATATATATATATATATGCATATGCATACACACATACATACATACTGGATGAGAAGAAAAAAATGTGCCACATTCCTGTATGCCTTTCTCCTGCCACGCCACCCCACCCCATAAAGTACTTGCCCATCTTTAACAGAAAAACCCATGGCTCCTTCAGCAGCAGTCTTCTCTTGAGAACATCCACAGCCGAGAGTCTGCTGAGTTAGCTTTCAGTATTTAGCCTCTGCTAATCTACACTGGGGGTAGTGCGGGGGGTGTGTGTGGGGGGGTGTTCTGATGTAAGCATGGAGTCAGATATTTGTCATGCATTCATTCAGTGAATGTTTGAGTACCTGTAAGGGCCAGGCACCATCTAAGTGCTGGGATGTAGCAGTGCACAGAACAAAACAAAACAAAAAAGCTCTCCTATGGAATTTGTAACTAGAGATGGTCAAAAACAAGTAACAGAAGAGACGGTCAAAAACAAGTAACAGTTGTAGACGGTCAAAAACAAGTAACAGTTGTGCTAAGAAGACAATCAGTGGGAGCCTGGTGGTAGCGCAGCAGGTTAAACGCACGTGGCGCAAAGTGCAAGGACCAGTGTAAGGATCCTGGTTCGAGCCCTCAGCTCCCCACCTGCAGGGGAGTCGCTTCACAAGCGGTGAAGCAGGTCTGCAGGTGTCTCTCTTTCTCTCCCCCTCTCTGTCTTCCCCTCCTCTCTCCATTTCTCTCTGTCCTATCTAACAACGACAGCATCAATAACAACAACAATAAAAGCCAACAAGGGCAACAAAAGGGAAAATAAAAAAATATCAAAAAAAAAAAAAAAAGACAATCAGTGTGAAGGTAGAGAATAGGAAGGAAGGAAAGCAGTCTTTCAAATATGGAAGTTAGGGGAGTTGGGCGGTAGTGAAGCGGGTTAAGTGCAGGTGGCACAAAGCATAGGACCGGTGTAAGGATCCCAGTTCAAGCCTCTGGCTCCCCACCTGCAGGGAAGGTATTCAAAGAAGTTAGAAAGGTAGCAATTGCACAAAGTAGCTACAACTAAGGGAACAAAGTGGATAAATTAAAATTCTTAAATTTAGGAATTAAGGAAAACATACACCCTGCCAAAAAAAAAAAAAAGGATCCCCACAAATTTCAAGACTCAGATGTCTTGAAGAAAGCTCTACTAAAGAGTTGCTGGAAAACAACAAGGGCAACAAAAGGGAATAAATAAAAAAGTAAATATATTTTTAAAAAAGTCTTCTGGAAAAAAAAAGTTGCTTGGAGTCGGGCGGTAGCGCAGCTGGTGGCGCAAAGCGCAAGGACCTGCGTAAGGATCATGGTTCCAGCCCTAGGCTCCCCCGTGTAAGGATCCCGGTTCCAGCCTCTGGCTCCCCACCTGCAGGGGGGTCACTTCACAAGCAGTGAAGCAGGTCTGCAGGTGTCTATCTTTC
Source organism: Erinaceus europaeus (assembly GCF_950295315.1). Taxonomy (NCBI): domain Eukaryota; kingdom Metazoa; phylum Chordata; class Mammalia; order Eulipotyphla; family Erinaceidae; genus Erinaceus; species Erinaceus europaeus. Next base: position 96,762,644 of record NC_080171.1, on the reverse strand, counting down.
TCTCCCCCTCTCTGTCTTCCCCTCCTCTCTCCACTTCTCTCTGTCCTATCCAACAACGACATCAATAACTACAACAATAAAACAACAAGGGCAACAAAAAGGAATAAATAAGTAAATAAATAAACATACAATAAAATAAAGAGTTGCTGTGGTGACCAGACAGTGGCGCACCTGGTTAAGCACTCACGTTACAGTGCACAAGGACTTGGGTTCAAGCACCTGTAGGGGGAAAGTTTCACAAATGGTAAAGCAGGGCTGCAGGTGTCTCTCAGTCTCTCTCCCTCTTTATCTCCCCCTTTCCTCTCTATTTCTGTCTCTGTCCAATAATAAATAAATAAATAAATATTAAAAAAAAAAAAAAGAGTTGCTGTGTTGGCTGAGGGTAGATAGCATAATGGTTTATGTAAAGAGACTCTCATGCCTGAGGCTCCAAAGTCCCAGGTTCAGTCCCCTGCATCACCATGAGCCAGAGCTGAGCAGTGCTCTGTTAAAAAAATATATATATATGTGTGTGTGTGTGTGTGTGTGTGTGTGTGTGTGTGTATACATACATACATACATATATATATGTATAATGTAAGAATTTATTAAATTAAAACAAAAAAGAGTTGTTGTGGTGTGAGTGGTGAGGAGGTGAAGCAATGAATGAGTCCAGCTGCAAATGTTAGAAAAACTGCAGAGTCGGTTGGGAGGTGGATCAGCATGCTTGACACACTGGAGCCCCCAGTTTTGATCCCCAACATCTCATATACCAGAGCAGTGTTCTGGCCTTTTCCTCTCTCTTTTATTCTTTAAAAAATAAATCTTGGGAGTCGGGCTGTAGCTCAGCGGGTTAAGCGCAGGTGGCGCAAAGCACAAGGTCAGCATAAGGATACCGGTTCAAGCCCCCGGCTCCCCACCTGCAGGGGAGTCGCTTCACAAGTGGTGAAGCAGGTCTGCAGGTGTCTATCTTTCTCTGCCCCTCTCTGTCTTCCCCTCCTCTCTCCATTTCTCTCTGTCCTATCTAACAACGACAACATCAATAACAATAATAACTACAAAAACAACGAAAAACAACAAGGACAACAAAAGAGAAAATAAATAAATAAAAATAAAATCTTTATGGAGTTGGGCGGTAGCTCTGCAGGTTAAGCGCAGGTGGCACAAAGTGCAAGGACTGGCATAAGGATCCCGGTTTGAGCCCCTGGCTCCCCACCTGCAGGGGAGTCGCTTCACAATAAATGAAGCCGGTCTGTAGGTGTCTGTCTTTCTCTCCCTCTCTCTGTTTTCCCCTTCTCTCTCCATTTCTCTGTCCTATCCAACAGTGATGACATCAACAACAATAATAACTATAACAACTGTAAAAAACAACAAGGGCAACAAAAGGGAAAATAAATAATAATTTTTTAAAAATATATTTATTTTCCCTTTTGTTGCCCTTGTTTTTCATTGTTGTTGTAGTTATTATTGTTGTTATTGATGCTGTTTGTTGTTGGATAGGACAGAGAAATGGAGAGAGGAGGGGAAGTCAGAGGGGTAGAGAAAGATAGACACCTGCAGACCAGCTTCACCACCTGTGAAGCGACTCACCTGCAGGTGGGGAGCTGGGGGCTTGAACCGCGTTTCTTCCGCCAGTTCTTGCACTTTGCGCCACCTGCGCTTAACCCGCTGCACTACCGCCCGACTCCCAATAATAAATTTTTTTTTTTAAAAATTCTTTAAAAGACAATGGGAAGAATCAGAAAAGAAACTGCAAAGTGGATGCAGCTGCTGCTTCAGGAAGAAATTGCCGCCAGGGAAAGCATCCTTGATGGGATAATGCTCCAGAAACTGGAAGCTCACGGGAGAAGAACAAGTTCTGCCAGTCCCCCTCAAACTTCCCCTCTTGGCAGTAATTAAGTTGGAGCTAACAAGCTCTGCATGAAGCAGTGGAATCTAGTTTTAGTTGCTGAAGTATCAGGCTGAGATGTCTGAGGTTCCCACATGTGCCAAACTGGTACTCTGACTTCTCTCTCTCTCTCTCTGTCTCTCGTGAAACTCTCATATGTAATATATCAAATCTTAAACTAAAAGTGACTTTAGGGGCCGGGTGGTGGTGCACCTGGTTGAGCACACATGTTACAATGCACAAGGGCTCAGGTTCGAGCCCCAAGTCCCCACCTGCAGGGGGTAAGCTTTGCAAGCGATGAAGCAGGTTTGTAGGTGTCTCTCTGTCTCCCTCTCTGTCACCTCCTTTCCTCTCAATTTCTGTCTGTCTGTATCCAATAAATAAATAAAGATAATAAAAAAAAAAATTTAAGTGACTTTAGGAAGTCTGGGGTAGCGCAGAGGGTTAAGCACACATGGCGCGAAGCGCAAGTACCAGCATAAGGATCACGGTTCAAGCCCCCAGCTCCCCACCTGCAGGGGAGTCGCTTCACAGGCGGTGAAGCAGATCTGCAGGTGTCTATCTTTCTCTATCCCCTCTATCCTCCCTTCCTCTCTCCATTTCTCTCTGTCCTATCCAAAAACGACAACAACAATAATAACTACAACAATAAAACAACAGGGGCAACAAAAGGGAATAAATAAATATTTAAAAAAGTCTTTAAAAAAAGTGACTTTAATAAGCTCACAGGTTATTTAGAGCTATAGTTAATTTACAAATATTTGCAGAATTTTCTCAGTATCTTGGATTTATTTTCTTTTTGATAGAGGGTGAGGTACAGAGAGACAGAGGAAAGAAAAAAAGAATAAAAAAGACACAAACATTATTGCTCTCCCACTCAGGGAGCAAGTGGAGACCTGGGGCTTAATCCAGGTTGCACACAGTAACGTGCGCACTCTCCCAGCAGACGACTGTGCAGATGTTAATTAGATCAAGTATTATTCCAAATCTTCAGTATGTTTTCTTCTCTCCTTTGTAACCAATCTATGCATTTAGGACTAGGGAGAGAGCACACTGGTTATGCAAAAGGCTTTAATTTTTTTATATTCCCTTTTCTAATCCTTGTTATTTTATTGTTATAGTTATGATTGATGTCGTTGTTGTTGGATAGGACAGAGAAATGGAGAGAGGAGGGGAAGACAGAGAGGGGAAGAGAAAGATAGACACCTGCAGACTTGTTTCACTGACTGTGAAGTGACGCCCCTGCAGGTGGGGAGCCGGGGGCTCGAACTGGGATCCTTACGCTGGTCCACTGTGCTACCGCCCAAGCCCCCCCCCCAAATCTTCACTTTTTTTTTTTTTTAAAAAAAAGATTTCATTTATTTGTTTATTATTTATGAGAATGATAGAAGAGCCTGACATCACTCTGGTATATGTGCTGCCTGGGATTGAACGCAAGACCTCATGCTTAAGAGTCCAGTGCCTTGGGGGTCGGGCGGTGGCGCAGTGGGTTAAGCGCATGTGGCGCAAAGCGCAGGAACGCAAAGCGCAGGAACCGTCGTAAGGATCCCGGTTCGAGCCCCCGGCTCCCCACCTGCAGGGGAGTCGCTTCACAGGAGGTGAAGCAGGTCTGCAGGTGTCTATCTTTCTCTCCCCTTCTCTGTCTTCCCCTCCTCTCTCCATTTCTCTCTGTCCTATCCAACAACGAATTGCGTCAACAAAGGCAATAATAATAACCACAATGAAGCTACAACAAGGGCAACAAAAGGGGGAAAAAAATGGCCTCCAGGAGCGGTGGATTCATGGTGCAGGCACCGAGCCCAGCAATAACCCTGGAGGAGGAAAAAAAAAAAAAGAGTCCAGTGCCTTATCCATTGTGCCACCTCCCGGGCCACAAGATCTTAACTTTTAAGAGCTATGTTCCCACAGCTACTGGTCTGCAGCTGTTCTTATGGTAGCAGTTGTGGCATTCCTCTGTGGAAAATAAACTGTTACACAATTGAAATGCCTCTTTCTCTTCTTTTTTTTTTCCCTCCAGGGTTATTGCTGGACTCAGTGCCTGCACCATGAATCCACCGCTCCTGGAGGCCATTTTCCCCCCTTTGTTGCCTTTGTTGTTGTAGCCTTGTTGTGGTTATTATTATTACCATTGTTGATGTTGTTCGTTGTTGGATAGGACAGAAAGAAATGGAGAGAGGAGGGGAAGACAGAGAGGGGGAGAGAAAGATAGACACCTGCCGACCTGCTTCACCGCCTGTGAAGCGACTCCCCTGCAGGTGGGGAGCCGGGGGCTTGAACCGGGATCCTTACACCGGTCTTTGCGCTTTGCGCCACGTGCACCTAACCCACTGTGCCACTGCCTGACCCCCCAAATGCCTCTTTAAAACAGAAAGAGGACATGTGTGTGATAAGCAAAATGTGCAAAAAAAAAAAAAAAAAAAGAGCTATGTATTTCCTCTAGTCCTGAGGCCCCACTTACAGCCAGCAAAAATGGCTTCAGACCACAGCCTCAAAGCCATATTTTTAGTTTCACAAGCCCAGAAGACCTCCAGAATGGTGAAAAGAGCATTTTGTTTGTTTGTTTAGATTTATTTTTCTTTATGAGAGACAGACACAGAGAAGGAAAGAGGGAGACCAGCCAAGACACCACTCAGCTTTGACTCAGACCTCTGGGGCCTTAGACTTGCTAATCCTGTGCTCTGACACACTGAGCTGTCTCCCGGCCCTCTATGTTATCTGGTTCTGTCTGCTTGTCCCATCAGTTACTGAGAAGAGCTTTCTAAATCTTTAACTATGCTCATAAATTTGTCTCTTTCTCCTATTATTGGTCAACCTAAAGTATTTTGTAGTACTGTTTTGGGATATACACACACTTTTCTTTCTCTTTGTTTTTTGTAGTGACAGAAAAAATTAGAAGGAAAGGGCGATAGAGGAGGTTAAGAGCGAAAGACCTATAGCACTGCTTTACTGCTTATGAAGTTCTCCCCTGCAGGTGGGCACTGGAGGCTTGAACCCAGGTCCTTTTTTCTTCTTCTAGAGTTATCACTGGGACTCAGTGCTGGCACTATGAATCCACTGCTCCTGGAGGCCATTTTTTCCATTTTATTGGATAGGACAGACAAATTGAAAGAGGAAGGAACAGAGAAAGATAGACACTTTCGGATCTGCTTCACTGCTTGTGAAGTTTCCTCCCTGCAGGTGGGGAGTGAGGCCTTTGAACAGGGATCCTTGAGCGGGTCCTTACACTTAGTACTGTGTTCGCTTACTCGTTGCACCACCGCCCGCCTCCCCTAGTACACGGCAACATGCACTCTAGCTACTGTTCCACCTCTTGTTGCCCTCCCCTCCGTGTCCCTATTTTTCTAAATTGCTGTTTCCTTGGCTCCATTATGGAAATCATCCAGGTTCAGAGAGCTGCCACAGAGTGGAGGGTAGATAGCATAATGGTCATGCAAAGAAACTCATGCCTGAGGCCCCAGAGTCCCAGGTTCAATCTCCTGCACCACTATAAGCCAGAGCTGAGCAGTGCTCTGGTAAAAAGAAAAAAAGGAAAAAAGCTGCCACATTGAGTATCCTGGCAGCTTTCGAAGAAAACCTGGGCTATACCAGTCATCCAGGAGCTTTGGTCCTAGATTGAGTTAACTTTTGGTTAACTATTGGTTCTGTGGCAATAATAGACTATAGGGCCTAATTTTTGTGGAAATTCATTTTCCTTTTTTTTTTTTTTTTACTAGAGCACCACTGCTCAGCTCTGGCTTATGATGGTGCAGGGATTTCGAAGCCTCAGGCTTGAAAGTCCCTTTGCATAACCAACACTATCCCCCCCCCCCCCGCAAAGCAAGGACCCAAGTACCAGCGTAAGGATCTGGTTCGAGCCCCTGGCTCCCCACCTGCAGGGGAGTCGCTTCACAGGCAGTGAAGCAGGTCTGCAGATGTCTGTCTTTCTTTACCCCCTCTGTCTTCCCTGCCTCTCTCCATTTCTCTCTGTCCTGTCCAACAACAATGACATCAATAATAACTACAACAGTAAAACAGCAAGGGCAACAAAAGGGAATGAATAAATAAATATATATATATTTAAAAAAACTGAATTGATAACCCTTGGCCTTCAGAGGATTCTTTTTTTTTTTTTTTTTTTGCATATTTATTAATGAGAAAGATAGGAGGAGAGAGAAAAAAACAGAAAAAAACCAGACATCACTCTGGTACATGTGCTGCCAGGGATCGAACTCAGGACCTCATGCTTGAGAGTCTAGTGCTTTATTCACTGCACCACCTCCTGGACCACGCCTTCTGAGGATCACCCATGACCATGGATGAAAAATGCCCACCCCAGCATGAAGGTTCCTTGATTCTTTGCTTCCTGCTCAACCTGCTTTCCTGTCTTCTCCCTCATTGTTGGCTTCCTGGCCTCTTATACATCAGGACTCATAGTATCTCTTCTGCACTTCCCTAGAAAATGCTCCTAGAAAACATAACATTCTTGTTAAACTGTGTCACCTAGGCCAGTCTGAAACATCTTGCCCCTCCTCTGGTCTCCCATGAGAGTGTTATTTGAGGTAATTCAGGGTCCCTCTGTATGCTTCTTGCATTAAAGCAGTGAATTTCCTTTGGGAGCAGGAAAGCTCATGAAAAGTCAATTCTGAGATTCTGAGACTGGTTATATAGTATAATGGCTATGTGTTGGTATGCATGAGACCCCTTCTGTTTCATTTGGTTTAAATCCCCCCTGCTTAACACTATTCTATTTTCATAACCACTTCATTCTATTTACATAACCACTGTTAACAAGTACCACCCTCCCTCCAGGGCATTTGTGGTTCAGTGATAGGATTCTCGCCTAATCTGCCCCCTCTTTGTCACACTCTGATTTTCACCAGTCACTTTTCTCTCCACCCTCTCTATGTCACATCCTGTTTCCACCCTACTTGGGAAGTATATATAAAGACAGCATTGTGAGTTTTAGAGTACTTTACCTTGAGTTTAGCTTAGCTTGAGTTTAGCTTAGATTGTGCTGCGTCCTGCATGAATAAAGAGATACTGCCTACAGCTCAACCATGAGTCCCTGGTCGTCTGTAGCCAGCCCGTGAAGCCAGCCCATTGAAAACAACATAGCCCGGCGAAAACAACAGCTATGCAGAAATTCCTTCATGCCTGAGGTACCAAAAGTTCCAGGCTCAAACCCTAGTATCACCAGAAACCAGAGATTCACATGGCTACTCTAGCAAAATAATAATAATAATAATAATAATAATAACAACAACACTCTACTGGGAGACAGGATGCATCTCGTTGTGAGACTGACATCTCCCTTTGTAATTCCATGTGTACTAGCATAAATGGAAAGAGAACTTTCTTAGGAGTTGTTGAGTAGCTCATAGAACTGGAAAGACTTGTCTGACTGGAATGTGGCCTCTGGTCTTTTTTCTTGCATAAGGCTCTCTTGCCCTGTCACCCTCCCATTGCTTTTCTCCATGTTGTGTCATACAGATTGGATAGGCATCATGGCAGACGCTCCCAGATGGCAACATTCTATATAAAATGGCAGGAGGGAGTGTGGAAGAGGAATAAGACTCTACCCCCCTAAAAGAGGAGGGATTCTGGGTAGACAGAAATAGTAAAACTCCCAGTTTGTATTCTTTCCCGGCCATTTCCCTGACTCTTGTCCAGGCACGATAATCTGTGAGTATGGCATCATCTCAGGAAGAGGACTAGTGTGTCTGTCTGAAGGTGGTTCTTATTCTCTAAGGAAGACCATGAGTTAGCTTTTAGTAGAAAATACTCTGGGAGGTGGTCTACTCTCCAAAGATTTGACTCTGAACTCAGAGAAAGAGCTGGTTTGATGCCTGACAGCCACATACTGGCTCTGGGGCATTGGGCAAATAACAGACATGGCATCACAGAGCCTTCATTATCTGTAAGATGCAGTCGTTTTGAGTAGTCAGTGCCTTCAATAGTTGCAAATTAGTTTTTCTGTAATTGTAACCAGTTCACCACCTCATGCACATGAAGCTGAGTATCTATATTTGGTCTATGTTTATTTCATCAGATAAGCTCAAGTTCTGCATCTCCTAACTTTGATCCAAGTATGTCCTTCTGGGATGACTTACCTTTAGATATGTGCCCATTTCCAGAGAGGTTGGTGGCTTGTCCACCAGGACAGTTCTCAGAAGTATATAGATGGCTTCAAGAGGGCAACCTGGGAACCTCAGGAAGTAGAAAGAATATTACAGTATCCCTGCAAGACATTACTTTCTGTGGGGTCCATGTAAAGTGTGTAGTTTGAACACAGTGAGCTGAGTTTCTTGTTCCCGTTTTCTGTATTGTAGGAGGAATGGAACCAAAGAGAAATTGTGAGTGTGGCAATGGCTCAAGCCTTAGAGGAGGTGCGGAAGCAGAGGGAAGAGTTCCAGCAGCAGGTAGGTCCCTTCTGGTAGAAGGCAAGGAGGTAACTCCTCCACTTCAGCCCCAGGCAGGACAGCCACCTCCCCGTCTTGCCAGGAAAGAAGAAGACTAAGATCTCAGGAATGGCATCAGCATTGTAATTCCTCTGAGGTGTCTAGCAAAGTAGGAGATAAATGTCATTACAGAAACTCTCCTAGCTGCCATGGAGAGCAACTCTCAAGCATAAGGATCTGAGTTCCATTCCTGGCAATACATGTACCACAGTGATGATCTGGTTCTGTCTCTTTCTCATTAATAAATAAATATATATTTTTAATTTCCACCATTGGATGGCCTTCTTTCTTTCTTTATGTATTTGATGCTCAGTTATTATTCATCACCTGGAAAAAGCGCATACCCTGCTACTGCTAGGTTCTAATTGTGCAAGTGAGCCATTATTGCCCACAGACCCTGGAGACTGTATTGTGTATTTTTGAGTTCTCACCAATAAGAGAGTTCTCACCAGTAAGACAGACATAGCGCCAGCCCCCAGACCTTTATTTTTTATTTATTTGCTTATTTATATATTGCTCATCACTGTGGCTTCACCACCCCAGGCAGACTTTTTCAGATAGAGACAAAGATGGAGAAATAGAGGGGGCCAGGCTGTGGCACACCTAGTTAAGCATGCATATTATAGTGCGCAAGGACCCTGGTTCCCAGCTGCAGGGGGAAAGCTTCACGAGTGATGAAGCAGGGCTGCAGGTGTCTCTCTCTCTGTCTCTCTCCCTCTCTACCTCCCTCTCCCCTTTTAAGTTATCTCTGTCTCTATCCAATAATGAATAAACAAATAAATAAGAGAGACAGACAGCACAGCACTGAAATATCCCTCAGTGCAGTGGAGGCCAGACTTGAGCCTTTGTCATGCACATGACAAAGTGTGCTAAGTGAGCTATCTTGCTGGTTTAGATTCCAGATCATCGTCGTCGTCTCCTCCTCCTCCTCCTCCTCCTCCTCCCCCTCCTCCTCCCCCCCCCTCCTCCTCCTCCTCCTCCTCCTTCTCCTTCTTCGTCTTCTGTATTTATTTATTGGACTGAGACAGCAGAAATTGAGCGGGAAGGGGTAGTAGAGATGGGAGAGAGACAGAAATACCTGCAACACTATTTCACCACTTGTAAAGCTTTCCCCCTGCAGGTGGGGACTGGGGACTCGAACCCGGGTCCTTGCACATTGCGACATGTGCGCTCAACCAGGTATGCCACCACCCAGCTCCCTCCCCATCATCTTCTTAAATAACTCTAGGCCTTTAATAAATCCTTAACAAGTCTGAGTCTCAAAGAGTTGCTTCTGAAAAGACATATTTTTATACCTTCCGGAGTTTTATAAAGAGAGCAATATATGCAAACCACAGGCATAGCATGGAAGTAACAGGACAGCTTGTGGGAAGACTGAACTGTACAGCCGGTCTCTGGTTAGCCAGAGAAGCAGGGCGACCAGTGTTTCTGTGCAAGAGCCTGCCACAGCACTGATTCATAGGTGTTTGTTGAGGAGGGTAGCTTGGGGTGTGCTTGAGGCTGTGGACATCAAGGAAGGATTCATGGAGGATTCAGTTGTAGAAAAGTGGAGATTTCTTCTGAAGAAATGGGGTTACTACTGCCAGTACCCTCTTATGTTTGATTTTCCTCCCAGATTGCTAACCTGACAACGATAATAGAAGAGAAAGAGCAAAGCCTGCAGGAGAAAACAAAAGTAATTCTTCAGAAAGAGCAGGAGATTCTTCAACTGCAGGAAGGTGAGGAGACCAGCCCTGACTGAGCCTTCTGAACTATTCCTGCCCAGCACTGAGGTAGCCAGGTCAGAACAGTGGGGTGTCCCCAAGCTCATGGTGATCCCCTCCCCTCTGCCGAGCCCAGGTCATGACACTTCCCTGCTGCAAATGCACCAGCTGCAGAGTGAGCTGGAGGCCTTGAGGAGCCTGCGGGCAGAGGAGTCCGAAGTGGCTGGTACTCAGGAGGAGGAACTGCTGAGGCTGTCGGGTCAGGAGCAGGACGTGGTGCCTCACGTAAGTCCCTTCTGTGCTGCTGGTGAACCTGCCATGGCAGCAGTTATACTTAGGACACAAGTATATAACTGCTATATAACTGGTAGTGAGAGCGGGGTGCCATGGAAAAGAGTGCTCACTGGTTATGGGGCATTGGACAGGTCACTTCCTGTGTTTTAGCCTACTTTAAAGTTGGGCACTTCACTGACTAGGTGACTATGAGACTCATAGAATTTAGTGGATGTGGCAGCATCTGCCAAGTGTTCCGATGTTGTGACCTTCCTTCTGAGAAGAATCATTGCCTGGAAAGCTGACGGTTGCTCTCAGCAGCATTGGAGGGGCCTAAGTTTGGTTCTTGGCCAGCAGCCAGCATCCCAGCCCACAGCTGTGGGCCAAGTCTTTTTCCCCTTCAGAGCCCATCTGTGGCATAGCTTGGGCCTAGCTTACCTTGACTGTCAACTTGGCTATCCTCTCCCTATAGGCAGCCTCAAGGACCATGCAGGACCCCCTGTACCAGCTCCCAGCTGCGGAGGGAATACTGAATGGTGAGGTTGTGACCACGGATCTTGGGCAGCTGCAGAAGGAAAAACAGGACTTGGAGCAGCAACTTCTGGAAAAAAATAAGGTGAGACTCCTCTCTACCTCAGGTTGTTTATATCACTGCTCTTTCTCTGCTCTTACACCTAAACTTACTCTGTCTGTTCTTAGGTCTCACTGATGGTCTGTGTTCCCCTTGAGGAAGATAATGCCTTTTCCATCAAAAGGCTTCTTCCCAGCTTTCTTCTTCTGGTGCTTCCTGGCTTGTCCTCCGTTCACATTCTTCTCAGTATTCACTCCCACTTGGTAGTGCTCTGAACTTCCTTTCTATAGCTCTGAGATGATAGTTCTGCCTTTAATTGGTTTTAGGGAGGGGAGGAGAGGGAATGGAAGTGTTAACAGTACACAGCGGTGAAGTCTCAGATTGGTGTGGGGAGTTAGTGTGCAGCTCCTGTCTCGGGAAAATAAGAAACTACTCGTGTGTCAACAGCTGTCCTGTGGAAAGACCAATATTTTCCCATTAAAATGATTGGGACAAAAAAGGTGCTGACTGGGGTTGGGAAGACAGTATAATGATTATACAAAACTCTCATACTTGAGACTCCAAAATTTCCAGTTCAATCCCCAGCACCAGCTCAAGCCAGAGTTGAGCAGTGCTCTGATAGTAAACAGATAAATAAATATTGAAATTTAGGGGCCAGGTGGTGGTGCACCCGATTAAGTGCACACGTTACAGTGCACAAGGCCCCAGGTTCCACCCCCTAGTCCCTACCTTCACAGGTGGCGAAATACAGCCATAGGTGTCTTTCTGTCATTGCTGTTCTCCCCTGCCCTCTCAAATTTCTGTCTCTATTTAGTAATAAATAAATAAAAAGACTTTTAAAAATATTAAAATTTAAATAAAGAAAAGAAAAAGATGGGGCCGGGCAGTGTGCATCCAGTTGAGTGCACAGGCAACTGTGTCCAAGGACCTGGGTTCAAGCCCCTGCTCCCCATCTACGGGGGGGAAATTTCATAGGCAGTGATGCAGAGCTACAGGTATCTGTCTCCCTATCTCCTCCTCCCCTCTCAATTTCTCTCTGTTCTAATATATATACGGTAGCTACAGGCTCAGTGGCTTAATCATGCAGGCCCTAAGCCCCAGCAGTAACCCTGGTGGTGAAAAGAAAGTGTTGAATGTAACCTGTGGTGGCTCAGTGGATAAAACGTATATCTCAAGCATGACACTTTGAGCTCAATCCCTGGCATCTCATGTGCCAGAGTGATGTTGTGGTTCTCTCACTTTCTCATTAAAAAGTAGAAAGAATGAACAAAAGTTGAAAGAGAGAGAGTCAATTAATCCTATAAAATTTCTGCTATTTTGGGAGTTGGGCAGTAGCACAGCGAGTTAAGCACAGGTGGCACAAAGCACAAAGACCAGGGCCTGGGTGGTGGCGCACCTGGTTGAGCGCACATGTTACAATGTGCAAGGACCCAGGTTCGAGCCCCTAGTCCCCACTTGCAGGGGGAAAGCTTCACAAGTGGTGAAGCAGTGCTGCAGGTGTCTCTCTGTCTCTCTTCCTCTCTATCCCCCACTTCCCTCTCAATTTCTGGCTGTCTCTATCCAATAAATAAATAAATAAATCTCTAAAAAAAAAAAAAAAGCACAAGGACCAGTGAAAGGATCCCTGTTCGAGTCCCGGCTCCCCACCTGCAGGGGAGTCACTTCACAAGCAGTGAAGCAGGTCTGCAGGTCTCTGTCTTTCTCTCCCCTCTCTGTATTCCCCTTCTCTCTCCATTTCTCTGTCCTACCCAACAACAGTGACATCAATAACAATAATAACTACAACAATAAAACAAGGGAATAAATTTATAAACAAAAAAGGGAAAAAAATTCTGTTTGTTAGAAATTTAGTAAGTGTCATGATTCTACCCAAGCCACCAGGCCTCTACACCTAAAAATGCAGTTTCGATTGACCCTAATTGTTTTCGTTTTATTTGAATCTTCTTTTTTCTCTCCATTTTCTCAATTTGTGATTAATAGCAGGCTACAAGATTGTAAGATGACAGTGTACAGCTCTATACCGCACTCACCACCAAAGTTGTGTCCCCATCCTCCCACTTCCTAAAGACAGCCACCATAGTTCTCGCAAGTCTTAGAAAGTGTGCAGCCACCATAGTTCTCGCAAGTCTTAGAAAGTGTGCTTGAGGAGCCAGGCGATAGGGCACTTGGTTGAGCGCACATATTACAATGCATAAGCCCTTGGTTCCCACCTGCAGGGAGAAAGCTTCATGAGTGGTGAAGCAGGGCTACAGGTGTCTCTCTCTCCCCCTATCTTTTCCTACCCTCTTGATTTGTCTCTATCCAATAAATGAAGATAATAAAAAGTAAATAAAAAGAAATGGATGTTAAAAAACGTTTGCTTGCTTCTATTTTATTTTTTTCCAGTTCATATCTATCAGTTCTTCAAATTCCACGTAAGTGAAACCATCCAATAGTCTTTCTGTCTCTTATTTTTCTAAGCATAATAATCTCTAATCCTGTTCCACTTTGTCCCAAAAGACCCAGTATCATCTTTTTTGATTGCAGAGTGGTATTCTATGGGATTTATATCCCATAACTTCTTTATTATTTTTTTTCTTTTTTGTTGCCCTTGTTGTTTTATCGTTGTTGTGGCTATTATTGTTGTTGTTATTGATGTCGTTGTTGTTGGGTAGGACAGAGAGAAATGGAGAGAGGAGGAGAAAAAGATAGACACCTACAGATAGACACCACATGTGAAGTGACCCCCCCCCCCTGCATGTGGGGAGCCAGGGGCTCGAGCCGGGATCCTTAGGCTGGTCCTTGTGCTTAGTGCCGTGTGCACTTAACCTGCTGTGCTACCGCCTGACCCCCCCCCCTTTTTTTTTTATTATTAATGAGAAAAAGGAAGAGAGAAAGAGAACCAGGCATCCCTCTGGTACATCTGCTGCCAGGGATTGAACTCAGGACCTTCTTCTTAAGAGTCCAATGCCTTATCCACTGTGTTACCTCCCAGACAACTTCCATAATTTCTTTAGCCAGAGATCTGTTGATGGACATTTAGGCTACTTCCACTCTTTGGCTGTTGTGAATAATGTAGTTAAGAACATAGGGGTGCATATGTCCCTTTGAATTAGTGCTTGAGTGTCCTTTGGATAAATGCCTAAAATAGTATTGCTGGACCATAAATGTTTGCTTAAGGACTCTCCATACAGTCTGTTGACCCTGACTGTATTAATAGTGTATGTGTCTGTTCTGTCAGAGCACTGCTCAGATCGAGCCTACGGTGCTCTGGGGATTGAACCTGGGACATCAGAACCTCAGGAATGGAAGGCATTTGTATAACCTCTATGTCATATATATATTTTTAATTTAATTTTATTTATTTATTTATTTTTATCAGAGCACTATTCAGCTCTGGCTTATGGGGTGGTACGGGGGATTGAATCTGGGACTTTGGAGCTTTAGGCATGAGAGTCTGTTTGCATAACCCTTATGCTGAACCTGTCATATTTTTAAGAGAGTTGAAAGAAAGAGAGAACCAGAGCATCACCATGGCACATGTGATGCCAAGGATCAAATCCAAGACCTCATGCTTGAATGTCTTCCAGCTCATCCACTGAGCCACCTCCCAGGCTGCCCTGCCATCTTTTAGATTTTTTTTTTATTAATTTATTTATTGGGTTAATGTTTTACACTTGACATTAATAGTTTGTACGTGCATAACATTTCCCAGTTTTCCACATAATGCTACCCCCACTAGGTCCTCCTCTGCCATCATGTTCCAGGACTTGAACCCTCCCCCACCCCCCCAGAGTCTTTTTCTTTGGTGCAATACACCAACTCCAGTCCAAGTACTGCTAGTGTTTTCTCTTCTGATCTTGTTTTTCAACTTCTGCCTAGGAGTGATATTTTATTATTATTATTATTATTATTTATTCCCTTTTCTTACCCTTGTTTTTATTGTTGTAGTTATTATTGTTGGTTGTTACTGATGTCGTCATTGTTGGATAGGACAGAGAGAAATGGAGAGAGGAGAGGAAGACAGAGAGGGGGAGAGAAAGACAGACACCTGCAGACCTGCTTCACCGCTTGTGAAGCGACTCCCCTGCAGGTGGGGAGCTGAGGGCTTGAACCGGGATCCTTATGCTGGTCCTTGTGCTTTACGCCACCTGCGCTTTACCTACTAAGCTACTGCCCAACTCCCTATTATTTTTTTTATGGCCTAGGAGGTGGTACAGTGGCTAGAGTGTTACACTTGGAAGCATGAGGTCACAGGTTCAGTTCCTGGCATTGCATGTGCCAGAGTGATGCTCTGGTTTTCTGTCTTTCCTTCTCTCTCATATTAATAAATACATCTTTTAAGAATATTTTTTTTGTTGAGAGTCAGGCAGTAGCACAGCGGGTTAAGAGCACATGGTGCAAAGCGCAAGGACCGGTGTAAGGTTCCCAGTTCGACTCCCCACCTGCAGGGGAGTTGATTCACAGGCAGTGAAGCAGGTCTGCAGGTGTCTATCTTTCTCTCCCCCTGTCTTCCCTTCCCCATTTCTCTCTGTTCTATCCAACGACGGCATCAGTAACAACAATAATAACTACAACAATAAAACAAGGGAATAAATAAATATTTAAAAAAAATAAAAATTTTTGTTTGTAATGGAAGAGATGGCGCATTGCTGCATCACTTTATGCAGCACCTAGGACTGAGCTCAGGGCCATATTCACGTGAGCAGGTGCTCTACTGCTCCCTGGCCCTTGGTTCTAGTATTTGGTTTATATTCTTTTCACTCTGATCCTGGTGTTAGTCATGTAAAGCTAAGGTGCTGGCTTTGCCCTTTTCCCAAATGGTGTGTCTATCTTAAATTTATACTTTTTTCCCCCTGCTGTACCACTCCCGGATTGATTTTTTTCCTTTTTATTTCAAATGAGACAGAGAGAGGGAGAGATACCCCTGCACTGCTCTGCCATCTGTGGAGCTTCCTCTAGGTGCCGTGGGTCCAGGCTTGAACACAGGTTCTGTGTATGGTACATAGGCCTTACTGGATGAGCTATCTGTCTCCTGCCCTTTAACAATGGAAAAATGTGTTCCTTTTCTCTTTCGCATTTAGTCTCTTACTGTAAAGAAATGATCTCAGTCTCATGCCCACCATAAGACTGTGCCCCAGGGTCTAGCCCTCCAACCTCTTCCCTGAACAGTTCCCACTTTCCTGCTGCTGCTGCCTCCTGTACCCATACCTCAAGCCCTGAGGCTGTGTGTACAGCCCAGCCCCCACTGCTTTGAAGGAAGCTTTGGTGCTGTGGTCGCCTTCACTCTGTCTGCCTTCTCTATCTTAAAAATAAATAATAATAATGAAAACTATGGGGCCAGATGGTAGATTAGTGATAGAGCATGTTTCATGTGTGTGAGGCCCCAGGTTTGATCCCTGGCACTGACTTAACAAGACAGACAAGATATCATAAGCAGTAGAATAGTACATTGCCCTCCCCACCCCACTCAATTACAGGGGGAGGGTTGTTGAAATATGTATCTAATGAATGTTGTTTTATGGGGGTGGGGGTGTCTGGCTTAGACCATAAAGCAGATGCAGCAGAGGATGCTGGAGCTCAGAAAGACTCTGCAGAAGGAACTGGTGAGTGCCTCTCTTGTCTCCCCATCACCTGTGCTGTCCTTGGCTCTCCAGTCCTCCTGGAGCAGCCCTGCCTGATGCTGCCCTTCCCCGGTTAGTTGCAGGGGGGCAGATATTGGCTGGTAGGCAGGGCAGGGGCCTTGCCAGCTAGAATACACCTCTGTAGAGTGGCTGTTGCCTTGGACACACACCATTCTCCCAACTTGTTTGTTGTCTGAGGCGTTAGGGCAGTAGTGTGTGCACTGCATGTTGTAGCAGAGTGCCAAGTCAGGTGCCCTGGCTGGGGTGTCCACTGCCGTAGCTGTTCTGATGTACAAAAAGGATATATCCGGGGGCCAGGCGGTGGCGCACTTGGTTAAGCGTGTACATTACAATGCACAAAGATCCAGGTTCAAGCCCCTGGTCCCCACCTGCAGGGGGAAAGCTTCACAAGTGGTGAAGCAGGGCTGCAGTTATCTCTGTCTCTATCTTCTCTCAATTTCTGTCTTTATACAATAATAAATAAACAAAACATTAAAAAAATTTTTTTTAAAGGATATATCCGAACTTTTCTAGAGGTTTTCTTTGCTTCCTCCCTCCCAGTTATCCATCCTACTTACAGGGGCTGAGTTTTCCTCAGACTCTGGTGCTTTCTTCCTAGGTGCATCCCTTTTCACCCTACTATACAGAATGTGACATAAAAACAGTAGGTTACTATAGCTTGGGCCAGGTGAATTTTACACTGTGTTGGAGTCCAATGTAGCGTTTTTCCATTTGGTTTTCTTAGAAAATCAGACCCGATAATGAACTTTTTGAAGTCCGAGAGAAGTCTGGCTCCGAGATACCAAACATGGCCCCTTCTGTCACAAATAATGCCGACCTGACTGAAGCCAGAGAGATCAACTTTGAGTACCTTAAACACGTGGTTTTGAAGTTCATGTCCTGTCGTGAATCTGAGGTAAAGGGTTTCTGACTTGTCTCCTGGATATGAAGTTCCATCCAAGGCCTGGCTTATTTGACCGAGCCGTGGTGGCTTCCCATCAAATTCATTTTCTTTTCTTCCACATTTCTTTGACTTCATCCAGTGTGGACAGTCATTTCTCCAGCCAGTACTGACCTGTTCGTTGAGCAGCAGACAGCCAGGGACCAAGCAGGGCTCCTGGTAGATACGTGTGGGAAGCTGAGGCCAAAATCAGGGAAGTCAGTCATCCAGCTATCCTGCATCCTGCTAGATAAGAGCAGGAGAGCTGTTATGGCTCTCCTGGTTATATTGCTTTTCCCTGAAGTAAAAGATAGGAGAGAAGAGAACTTGTCATAGATGTCAGGCCTCCACCCTCCACCCCCCTGTCCTTGCTTACAGAGGTGGGAGTACAGACCAGGAGCAGAACCAGGAAATGCTACAATTCAGCTTCCTGGTGGCTCCCCCTTCCACTAAGGGTTTTGGCAGCAAAACTTACTTTCGATTTTTTTTTTAATACCAGAGCACTGATCAGCTCTGGCTTATGGTGGTGTGGGGGATTGAACTGGGAACTCTGGAACCTCAGGCATGACAGTCTCTTTGTATAACCGTTATGCTGTCTAACCCCGTGCAAAATTTACTTTCTTTCAGGCTTTTCATCTTATAAAAGCAGTATCAGTATTGCTGAACTTTTCACAAGAAGAGGAGAACATGCTCAAAGAAACCCTGGAGTATAAGGTAGGATTCTCTGATATCCAGCTTCCAAAATTTGTGGCTAGAAACCCCAGCATTAGTGAATGAGACCAACTCACAGCTGCATCACCAGTCAGGAGGTGCTTTTGATAATAAACTGACAGGAATTTCTGAGCATAGGCTTTGCTCTTATTTGTCCATTAAGCTTTGGTTTAACAAACTCAGGACCTCATACTTGAGAGTCCGATGCTTTAGCCACTGTGCCACCTCCCAGACCACTTGCAAAGTATTTTCATTGATATCACTTCATCAGTAGCCTTAGGTCTGACCTAGTACCCACTTTAAAATGTGTGTGTGTGTTATTTTTTATGGCTGGGTGCTGGTGTACCTGGTAGAATGCACACATCACATGTACAAGGACACAAATCCCTGTACAGGGGTAGCTTCATGAGTGGTGAAGCAGTGCTATAGGTGTGTCTTTCTCTTTCTATCTCCCTTCCCCTCTCAATTTCTACCTCTATGAAAGAGAAAGCACCACACACTGAAAAAGGGGGAGGGTTAGAAGCTCTACTTTGAGCAGTGGGCTTTGTAGTACAGGCAAGCCCCAGCAGTAACCTTGCTGGCAATGAAAAGAAAAAGGGCTTGAGGAGATAGCATAATGCTTATGCAAACAACTCTCATGCTGGAGGCTCTGTGGCTACAGGTTCAATTTCTGGCACTTCCATAAGTCAGAACTGAGCAGTGTTCTGGTTAGAAAAAAAAAAAATTATGAGAGAACATGAATAAGTAGTATAGTACAGTGGGGGAGATAGTATAATGCTGATATTAAAAGACTTTCATAGGATCAGGCAGTAGCGCAGCCGGTTAAGTGCGCATGGCATAAAGCGCGAGAACTGGCATAAGGATCCCGATTTGAGCCCCCAGCTCCCCACCTACAGGAAGGTCACCTCACAGGCAGTGAAGCAGGTCTGCAGGTGTCTTATCTTTCTCTCCCCCACTCTGTCTTCCCCTCCTTTCTCGATTTTTCTCTGCCCTATCCAACAATAAAACAACAAGGGCAACAAAAAGGGGAAAAAATGGCCTCCAGGAGCAGTGCATTTATAGTGCAGGCGCTAAGCCCCAGTGGTAACCCTGGATGCAAAAAAAAAAAAGACTTTCATGCCTGAGGCTCTGAGGTCCCAGGTTCAATCCTCTACATCACTGTAAGCCAGAGCTCTGGTGTAAAAGGAGGAAAAAAAAAAAAAAAAAAAAAAGAAAGACAAAACAAAGAAGTGTAAAAAAAAAAATTACTTATAGTTCAGTATTTTGTTCCTGTCAACTGAGGTTTTAGTTTTTCCTATTTCCTTCCATTCTTGGAATGGGCTCTGCCTTTGCAGACTGATTACCACAACCACTGCTTCACCTGCTCCGCTCACAGCAGCCAGACTGTGGAGGGAGGAGAGCAGTCTAGGATGGTTGAGGGGCCCTATTAGCTCTGGTTGAGTGTCTCACCTCAGGAGCCTTTTCTATTTCAAACACAGATGTCGTGGTTTGGGTCCAAACCAGCTCCCAAGGGCAGCATCCGGCCATCTATCTCCAACTCTCGGATACCATGGTCCTAGAGAGAACAACCCAAGGATGGAGCTCCATGGGCTGACACTTTTTCTGTGAAAAGAACACTGATACACCAGTCTGGGTGGGTTTTTAAACACTGTAACTGCAGTATTTTGTATAAGCATCTAAATATTGTTTACAAGACTTAAGGCCCACTTCCCTGAAGACTGACTGACTACAAAACTCAGGAGGTAGCTGATCCTATGTCGTTCTGCTCACAAAACAGGAGGGTCCTGGCACTACTCACATTTCCACAATGCTGTTAAAATTCCAGTTCTGGCCAGTCACCCTGTCTTCACCTAAATCTTCTACCTTTTAATGTCAGTGCTTAAAGCTGAAGTGGTCATCAGCATCTGTCAGAAAGGAGACAATAGATCCACTGTGTGTAGTGATGGCGGATGTAAGGACAGCCCTATGGAATGGTACCCAGCAGGTTAGACCCACCTGTTTCTGTGGAAGAACCAACTCGGAGCGTGTGGCTTTTGAAAATTCCCTCTCATTAGCATGTCTGGGTTCTGATGAGTTAGGAGGTGCTTTTTAACCCCTCAAGAAAACATTATTACCATGTTGCTCAAACCACCTAGAACTTTAGATGTGTACATCAAGGTACTCTAGGGCCAGTGTGGAATAATGAATGTGCAACCCATGACAGTATCTGTTACTGAAGAAAAGTAGCAAATGTATTAAGATCCTAAGGATAGTACCAAATACACTCAATTGCCTTTTTAATGAATGTACCTGTCTTGAAAAGGTTGCTGGTAAACGATTTTTTATAGCTGAAATTCTTCACCACTATAAACATGTCTTCTGTATTATAAATATAAATATATATATTTAAATGATGTTCTTATAGGAAAATCAGAACATCAAGAGAAAATTTATTTCTAAGATTGGAATTCCTGTCCTTTTATTGCAGTTTTGCTGGCATTCTGTGGCATCTGCTTCCCTCTGTAGTGGTATTATTTTCATCTGCTCTGCTCTTAATTCTGTGTTATAACACTAAGCAAATGCTAATCATATGTTTTACTGTTGACATTGTTATGTTCTAAGGAATCAGTAGCTGTCCTTTTCCTCAATCTTGACCAAAACACTGGAGGTGCTCTGCCTTGTATACAGAGCTACCATCTTTCTCTTACCCTAGGCCCAAATTTTTATGGTATCACATTTATATAAGGTGTCTGGACAGCCCCCAGCTGGCTGCCAGTGCACAAAACTCTGCAGATGGCTCTGGCAGGGACTGGATTATTAAAGAACAGGAAACATGCTTGTCCTGGATAAGCAACTGTTACCAAGTCTAGAGGAAAACGGCTGACTGCAAGTTTCACTAGTAAAAAAACTAGTAACTAGAGCCCCGAAATTTATTACCACTTATCTAACAATGTAAAGTTGTTTCTCAATTATGTTTAGGGCTAAAACATAAAATATCTCACAATAATTTGCAGGGTTAGTCTCCATTTCTAGGCACCTAGAAGACCAAGTGCAGCACCACCCAATCTGAACACAGGCTGTCTGCCATCCTAGTGGCCCTTTCTCCTATACCTACCTTCTCACTGGCTCCTCCCTGCAGATGCCTGTCCTTTTTAGAATGCAATTTTCCACTTTCCTAGTGGAGACAGGAAATAGGAGTTCCATCTGTTCTGTTAATTTTGACAGTAAGAGGTAGCTTAAAAAAACTTCTTGCCAGCTGTTGCAAGGCAGAATCCCTCGGACAGGGTTTTCAGGGTTTGCCAGTGGCTTCAGTAGTTGTGGGAGCTTCAGTCCTGACTCTAGCCTTTGAGCTGGTCACACACTCCATGTCCCCCTGGCAGTTTGGGGTGCATTTGGTGGGGCGGGGGGCCAACACGTAAGTCAGTACTTGGTTTAAGGAGGATTCAATCTAATCAGGCTTTCCTCCTGCATGTTGAATCTCCTTCAGCTTTAAGAGGAAGAGTGGAGCATATACTCTAAGTGACTTAATGCACTTTTACTTGTATAAAATGTTCTGTGTTAAAACAGTATATATAGCCCTTTATAAGAGTGTTGGATATTGATCTCTCCATCTTGTAAATAGGGATTGTATTATCTAAAACTGCTGTAGAAAACTCATTTGTTGTGCAATACACTTTTTGATGATTAAAGCTCTTCAATCCATATGTAGCTAGTCTTACTTGATACAGTTTGGTATGTCAAAATTCCTTTCACTTGTTCAATTTGGTAATTATGTCTCACACTCAGTATTTCAAAGCCAACTTAAAGGACCAAAGGAAGTTTTGGTGGAGATGGGGCTTCAAGTATACACACTCTCACAAGCTCTGATAGTGACAGAGCTACCATAGCACCAGACACGCAATTCACGGGCCGTGGCACCTCCCATGTAGTTCTGGGGTTCCAAGCTGGGCTGTGCACAACGCTAAGTACACATATGACTACCCTGTGAGCTGTCTCCAGCCTGCTCAGACCTGAGTCAGGACATGTTAAGCAAAGCTTCCTAAAAGTCCACTCTTAAGACTAAGTACAGTCACACAAACTTTTAAAACATAAATTAATTATTGAATGTTTGGCACTTTATTAAACAAGCTCCAAAATTACATACAAATCAAAAGAGTAGAAACAATAAATATTCAGCAAAACATCTCTCCATAGCAGCCAGTGGCACTGTGGCCCAGATCTGAGGTCCTTTTGTGGTAGGAGGCCTATGGGTCGCCATGCTTGCTCCAGGGACTAGCCAAACAGGCTTGTTTCCAGAACGGTTGACCTCTCAATTGTCATCCCACTTGTTACCAACTGTTTTTTCACATACATAAAACACACTGCAAGTATATACTAATAAGCCAAGAGCTTTATTGATGCAGCAGGCACTTTACAATGAACCCAAGAGAGCCTGCCTTTCCTGGGAGGCTGGGATGCTGTACACAAATCCTGGGGGCTTTTCCACTTAAAAAAAAAAAAAAGTTTTCCTCCCTGCCACAGCCCTTGTATCTGCACCTGCACCAATCACCCCTCTCCCATTTTAAACAGGCAGTGCACACAGGCACACCTGACCAACGCTGGCCAGTCACTCCGGTAGACAGTCACAACAACAGTTCTGCATGTCTCATTGACAAAGGCATAGACTATCAGATCCTGCAAAGGATTTAGGAAACAGTAAGACGATTTCTCCCTCCACCTTGAAAATAAAATACACTTCAACGGATGCATGTCCTGAAATAGTTTACTTGGGAGTTCCTAGGAAGATGGTCCAGTGTCAATCCCTTCTTCAGCCTGTGCATCCAAAATTCTTCTCAAGGTAACATGAGTCTTTTGTTTGTTTTTAAACAGTCTTTCTTGCTGTAAGAACTCTTATAATGGAGCCTAGTCCTCCTACTGCTAATGCCTGTGGGGCAGGAAAAGGAAACATGTCAAATGAGACCTGCCTGCTAGAGTGATGGGACCACACCATGTCACAGACTCTGAACAAGGATTCCTACAAGAACCATTAGGAAACAACAGAGCCCACATTTTAGTACAGAGCCCTGTCCTAGTGCCTGGGTCTCAAAGAGCTTCTATTAATAAGTTTCGAGGCAGCAGAGCTGAGCTTAAGAACACTGACACTGTCTGCCACACGCGAAGAACCCCAAGTTTCTAGCCTGCAGGCACTTCTCTCAACACTTAAATAGCACAGGTATACTAGAGTTGCCTCCTAGAACCCTCATGAGAAATGCCAGTAAGGATAGCACCAAAGTCACCTTAAAGGGATCAAAAGGCCTAGCCTCCACCTTGCAAAGCACTGTGACCATCCCCACCCAGTAAGCCCAGGAGGTCACCTGGATGAGTAGGCAGGACAGCCTACTACACCCTCCAGCAGGAACAAGATCACATTCCCATGTCACCAAATCTGCTCAAGTGGCTCTACCTCTCGAGTAAGAGGACCACTTCCTTAAGACTCAACAGCCGGCAGAGGGTAGATAGCATAAAGATTATACAAACAGACTCTCATGCCTGAGGCTCCAAAGTCCCAGATTCAATCCCCCACACCACCATAAGCCAGAGCTGAACAGTGCTCTGGTTAAAAAATAAAAATAAAAAAAGCTCCCCACCTACAAGGGAGTGAAGCAGGTCTGCAGGTGTCTCTCTTTCTCTCCCCCGTCTTCCCCTTCTCTCTCCATTTCTCTCTGTCCCATCCAACAATGACGACATCAATAACAACAACAATAAAACAAGGGCAACAAAAGGGAATAAATAAATAAATAAATGTTAAAAAAAAAAAAGACAACAACCTTGTAGGAAGGGCTTTGTGAGAGTAGCTGCCTGCTGCCTTTTAATGGGCAGGGGACTTTGGCAAACAGGCAGAACACAGGTTTAACAAAAGGTGTTAACTCTTCTACTGACCCAAGCAAGAGACAAGCAAAGTTTCTACTGCTTTGTGTGGATGAAGACCCTATTAAGTGACTTGCTAAAGACTCTACCATTGTAGTCTCCAGCCTGACTAGGCTGAGACCAAAGCAGGAAGCCCTAAGAGCCAGCTGGAGGGTTCCACCTACGTTCCCAAGACACCACCAGCACCAATGCGAAGACCATATTATAAAGCCCCAGTCACCAGCCCTCTTGGACTCCCCTTCTACCATACCATGTCAAGTCACTTGCTCCATGTCCCAGCAGCTAGAGCAACTATGACCAGTGGAGGCAGTAGACCCCTGCCAGGGACTTCACAGAGAAAGGTCAGTGATCAGATGCTACAGGTTACTTCCACATGACCCCTTAGTCTTATATACAACCAGACTGCTTTGGAAAGGCTGGCCTGCTGCTTCAGATAGTTGTGGGGCAGTCAGAGGGCTGTCTGTGCGGGCTACGTGTTCACATACCTTTTCATGCCACTGGAGTAACACTGCACTGCTATTTTCTGTGGGCTTCTCAAACCCTTTATAAATGTACTTCATTAACAAGTCAATGCCATTTCTGTCCAGTGATTGCACAGCCTGCTCAATTTCGCTGCTCTTAAAATTTGTAAGCACTTTCAGCACCACGCCCTGGGCTCGTTCCTACAGGGGAAAGAGAAAGGGAGTGAGGACCAAAGCCATGGCCCAGGCACTTCTACACCGCCAACCCCTCTACCCCGTGAAGGTATAGAAACATGAAACCAAATGGTCAGCTCACTAAAAACTGCCTTCTTTATTTCTTTTAATATTTATTTGTTGCCTTTTCTTGCCCTTGTTTTACTGTTGTTATTGTTGTTGATGTCATTATTGGACAGGACAGAGAGAAATGGAGAGGGGAAGGGAAGACACAGAGGGGGAAAGACAGACACCTGCAGACCTGCTTCACCGCCTGTGAAGGAACTCCCCTGCAGGTGGGGAGCCGGGGGCTCGAACTGGGATCCTTACGTCAGTCCTTGTGCTCTGCGCCACCTGCGCTTAACCCTCTGTGCCACCACCCAACTCTCAAACTGCCTTATTTCTTTTTTTTTAATATTTATTTTATTTATTCCCTTTTGTTGCCCTTGTTGTTTTATTGTTGTAGTTATTATTATTGTTGTCGTTGTTGGATAGGACAGAGAGAAATGGAGAGAGGGAGGGGAAGACAGAGAGGAGGAGAGAAAGATAGACACCTGCAGACCTGCTTCATCGCCTGCAGGTGGGGAGCCGGGGTTCGAACTGGAATCCTTATGCCGGTCCTTGTGCTTTGCGCCACCTGCACTTAGCCCGCTGCACTACAGCCTGACTCCCTCAAACTGCCTTATTTCTAACTTGAAAAAAATAAAAAGAAGGGCAGAGGGTAGAGGGCATAATGGTTATGCAAAGAGATTCTCATGCCTGAGGCTCTGAAGTCTCAGGTTCAATCCCCTGCACCACCATAAGCTAGAGCTGAACAGTGCTCTGGTTAAAAAATTAAAAATAAATAAAAATAAAAAGTGGGCTGGAAATTTTTATTGATTTAAACTTAAAAGTAATTCTTATTGATGGTAAGTTTTCCCATTTATTGGGGGAGGGGGAATAAGAATTTTAGGGGGGAGAAAAAAAAAATCACTGTCCTAGGGGCCAGGAGGTGGCGCACCTGGTTAAGCGCACACATTACAGTGCGCAAGGATCTGGGTTCAAGTCCCTGGCCCCCACCTGCAGGGGGAAAGCTTCACAAGTGATGAAGCAGATCTGCAGGTGTCTCTCTGTCTCTCTTCCGCACTATATCCCCTCCTCTGACAATTTCTCTCTGTCTCTATTCAAAAATCAATAAATAAAGATTTAAACAATTAAAAAAAAAATCACTGTCCTGGGTGACATCAGCAAGGCTCTACAGTGGATCACAACTATGGGGATATTTACCTACTTATTTACTTTGTAATGAGGCAGAAGAGAGATCAGAGCAACTCTCTGGCATATGTGGTGCCAGAGATTGAACACATGATTGCATGCCTCCAAGTCCAGAGCTCAGGCGCTGTACTTTCTCCCAGGCCACTGGGAATCTTGAGAGTGCAGCAGTATCTCTCTGCACTTATACCCAGTAAGAGGGGTCACTTCCCTCCGTGTCTGGGGTACCACTACTGATTACATCAAGATGCTGTCACAAAATGACAAAGTCCCCTTCCCTTGCACTAAATTTTTGACAGCCTCTCTGATGCAGTAAACTGTATCTCCTCACCTGTTTTTAATTGGCAAGAAACCTTAAAAGCACAAGGGGGAAAAAAAACCCTATGCAGAGAAAGTCTTAATAGTCTATAAAAGCATAGCCACTGATAAGTCAGTCCCGCTGGGTGAGCTGATTTGTAATTTTGCTAATCAGCAAAGGCTGGTCTGACTTCTCGCCCTATGAGGCCCTGGGGAAGAGTGAGAATTTCTTGGGGGAGTTTTTATCTTTAACACTGACATCTTTGATGGCTTCTGTGGAAACACTGCCCAGTGCCAACTCACTCCCCTGGCAGATCTTCAGAGGCAGAGATGAAACAGACACTGTCTGGGGGCCCCAGGGAGTTCACACTCGGCTGAGGAAACAGATTAACAGCCCAGTCCCAACAACATTCTGCAGAGCTGCAGCAAACCCCCCTTTACCTTCACAGCTTGATTCTTGGTGTTGACAGGAGAGTTCCGCAAAGCAGCATGAAAGGCCCGAAGCATGTCCCCTGTGCATCATCATCAGTTAAGGATGGCTAGGCTCAAGTATGTCCAGGCTTTCAGAACTGAACTCATCTTAAAAACACCTGGAGGGGGCCAGGAGATAGTTCACCCAGTAAAGTACACACTTAACCATATATGAGGTCCCAGATTTGAACCCTGGTACCACATGGAAGCACCACAACAGGGAAAGTTCCATGGATGGTGGGACAAGGAGTGTTTTCTCTCTCTGAAATAAATGAGAATGTCAGCCAGACACAGTGGAATTGCATATGTGCAAGGCATTGTGGGAAAAGAAACAACAGAATAAAAGCAAACTGTCGCATCTTACCCACCCACCTCCCACTGCTGGCTTCCATGTGGGCAAAGCCTATTTAGAGAAGCCTGGAGCATTCTCGAGTAGAGGGTATCTCTCTACTCTGCAAAGTCCTCTTTCAGTCATCCCTTAAGTTCCTGAAAGCAACTTTGAATGTTCATACATTCACTCCCTGAAAGGCAATACGAAAGCAAAAGCTCTCAGAAGTAACTTACTCAAAATTGGGCAAAACCTGATTTAATTTTTAGTCTGTATGGTACATCAATCAGTCCCACCAGGTCCTCACAACCACCAAGTAAGATCAGCATTCTCATCTTCAAAAAGAGCGAAAGCACAGAGATTTAGGTATGCATCTGACGATTTTACCAGCTACACTACTAAAGGAATTAAGACATGCTAAGACTTTTGCCTTACGAAACCTCTTAGGTCTGTGAGGCATCAAGTACTTTTTTTTTATTGAATAGAGACAGAGAGAAACGGGGAGAGGAGGTGGAAATAGCAAAGAAGACAGGGAGACACCTGAAGCTGTACTTCACCGTTTGTGAAGCTTTCCTCCTGCAGGTGGGGAGCAGGGGCTTGATCCCAGGTCCTTGCGCATTGTAATGTGTGTGCTTTACCAGATGCACCACCACCTGGCCCCTGAGGCACCAAATTCTATAAGAGGGAGAATTTACTCATCTAAAAAGAACCTTTTGCAAACAAAACGAGCAGATCCAATCCCAGTACCACCTGACAATTTTATTTATTTATTACTAGAGCACCGCTCAGCTCTGGCTTATGGTGGTGCAGGGATTGAACCTGAGACTCTGGAGTCTTAGGCATAAAAGTCTCTTTGTGGGGGTCGGGCGGTGGCGCAGTGGGTTAAGCACATGTGGTGCAAAGCTCAGGGACCAGGGTAAGGATCCCGGTTCGAGCCCCCGGCTCCCCACCTGCAGAGGGGAGTTGCTTCACAGGTGGTGAAGCAGGTCTGCAGGTGTGCAGGTGTCTTTCTCTCCCCCTCTTCTCTCCATTTCTCTCTGTCCTATCCAACAACGAACAATATCAACAATGGCAATAATAATAACCACAACAAGGCTACAACAAGAAGGGCAACAAAAAGGGGGGGGAACGGGGGGCTGGGAAATGGCCTCCAGGGGCAGTGGATTCATGGTGCAGGCACCGAGCCCAGCAATAACCCTGGAGGAAAAAAAAAAAGTCTCTTTGCAATAACCATTATGCTGTCTTCCCCCATCCTGTGACACCACATTATTTTATTGAGTTCTGAATACGTAGCACTCAAAGTTACAATCTGGGTTAAGTCCCCAAAGGTGACACCTATTTTAAACTGACTTACATCACCCAACTTTCATTTCCTCATCTGAAACACTAGCTTCAGCCAAAAGGCTTCAAAAATAGAACAAAGAACAGATTCTGCCCTATGAGGTCTCTACCCCTGTTGGTGCAGTGATACCCACGTATGAACAGCCTCCAGAGCCAACAGAATCCACCCACCCAGCAGCCACTTGCATGGAGGTTCCTGCGCCAGCTCAGCTTTAACCCATCTCCCTTAATTCAGAGGCAGCACCCCACACTCCTGTATCTGTAGACTTCAGAATGTCTTTTCATTAGTCAGGTGGGTCGGTCTAATATCGACCTCTGATAACTGCTACCTCGTAATTTTTTTCTAATTTGATATAGCAGAGCAGAAAGGAGACTATCAGAAATCAGCAAGGAAAGCTAGACGGGCATGGCTGGAAAACAGCCATCTGTAAAGCTAAGGAAGAACGACTAGTTGGGCGTGGGGAGAGTCACCTGTGGAGCCAGGTCTCTCAAGCCTGCATACAAGTGTTGGTGGGTACGGGCCCTAGAGCAGCAGGGGAGCAAGGAGAACACCAATGCGACCTACAAGTCACAAGCCAGTCTGTGCACTCAGCTGCTTGTAGGTCCTTTTAGAAAGCAAGCTGTGTTGGGAGTTGGGTGGTAGACAACGAAAGGGAATGAATAAATATTAAAAAAAAAAAAAAATTGAGAAAGCAGGCTGTGGGGTGGCTAGAGAACCATACCTAGCCCTCCAGACCAGTTTTTCCCTTTCCTTTTTTTTTTTTTTTTTTTGTCTCCAGGGTTATCTCTGGGCCTGGGGTCCCTGTATTACGAATCCACTGACCATTTTTTCCATTTTTGTTTCCACTGTCAAACAGGAGGGATAAGACAGAGAGAAACTGAAAGGGAAAAGGGAAAGAGAAAGATAAGATACGTGCAGATCTGCTTCCCCACTTGTGAAACAACCCCCCTGCAGATGGGGAGCTGGGGTCTCAAACCAGGATCCCTGTGCTAGTCCTGCTTAACCCGGTGTGCCACCAGCCAGCCCTCCATAACAGTTTTTTAAAATATTTATTTATTCCCTTTTGTTGCCCTTGCTTTATTGTTGTAGTTATTACTATTGTTGTTATTGATGTTGTCATTGTTGGATAGGACAGAGAGAAATGGAGAGGGGAGGGGAAGATAGAGAGGGGGAGAGAAAGATAGACACCTACAGACCTGCTTCACCACCTGTGAAGCGATTCCCCTGTAGGTGGGGAGCCGGGGGCTCAAACCAGGATCCTTAGGCCAGTCCTTGCGCTTTGCGCCACCTGTGCTTAACCTGCTGCACTATCGCCCGACTCCCAGATCAGTTTTTTAGTCACAGCACTACTGATGTTTGAGACCGGAGACTCTATTCCTCATGGGGTTATTCTGTGCCTTGTAGGATATTCAGCAGCCTCTACTCACTCAGTATGCTATACTAAACACTCCTATTTGACAGTGGAAATGTCTCCAAACACTGGCAAATTTCTTCAAGGAAGGGGTGCAAACCTGTGCTCTAGACAAATCCATGCTCCAGGCTACCAGAAACTACAAGGGAGGTAGAGGCAAATGGTCTGGGAGGTGGTGCAGTGGATAAAGCATTAGATTCTCAACCATGAGGTCCTGAGCTCAATCCCCGGCAGCACATGTGCCAGAGTGATGTCTGGTTCTTTCTCTCTATCTTCCTCATGAATAAATAAATTACTTAAAAAAAAAAAAAAAGAGGCAACAAATACTTTAAAATACCTACAAGGGGCCATGAAGATAGCACAATAGTTTATAAAGCAGGCTTTCAGATTCAATCCCTAGCACTTCTGCAAGCCAGAGCTGAGCAGTGCTCTGAGAGGGGAAAAAAAAAAGTCTAAAAATCTCTACAAGATCTCAGGTGCTTTCAAGTCATCTCATGACTACCTGTGAGACAAAAATTACTTTTGAGGTTCAGAGAAATGACCTGTCCAAGGTTGCAAAGCTATTTATTTATAAGCTACCAATGGTGTAACATGCCAAGCATGCCTGAATCTAAACCCAAACGCTTTCCAGAATCCCCCACCTGCCACTCTACCCTCAGAACCAAGCTGCTCCTGCAGGTCACTAGCTGTGTGTCCAGTGATGCTTCCGTGTAACCTGGAAGGGAAGCATGCTTCTTTCTTTCTTTTTTAACTTACAGGGGGACCAGGGGCTCCAACCTAGGTCCTTGTGCACTGTAACAAGTATGTTCAACCAGGTGCATCACCACCTGGTCCCGAAAGCATGTTTCTTCATTCATCAGAGGATACTGAGCTTCAAAGAGGATATGTGACCTATTCAAGGTCACATAGTCACAGCCTGGTAGAGCCGGACCACACAGCCCATATATTTTCTTTCTTTCTTTCCTTTTTTTTTTTTTTTTTAAACCAGAGCACTGCTCAGCTCTGGCTTATGGTGGTGCAGGGGACTGAACCTGGTACTATGGAGCATCAGGCATGAGTCTCTTTGCATAACCATTATGCTATCTACCCACTGTGCCCCTGCACATTCTATACTTCATCTGTGTGGCAGTCTCCCCCCATCACTTGCTTCCCTATACAGAACTAGGTCAGGTCTCCACCTACCTTCTTCCACTTCAATCAATCAACCTCTCCATCCCTACTCTCTGTCTCGGACCTAAGACTCCTAGAAGTCTGCTAAACAGTTTAAGTTCAATGATCTAATACAACTCCAAACCTGGCACACGAAAAACTAAAGCTTATCATGCACCAATAATTATCAATAAATAGCTAGCTCCTCCTCCCTCACTGGACCCAACATTTGCCAAGATTTCAGTTCTCACCTGCTACCCTTCCTTTCCCCAATCCCAAGAGGTACTCTCTCTATGGTAACAAGATTTGCCACTGCCACTAGCAGCAACACTATTATTCCCTGGCTGGCTAAATCTGGTCTCCAAGCAGCCTCAAAGAAATTATCACTGGTCAGGGGCATATCCAGAGATATTTCAAGGCTTCAACAAAGCCTTGAAACACCAAGACCAAGAGGAGATAAGTAAACCTTGTTTTCCCCATTTGTGGCTGTTCAGGGCTACAGGCCTGACCCTGGAGTCCTTTTGACACAGACTGCCCATGAGCCAGGACCTGAAGCAGGCTGGAAAAACAACTTTCCCTCACCGAGGTCCTGCTCATGACCTCATTTCACTAGTGGGCCAAGCACGGTGAGCCTGATGGGGCAGGAAATACAAGTTTGAATCCCCACCTTGGTTAATACATTCCTATTTAAACAAAGAACATCAGACCATATTTTGTCTTAAAAGGCATACAGGAGGAACGACAGGACTCCTCCCAAAAGCATTTTTGGGGCCTGACTTCCCAAGCTGAGTCAACTGATTAAAACACCCAGAACCTGATTTAAATAAAGCAGGAGCCTCCAACCCTTACCAGGCAAGTGCGGGGGAGGGGCGGGCATTTCCTGCAACACCATTTCAATAAAGAAAAATCTTTCCTGTGAGAATAAGTCAGTTTCCTGTGCTCAACCTGCTCAGGGACCGAGCAGGCTGTGACAACCACCTCTATTTTTAATCTTGTTGTCTAAATGCTTATTTTCTGTGGTCACAAGAATAGTCATTTCCAGTCAGGCGGCTCTACTTTTAACAGTTCACTTAGGCAGTCTAGTGTTGCTTTCCCCCCCCCCTTTGAGCTCTAAACCACTAGTCTTTCCCACGGCTTCCTGCAGAAGGGTACTGGGGGAGAAGAGCCAAAACTACACTTGTTGAATGTGGCGGAGACCGTCAAGGTCGAAAAAGCCAACGGAGCTCATAGGAAACCTAGGTTAAGTGAGCAAGGGGCTTGAAACCCGTGGGTGGGACCCACGGCAGCGGGGGGAGGGGGCGGGGCACCAGCTCGGGCTCGCGAGCCGGACGGGGGCTCCGGCCTGCGCGCCCCGCCCGCCCCGGGCCCAGCCCCCCGCTGCAGCCCCCACCGCCCTCTGCGCGGTGCTGCAACCAAGCCCAAGCACCGAGCCCGGGAGCCGCCCCGGCCGCTCAGGTACTCAGCGGTGGCTCATCTCGGCCCCTCCCGCCGCCCAAGCCCCCGAAATGCCTTCACCCCCCACCCCCACCGGAGGCCTGTCCAAGGACGGGGAGCCCAAGGAAGGTTCAGCCTGGACGGGCTGAGGAGGCACTGGGGAGAGAAGGGAGACCTGGCGGGTGAGCGGGGTGACCGCGGGGCCGGGACGCTCCCGGGTTGCGCAGCGGCAGCCCGTCCACCCGCATCTCGGTGCTGCAGGGGCCGCGGCCAGGTGGGCGCAGTCGGGAGACCGGGTCGGAGGGAGATGGGGGAAAGCTGCCTGCCGAAGGGGGCCAGAACGGACGCGAACTGGCAGGACGACCCGCAGGGGCCGGGGAGAACAGGAGCGACGGTGCCAGCCTAAGGGGCCGCATCCAGGGGCAGAGGGAGCCGGGGCCGAACGCGGCGGGAAGGCCCCGCAGCCGTTTCGGAGAAGGATATTGCCGCAGGAGCCCGTCCACCTCGTTGGGGTCCGGGCCTGGCTCGGCCGCCGCCGCCGCCGCCTCCTCCTGTTCGTCCACGAATTTGTTCTCGTCAAACTCGTCGATGTCCACCCGACGGAAGCGCGAGGACAGTGTGTTCCGGGCCATGGCGGGGGCTGGGCGCCCGCACAGCTACCTCCACTCCGCTCGGCTCCGCACCGGCTCGGGGGCGGGAAGCGCTGGCTGGGCACCTCCTCCGCGCGCAGCCGCCGCTGCCCGCCCACTTCCGGGCCGTGCCGGAAACGGAAGTGAGTGTGGTCGTGGTGGGCGTGGCGTAGGTGGCTGCGCTGCGAAGTCCGCCCGGTGGGTATCCAGGTCAGGTCGCCACCTTGAGCCCCTCGCCTGCCTGGAGATTGGGTCTTCGTGTCTGAGAAGCGGGCGTCCGAGCCGAGCCTTGTGTGCGGTTTAATTACGCCGGTTCTTTGGCTTCCCACCTGCATCCGAGGAGCGTCGCGGGGCACAGGGCACCACAGCGGACTCCAGGGATGGGCGTCCCTGCTCAGACTGAGGGAGGAGCGCTGTTTGGACCACAGACCTTCCAGCCTGGGGAGGAGTGCAGCAGTAATGCTCAAGACCCAGGTTCCATCCTGCCACCGCCAATAGCCAGAGCTGACCGATTCAAGAAATTCTGGCGGCTGGGACGTAGTGCAGTGACTAAAGTTTTTGGCCTTTCAAATAGGAGGTCCCCGGTTCAACTCCTGCTATGGTGTGGGCCAGATCGATGCTCTGGTTTCTCTCCGCTCACATATAAGTAAGCCTTCAAAAAATAAAGAAATACTGGGACTGGAGCAAACTGAGTGGTTTACACAACAGACTTTTTATGACTGAGGCTCCGAAAGCCCTGGTCCTATATCCGGCACCACCATAAACCAAAGGTGCGTGGGGGCGGGGAGGGGGGAACCTCTGGACGGAGGAGACAATGCAAGCCTGATGCTCCAGAGACCCCACATCAATTTTTTTTTTTTGCCTCCAGGGTTATTGCTGGGGCTTCGAAATCACTGCTCCTGGAGGCTTTTTTTCCCCTTTTGTTGCCCTTGTTTTATCGTTGCTGTGGTTATGATTATTGTTATTGCTGTCGTTGTTGGATAGGACAGAGAGAAATGGAGAGAGGAGGGGAGACAGAGGGGGAGAGAAAGATAGACACCTGCAGACCTGCTTCACCGCCTGTGAAGTGACTCCCCTGCAGGTGAGGAGTGCGGGATCAAACCGGGATCCTTACGCCAGTTCTCGCGCTTTGCGCCGCTGTGTTACCGCCAGACGCCCAGAGTTCAATTGCTGGCACCACCACATGTCAGAATCGAGCAGTTAGTTCAACTCTCAGTAATAAAGAAAAAAAAAAAAAAAATCTTGAGTCAGCAAAACAGCTCACTTGGATAGTGCACTGCTGTTAATGAAAGAGGGAGGGGGAGTCGGGCGGTAGCGCAGCGGGTTAAGCGCAGGTGGCGCAAAGCACAAGGACCGGCATAAGGATCCGGATTCGAACCCCGGCTCCCCACCTGCAGGGGAGTCGCTTCACAGGCGGTGAAGCAGGTCTGCAGGTGTCTATCTTTCCTCCTCTCTGCCTTCCCCTCCTCTCTCCATTTCTCTCTGTCCTGTCCAATAACAACAACAATAATAACTACAATAAAACAAGGGCAATAAAAGGGAATAAATAAATATTTTAAAAATTTAAAAAAGAAAGGTAGGAAGAGGGGGCAAGTAGTACACTTGGCAGAGCAGCCGTTGCAATGCTCAGGGAGCCAGGTACAAGGCGCTGGTCCAAACCTACAGTCAGGAGAACGTAAGAAGCACTGCTGCGGGTGTCTCTTTCCCTCTCTCGCTTTATCTCCCCTTCCCCTCTCAATTTCTCTGTTTCTATCCGATAAATAAATAAATGTTTATAAGTAAATAAATATTAAAGAGAAGGGAGGGGATATTTTAAAGATGTTTTGGGGGGGGGGACCATAATGGTTATGCAAAAAGATTTTCATGCCTGAGGCTCCAAAGTTCCAAATTCACTCTCCTGCACCACCATAAACCAGAGCTCTGATCTCTGTATCTTTCTATCTCCCTCTCTCATTAAAAATAACCCCTATGGGAGCCAGGCAGTGGGTTAAGCGCACATGGTGCAAAGCGCAAAGAGGGCATAAGGAACCGGGTTCCAGCCCCCCGGCTCCCCACCTGCAGGGGGTTCACTTCACAGGTGGTGAAGCAGATCTGCCGGTGTCTTTCTCTCCCCCTCCTTCATTTCTCTCTGTCCTGTCCAACAACAATGACAACAATAATAACAACAATGATAAGACAACAAGGGCAACAAAGGGTGGAAAAATAGCTTCCAAGCGCAGTGGATTCATAGTGTGGGCAACCACCGAGCCCCAGCAATAACCCTGGAGGCAAAAATAAATAAATAAATAAATAACCCCTATAGAGAGGTTACTACAGCAAAACAGATAGGACAGCAAGGAATGAATGTAGTGCCAGGATTAGCTGCCTAGGCTGTTGCTTTTCGGGCTCAACCTTAGCCAAAGGTGGCATTGGTTTTCATATCACAATAGTAATAATACGTTCCCCCCTTTTGTTATTTCTTTATTGGGGAATTAGTGTTTTACATTCAACAGTAAATACAATAGTTTGTACATGCATAACATTCCCCAGTTTCCCATATAACAATACAACCCCCACTAGGTCCTCTATAACCCCCCCTTTTTTTTTAATCAGGTCTGCCAACTTCTGCGTTATAGTGGTGCTGGTAGGGATTGGAGCTGGGGCCTTTGGTGCCTCAAGCATAAAAGGCATTTTGCAAAAACCCCTATACCATCTTCTCTCTTCCTTTCTTTCTTCCTTCTCTCCTACCTTTTTTAACCAGAACACTGCTCAGCTATGCCTTGTGGTGCAAAGGATTGAACCTGAGACCTCAGAGCCTCAGACAAGTCTTTTTGCATAACCATTATGCTATCTCCCTGCCCTCTATCTTTTTTTTTTTTAAGATTGATTTGGGCAGGAGAGACAGCCAGTGCAGAGCAGTACTCTTGATTCTGTATCTTTCTCTGTGTCTCATTAAAATAAAACAAATGGACAAAACTCATAGACAGAAGTTGGAAAAGAACAGAAGGGAAAACACAAAGCAGAACCTGCACTGGAGTTGGTGTATTGCACCAAAGACTCTGGAGTGGTGCTGGGGGATGGGTTTCAGGTCCTGGAACATGACGGCAGAGGAGGACCTAGAGGAGTTGAATTGTTATGCGGAAAACAGAAATGAAGGCAGGGGTAGATAGCACAATGGTTATGCAAACAGATTCTGATGCCTGAGGCTCCAACGTCCCAAGTTCAGTCCCCTGCAACACCATAAGCCTGAGCTGACCAGTGCTCTGGTTAAAAAGGAAACCGAGAAATGTTACACATGTACAGACTACTATATTTTACTGTCGACTATAAATCATTAATCCTCCAGTAAAGAAAAAAGTGGGAAAAAGTAACAATCTAAAATAAAATATAAATTATGGGCTGGGGAGATAGTATGATTATGCAAAAAGACTTTCATAACCAAAGGTCCCAAGGTCAATACCCAGAATACCCAGTACCACCAGGAGCTAGAACTGAGCTCTAGCAAAAAAAAAAAAAAAAGTAAAATTATTTATGAGAGAGGAACACAGCATCACTCTGGTACATGAAATACTGAGGATCAACTCAAGACCTATTGCTTGAAAGCTCAACACTTTGATCCACTAAGACATCTCCCAGGCCACTATAATAATTTTTTTCCCTTTTGTTGCCCTTGCTTTTTATTATTGTTGTTGTTATTGATGTCGTTGTTAGATAGGACAGAGAGAAATGGAGAGAGGAGGGGAAGACAGAGAAGGGGAGAGAAAGACACCTGCAGACCTGCTTCACTGCTTGTGAAGTGACTCCCCTGCAGGTGGGGAGCCAGGGGCACGAACCGGATCCTTAAGCCAGTCCTTGCACTTCGCGCCACCTGTGCTTAACCCGTTGTACCTACTGCCTGACTCCCTATAGTTTTGTTTTGTTTTTTAAAACAAAAACAAACAAACAAAAAACCAGGGCACTGCTCAGCCCTGGTTTGTGGTGCAGGGGACTGAACCTGGGATTTTGGAGCCTCAGGCATGAGAATCTCTTTGCATAACCATTATGCTATCTTCCTTGCCTTTTTTTTTTTTTTTTTTTTACCAGAGCGCACTGTTCAGCTCTGGCTGATGGTGGTGTGGGGGATTGAACCAGAGACTTTGGAGCTTCAGGAACGAGACTCTCTTTGTATAACCATTATGCTCTCTACCCCCACCCCAATAATACTTTTTAATGAAATGCTACTCATAGAATTCTTTTCATTGAATTGTATCTACATATGAAAAAATATTACCAGACTGTGAGACTATCTAATCTTGGATGCTAAAAATGCAGGCACCCACAACTGAAGATAGTTACTTAAGTCTCGGGGGGGGGGGGGTCCTGGAAACAGGCAAAGCTCATCTTCCTTTCGGACCCATAACTTGTAGAGGCTGCAGAATCTAATGGTGGGTTGAATCTGGCACATAAGAGAAACAGGGAGGGCACCTGCTTTGCCGTCACACTACCCAAGTTCAAGCCCTGGGCACAGCACACGGGAGAACTATGGCACTGAAGGAGCTCAGTTCTGTAGTGTCTGTCTGTCTGTCTGAAAAGTTGGCTCAAGTGAAGCCCTGGAAACAACGACAACAACAACAACAAAAAAGAGAATTGGAAGTCACAAATGACTGGAATGATGTGAGCATTCAACTTTGGTCACCCAGATCCCTTAGTTCCTCCACCCGCAGGACATCGCCCAAAAATCTATCGATGAATGAATAAGTAGATTCAATCTTCACTATGCCAACTCGACCATGGCATTGATCACCCCGGGCCTCGGTTTCCCAAGGGGCTCAGGTCTCAAGCTCTGTCGGGTGGCGCGGGATTGGGGAACCGGTAGGGGCGGAGCCACAGAGCCATTGGCTGCACCCGCTACCACCCGGTAGTAGTTCCAGAGGTCAACCCCTCCCCTTCCTTTTTCCCTCGGAGCCGGCCCTAGACAGTGTCTTCTGAGCGCGGCATGATGGTAAGGTTCTGCTTATCCGGCGCCATCCGCGAGTTGGGGGGGCTTCAGGGTTTGAATGGGAGGTGCGGGGTGAACCTGGGGGTTCCATCTGCCAGCTGAGCCCGCGGGGCGTCTTGCAGAGTGACGTAACGCGGCCACAACCAACATCCCGTCTTCCGCTCCTCTGACTTGGGCCCGGAGAGTAGCTTGCGCGCTGGCGGTGGCTCCGTCTTGCCGAGCGTGCCCTCGCCGGAGCCTCGGTGTCCCTGCCCAGTTCACGGCCTAGGGACTACTGGGCCCCGCGCACAGGACAGGCCCAGCCGCCGGTTGGGTGGGGTTACCCGGGGAGAAGCAGGGTCCGTGTGGCCGCGGTGAGTGGCGGAGGCCCCCGCCGCGTGTTGACTCGACCCTCTTCACGGCGCAGGCGAAGATTAAGGCGAGAGACCTACGCGGGAAGAAGAAGGAGGAGCTGCTGAAGCAGCTGGACGACCTGAAGGTGGAGCTGTCCCAGCTGCGTGTCGCCAAAGTCACGGGCGGCGCGGCGTCCAAGCTCTCCAAGATGTGAGTCGCGGGGGGCTTCGGGGAGCGTGTTAGCGCCCCGTGCACGCGCTTCGCCTGTGGCGGAGGGCCGGGGAGACAGCACAATGCTTCTGCCGGAAACCTTCGTGCCCCAGGCTCGAGGTCCCAAGTTCGATCCCCAGCATCACCATAAGCCAGAGCTGAGCAGTGCTAATAAAAACTGCAGCTAGGAGCCAGGTGATGGTGCACACATGGCAGTGCGCAAAGGGCCCGGGTTCAAGCCCCTGGTCCCCCACCTGCAGGGGGGAAGCTTCACAAGTGTTGAAGCGGTATTACAGGTGTGTGTCTGTCCAGTAATAAATACAAGTTAAAGTAATTAAAGAACAAGTAAAAGCTTAGAAATAGAGCATCACTGGCACTTGCAGTGCTGTGGCTTTAATCTTTATTATTAAATAGAAACAAATTGAGGGAGGAGGGGAAGGGAGAGACACCTGCAGCCCTGCTTAACCACTCGTGCAAGTATCCCCTGCAGGTGGGGGCCAGGGGCTTGTACACTGGGCCCATGCACACTGTGATGTGTGCATTTAACCAGCTGCATCAATCACCACCTGGCCCCTGGGGGATAACGCTGTCTGAGGTGGTGACAGGAAAAGAAAGTTTAGCCACATCCTGTATTGGAAGGTGATAGGGTAATATGGCTGCATGCTGGACCCTCAGTATTAAACACCTCACACAGCTTGGCTACTAGTTAAACATCCCCACTGCACCTAGGTTTATTTATTACCTACCCTCATAGGAGTTTTTCCCCGTTTACTCTATTTCTGTTTTCTTAAATGTTCCTTCTATGCACGCATTCTGTGCAGTGGCTCCTTAAGTTTAAATGTGGCTCAGCTTACAGGATTCCCTAATACTTAATGACTTCAGTGTGAGGTCCTAAATGGTGTTCAGGTGGAGCTGTGTTTTTCTCCATCTTGATTTATCTCTCTCTCTTACAGCCGAGTGGTTCGCAAATCTATTGCTCGAGTTCTCACTGTCATTAACCAGACACAGAAAGAAAACCTCAGGAAATTCTACAAGGTGAGTGAAGTCTGAGCTTAGCTGCAAGGAGCAGTCTCACCTGTTTCTGGCCAGGGGCATTGTGAAGTTCTGTTGGGGATATGTGCCCAGGCTTTGCCCAAATACAAATGAGCTTTCCTAACAGGTAGCTAGGCCCCCACCCCAGTTATTATCTTGCACAAGCTTATGGTGGTGGAGGCTACATTTTCTTTAAGTCAGTGATAAGGAAGTGACTGGAGGCTTTGTTAACTTTATTTATTGGAGACAGACACGTACAGCCCTGCTTCACTCACAAAGCTTTCCCTCTGCAGTTGGGAACTAGGGGCTGGAACCTGGGCCCTTGCGCATTGTAACAGGTGCGCCACCACCTGCCCCTATATTTTGATTCTTAATTGGCAATGTGTCAATCATTTCCAATTACCTGACAGTGCCAATTTTCTCAGGTGAGGTCCTGAAACCTTAGAGTGGTGAAGTTGATCTTGGTTGTCACGTCCAGCTTATGAGTGTTAAAAGGCAGGAGAATCAGAGCATCACTCTAGCAGAGGACTCAGCACTTTGTGCTAGGTACTTCAGTGCTTTTTTAATGTTGCCACTGTCCAGCATGTTGGAAGTGATCAGATCATATGTTCAGGGTGTTAACTGAGTGGACCTGAGACTTTTGTTTCCTTTAACCAGTGTACTACTCAATTATGGTGGTACAGGGGGTTGAACCTAGAACCTGGGAGCCTTGGGCAGTGAGAGTCTGTTTGCATAGCCATTATGCTATCTCCTGCCTGGCTTTTCCATACATGTTTCACAAAAATGTTCTGGTCTTTTCACTCACTACTGGGTATTTATTATATAAGGGTTCAAGCACAAGAGGAAAACGAATAGGCTACTGTGTGCTACCTTGTTTTTATTATAGTGAATTGGTCGTAAGCTTAGAACATGAGAGGGAGAAAGAACCAGGACATTACTCTGACCCATGTAGTGCGAGAGATAACAATCCAGATTTAT
Organism: Erinaceus europaeus; assembly: GCF_950295315.1. NCBI lineage: Eukaryota > Metazoa > Chordata > Mammalia > Eulipotyphla > Erinaceidae > Erinaceus > Erinaceus europaeus. The sequence continues at coordinate 96,722,157 of NC_080171.1, read as the reverse complement.
GGCGCCACCTCCCAGGCTGCTGGGACTTTTTTTAGATTTGTTTAGTTTACAAGTTAGACCAAAAAGCACTTTGCTTCTTGGCTTACACAGTTGTAGGGGTCAGCTAGGGCCTCAATTACCTGGATCCAGCCGTTTTCCTGGGTACAAGAAATTTGTTTTAATGAGAGGGGGGACTTTTATCCACAGGACCTCCTAGGTGACAGTGCAGAGTTTTTTTTTTTTTTTTTTAGGTTTTTATTTATTCTCTTGCCCTTGTTGTTATTGGATAGGACAGAGAGAAATGGAGACCCGGGGAAGACGGGAAAGACAGATAAGACACCTGCAGACCTGCTTCACCGCCTATGAAGTGACTCCCTTACAGGTGGGGAGCCAGGGGCTTGAACCAGGATCCTTATGCCGGTCCTTGCGCTTTGTGCCACGTGCGTTTAACCTGCTGCACTATTGCCTGACTCCCAGAATATTCTTTTAGAACATCTCTGTTGGATTTCTATGTCAAGAAGCTATTGTGTATCTGGGTTAAGTGACCAGTGGGTCCTAGTGTGGGTATGGTTCCTGGGGTGGGGGAGCTGTTTTCCTGACTGCTGAAGTTGTGGTGCAGAATCGTTGCCTTCATAGCTATCCAATGAGTGCCCGGGTTGGGGCCTCTACCTCAGAACCAAGTGCTGCTCCTAGATCTTTTCTGCAGTAGTACAGACTGTTGTCTGTGTGCATAGTAACCTGGCCTGACGATGTGTGCCTATTGAGTGCCCAACACTGCTGCAGTGACTGGAATGAGAAACAATTTTTATTTTTTTAACCAAAGAAAGCACTTAACAGGTACTGGTGGTGCAGGGCATTGAACCTGGGACTTCAGAGCCTCAGGCATGAGAGTCTTTTTGCATAACCACTATGCTGTCTGCCCCCGGCCCTGAAGCTGAATTTTTAAAAATATTTGTCAATGGTGGGGTTGGGGAAGAATTCAACCCAAAAATTCTGGCATGTGTGGTGCTAGGAATTTAATTCAGTACCTCGTGTGAAAGTCTGGTGTTTTATCCACTGACACCTCCCTGTATGAGGAATGAATGGGGGGGGGCTGTAATTTTCATGTGTAGTTAATGGCTATACAGACAGCAGAGCTCATAGGACCTGTGTACTATAAGGTATGTGGTGAGCAAAGATTTCTAACTTACCCTCATCTGTTAGCTTCTCCCAGAGCACTGCTCGGCTGCTCTGGCTTATGTGGTGGTGCTGGGGGTTAAATCTGGGACCTTAAGTTTCCTGCTCCTGACCTGAATGATAACCAACTTCACACACACCCTCCTCCATCTTCTACTTGGATCAACTGCTTGTTCTTCCATAGGACTATAAATTCCTTGAGCAGGAACCAGGTCTGACTCCTCGCTAAATCATCTACGGGGGGGGGGGGGGGTGGGGTACAGCAGGTTATGTGCACATGGTACGAAGTGCAAGGATCTCTGAGCCTCTGGTTCCCCACCTGCCTGGGGGAGGTCACTTTACAAGTGTATGTATCTATTCCCCTCTCAATTTCTCTGTCTTACCCAAAAAGAACAATGGAAGAAAATGGCCACAGGAGCAGTGAATTGTAGTGCAGGCAGCCCTGAGCCCCCCAGTGAAAGTGCTACTTGGTGGGTTGTCCAGAACTTAAGTAAAACCGAAAAATCCAGCAACCTAGGTGGTTAAATGAACTCTAATGAAATGACTTCTATCGCCAGTCTTGGGTTGACAGTCCCTGTCGTACAATTCCTTATCTTCTGTCTACCCATTAACTACTACGGTAACTCCTAAAGCCCTAGTCTTCAGATTCTCCCCATTCTTGGTCACCCAGGGCAAGAAATACAAGCCTTTGGATCTGCGGCCCAAGAAAACTCGTGCCATGCGTCGCCGGCTCAACAAGCATGAGGAGAACCTCAAGACCAAGAAGCAGCAGAGGAAGGAACGGCTGTACCCAATGAGGAAGTTTGCTGTCAAAGCCTAAGCATTCCAGCATCAATAAAAAACTGTGTGACATTGTCTGGTGTTTGCACATGAGTGGTGGGCAAAGGAGACTGGTGTGGCCCTGGATAATCCACCAAGTGTGCAGGGTTCCAGAAAGGCTACTAATCTCGACTTCAGAATGACCTGGTGGACACTGACAGGCATCTGTGGTGTCCTCTGCTGCCTTCTCCTTTTCACGAGTTTATTTCATGGGCCCTGGTGGGGAGGAGAAAGGGCAAGGGGGAGGTATGCAACCTGGGAGCCATTTGTGATGTTAGATTCTGAATGATTTGATTGTGCAGTGGACTTGGTGTCCCTCCTGGTCAGCTATCAACAGCTCCAGACACTAAGAGCTTCCCATCAGGGGTGAAGGCACAGGTGTGGGCCACATCCAGAACTCCCTGTCAGAAAACATGGTGTTGGACTCTGGCTGCAAAGCCTGCCTGGCCCAGCCCCCTCCAGCAGATCTCCCTCTGCACCTTCAGTGTTTCAATGCACACTCCAGTCTTGCAGTCCCAGACTTTGACCTGGGAATTAAAACAAGGCAAGTCTGCTTAATTTTACATAGCTAGATAGACACCTGCAGACCTGCTTTACTGCCTGTGAAGCAACTAATGGGGGGGAAGCAGGCATCACTGGTACGTGTGCTACTGGGGGTTGAACTCGGGACCTCATGAAGTTTATTAAATTTGAGAAAACTCAAAAGCGTACATGGTGCTAAGTTGCAAGGACTGGACTAAGGGTCCCGGTTTGAGCTCACTTGCAGGCGGGTTGCTTTGAAAGCCGTGAAGCAGGTGTCTAGAGTCAAAAAATTGTTTTTGTGGGACTGGGCTGACCCACATGCTACATTCCACCAGTTGCTATCTTAAGTTAGCATCTGAAATCTGGTTGTGTCCCAGCCAATGTCTTGGTCTGGGTTTTATCCAAAAGATTTATGATCTATCCTAGACCTTTGTTTCAGGTACTAGGTGTAGAAGAGAGCTTTCTTTAGCACCCTGTAGAAGGATATAGGGATGTATTTTCTGCAGGGGAGGGTGCAGGTAGCAATTTGGGTGGGATGAGGGGGTTACCATGTTTGAGTAGCCGGTGCTGGCCAGCTGTAGCCCATTAGGAGAGAAAGCTATACTCTTCACCCAGGTGGCGTGGCCCTTGAGCTGGTTAAGCGAGCTTCTGGTTGAGGGTTTCCAGATGTGGATGGTCTTGTCCCAAGAGCCAGAACCCTGGAGGCAAACAGCTCTCAAGTCTGGAGTAGGAGGCCTGTGACCTTCCAAGCCTCTTACTGAGGGGCCAGTTTACACCTCCAGGCAGCCCACTCACCAGGAGACCAGAGACTGAGTAGCACAGGCAGCTGATGTTGCCACTGTGACCTTCAAGCTCCTGGTGGATGATCACTGTTTCTACTGCTCGCAAGTCCCATATTCGAATGGTGGAATCCCAAGAACCAGTGGCCTGTGGACAGCTGTGTGAGTGAGACTTGTCCAGGCAGCCCAGGCCCATTGCACTGGCTCCTAAGCTGACTGCTAATCAGGCACCAACTCCCAGATCCTCCTACTGCACCCCACTCTTAAATATGAGGGAACAGACTCAGAAAAGTGACTTAGTCTAGACTACTTTTGCCAGAGCGCTGCTCATCTGTGGTTTATGTTGGTGCTAGGAATTGAACTGGGATCCAGCTGATGAGTCCCAGATGAGGAAAGGCATGTGCCTGGGCTCCAGGCTTCTTCCCTGCAGGACCACTGAGGTGGGGCCTAGGGAGAGCTGGTGAAACTCACCAGGCAATCAGAGCTGGGTGCGAAGTCGCTGCTCTGAACTGAGTCACGGTGTCCTACTAAGTGGTGCAGCATCTGGCCAGACTGGAGGAGAGACCCCTGAACTGTGGGAGGCAGCCCAGGAGACCAGCAGGGCTGGGTTCTAGGCTCAGATGTGTCCCATGACGACCCTCCTTGCAGGACTGCCTGGGTAGTCTCAAAGGCTTGAGTAAGTCCAGGCAGGTGGAAGCTCTTGGTTAGAGATACAGGGGCTGGTATTTGGGGGAGATAGCTGCAGCCAGATGCAAAGGGGCCAGGTGGGGGCAGGGGTGATGGGAAGACCAGGAATGACCTTTCTGGGGCCTTCACTGTAGAGGATGCATGACTTCGGATCCCAGCCGACCTCACTATCTACCCCTCCACATACCTGTACCTCCCAGAGCTTCACCTGCTTGTCCCAACCACCTGATGCCAGCTGCTTCGAGTCAGGGCTAAAGCTGACTGTCTCCACACTCCGCTGGTGACCTGCAAAATGGGGGGTTGGGGGGTGGGGGACACGTGGCACAGGACACAGCACTGTCTGAAAAAGAATCCAGACCTGCTTTCAGGGCTCTCATCCCTACCCAACCCACTCACCCTTTAGGACCAGCAGACACTTGGCTTCTGCCACATCCCACAGGCGGATGGTATGGTCACTGGAGGTGCTGGCAACAAGAAGGCCATCAGGAGAGAAGCGGCAGAACTTCACAGGACCTGGGGCAAATGGACCCAGGTCAGGTAGCAGGACATGGTCCTCCACCTCTCACCCCTATGGTGTGGACCAGCCTCATCACCTGCATCCCAACACTCACTCCCTTCTCATCCTCTACTGCCAGCCTCCTAGAACCCCCTGACCCGGAACACCCACCCCAAATTCCATTTAGAAAATCAGGGAAGGGGGGAGGGGCGGCGGTGATACACCTGGCTGAGTGCAAGGGCCAGAGCAAGGACCTGGATTCCAGCCCCTGCTCCCCACCTGCAAGGTGAAGCAGGTCTATTTTTCTCCCTCTGTCTCCCCTTCCCCTCTCAATTGCTCTGTTGTATCCAATAAAATTAATTATAAAAAAAAAAAAAAAAAGACTGCCAGGAGCAGTGAACTCATAGTGCTGGCACTGAGTCCCAGCAATAGCCCTAGAGGGAATAAAAAGAAAGAAAGAAAGTCAGGATCCAAACTGAATTCAGGTCCTCCTAGAATGAGTTCATTGCCTCCACCTAACTGCCAGCTCCTGAACTTTCCCTATGGCAGTGTCCATTTAACTCTGCCCAGTAAATACCTGATTTGCTTTTCCTTTTTCTTTTTTCTTTCTTATTTATTTATTCTCTTCTGTTGCCCTTGTTTTATTGTTGTAGTTATTACTATTATTGTTATTGATGTCGTTGATGTTGGATAGGACAGAGAGAAATGGTAAGAGGAGGGGAAGACAGGGGGAGAGAAAGATAGACACCGGCAGAAACAGACTCGCTTCACCACCTGTGAAGCAACTCCCCTGCAGGTGGGGAGCCGGGGGCTAGAACCGGGATCTTTAACGCCAGTCCTTGTGCTTTGCGTGCGCCATGTGCGCTTAACCTGCTGCACTACCACCTGATTCCCTTTTCTCTTTTTTCTTTTTTTAAATCTAGGCATTTACAGAACTTGAGGCATTCAATGTACTTCTCCCCTGAAATACTGAGTAAATAGTGATTTATAAGATTATAATTGAATAGGAGTATGGCTTAACACCATTCCCACCAGCAAAGGTCTGTATCCCTACTCCACCCTCCTACAGGGCACCTGAAAATCTACCCTTCCCCCCAGAGACTTTTACTTCGTTGAATTACTCTAAACCTAGTCCAAGTTCTGCTTTGTGTTTAATTATCTAATTTTCTTCTTGTTCAATAATTATATTGATAATTACATCTACTTAGACTGTACTGGGTTTTAGATACTTTGCTTGCATTAGCTCACCCTATAAAGCAGCAACTATTATACTAATTTTTAAAAAAATATTTATTCCCTTTTGTTGCCCTTGTTGTTTTTTTACTGTAGTTATTATTGTTGTTGTTATTGATGTCATCTTTGTTGGATAGGACAGAGAGAAATGGAGAGAGGAGGGGAAGACAGAGGGGGGAGAGAAAGAGACACATACAGACCTGCTTCACTGCCTGTAAAGCGACTCCCCTGCAGATGGGGAGCCAGAGGCTTGAACTGGGATCCTCATGCCGGTCTGTGGGCTTTGCGCCACATGCCCTTAACCCGCTGCGCTACCGCCCAACTCCCTATACTCATTTTTTAATCTATTTTACTTGACTTTATATTACTTTAGTTTTCATTGCTGCTGCTTTACTGCTTCAAACAAAAACAAAACAAAACAATTTTTTTTTTCAGACAGTGAGCCAGACAGGGAAAGATACAACACCAGAGTTTCCTGCAGTGTAGTGTAGGCCAGACTTGAACCTGAATCATGTGCGTGGCAAAGCATTTACACTACTTAATGAGCTAGTTTGACAGTCTTATTGTTCCTATTTTATTTTTTTAAAGATTTTTATTCCCTTTTGTTGCCCTTGTTGTTTTATTGTTGTAGTTATTGTTGTTGGATAGGACAGAGAGAGAAAAGGAGAGAGGAGGGGAAGACAGAGAAGGGGAGAGAAAGACACCTCTAGACCTGCTTCACCATTTCTGAAGCGACTCCCCTGCAGGTGGGGAGCCGGGGACTCAAACCAGGATCCTTACACCGGTCCTTGCGCTTTGCGCCACGGGCGCTTAACCCGCTGCACTACCGCCCGACTCCCCATTGTTCCTATTTTATTCCAACACCTACAATAACTGCTTCAGCACTTATGAAGCAGGTGGGGACCAGGGGCTTGAACATGAATCCTTGCACATGCTACCTTTGTGCTTAACCATGTGTGCCACCACCCAGTGCCACTTTCTTTTTTTAAAAACATTTTATTTTTTTTTAAATTAAATTCTTTTAATTATTTTACCAGAGTACTGTTCAGTTCTAGCTTTATGGTGGTGCTGGGGACTGAACCTGGAGCCTCAGAGCCTCAGTCATGAAAGTCTTCTTGTATAACCATTAAGCTATCTCCCCAGTCCTTATCTCTATTTTTAAAGAAGAAGCAAATAGAGGGGCCTGTGGAGTGCACTCTTTATCATGCCTAAAGGCATGGGTTTGAGCCCCCAGCCACCATATGGGAGCATCATGCAAAGAAGACACTACACAGTTGGTGGAATAGTGCTGAGGTGTCTCTGTCTCACCCTCTGTCTGGTAAGAAAAGTCAACAGCGAGTGATGAGATAGAGGCTCAGCGAAGTGGAATGATTTAACAACGATGCTCAATTCAAATGGTGCCAGAATTCATCATGGTAGTCTCTGCACAGTGCCTGCCCCAGGAGACCCACAGGCCCCAGTCTTCCCATCCAGGCAGAGGAGCCCCCACCTGTGTGGCCACCCAGTCTCCATAACAGCTTCCCACTGTGGGTGTCCCAGCAATACACATAGCCATCTTCCGAGGCTGTGAGCAGTGTCTGGCCATTGGGAGAAAAGGCAGAGGAGTTGACCTGGAAAGAGAACACAAAAGAAGCCGCATCTCAAGGTCAGAGACCCCTGTCTGCTTGCTCACCCCCGAGGTTAGACAAGGTTAGCTTGACACCACCCCTAGCCTGGGATTGGAGCCCCCACTCCACAATCAGAATGCAGAATCCAGGATCCATTCTGCAACCAGAGCCTGGCCTGCAAACCTCTCTGGAGTTCTGTCAACCCGGAGTTTGAATCCCAGAGCCCTCTATCACCAGTCAGGAGTCCATGCTAGAGCTCTGAACCCAGAGCCCAGAGCCAAAGAGCACTGAGCCAAAGAGCACTGAGTCGGTCGTGCTGGAGCCCTCTCGGGAGTCAGAATTGAGAGCCCACCGCCAGTCCTGGAGCTGGAGCCCTGAGACCACCCGGGCCCCCACAAGGTGGAGCCAGGCACCTCTCTAGACCCAATGTCAGAGTTTGGGCAAAACCCCAGTAGAACTCACTTCTCCGCGGTGCCGGCTGAAGATTTTTACTTTTCCCACGGCCAGCGACCCTTGGGTCCCGCTGTTCATGGGCCCGCGACCACCTGGGCCGGATGGGTGGGTGCTGCCCCTCCCCACTCCCCCTTCCCACTTCGGACCTGCCAAAGGGGAAGGGGAAAGTGTGTATAAGTGGTCTCCGTGGCAACGGGGGCGGGGCGGGCGGGGCGGGGCAGGCCGCGCAGCCGCAGTGTGTAACCAGGGTAGATGCAAACTGCTCTCCAGGGTGGTTTAAAGAGGTGCTTCCCCTCCAGGCCACAGGCACCTTGGGCAACACCTAAGGTGTTGCGCGTCACGGCCGCTAGAGGGCACGCCAGCACCGCACACTGCAGCTAGGCAGCGTTGTGCTCCTGCAGAAGGGATCAATTTGCAAATGGTTTGCAGAGTCTTGGAGAGGAGCTTGTTTCTTCATCTACATAAGGAAACCACCCTTTCCTGTCCCCTAGGACTCTAGAATTGAGTCAAGCTTTCCGGGAGGTGGCGCATTGGACCCCTAAGTATGAGTTCCCAAATACATCGTACCTGGGGGCTTGGTGGAGTGATGGCTCCATTTGTTTTTTTAATTCGAATAATTTTTTAAATTTATTTTTTAAAATCTGTTTTTATTATTTATTCCCTTTTGTTGCCCTTGTTTTATTGTTGTAGTTATTATTGTTGTTATTGTTGGATAGCACAGAGAGAAATGGAGAGAGGAGGGGAAGACAGAGAGGGGGAGAGAAAGAGACACCTGCAGACCTGCTTCACCGTCTGTGACTCCCCTGCAGGTGGGAAGGGGGGGTGGGGATCGAACCGGGATCCTTATGCTGGTCCTTGGGCTTTTTTCCACCTGCGCTTAACCAGCTGCGCTACCCCCTGACTCCCTAATTCGAATAATTTATCTGCATTTCTATGGGACTTGATCATTTGGTGCTTAATACAGTTTTGTGGTTATTAAACAACAACAACAACAACAATGAATCAGATGGTGCCATCTGAGGATTTGGAAGCGGGGGAGGGAAGCCTAAGAGCTGTCTGAATCCTTGCTGGAGAGTTGATGTTGTAATGGGGTAAGAGCAAAGTTTGGTTTCAATGTCCATTTCTCAGATGAAGAAACTTAAGTCCAGGCTGGAGAGACAACATAACGGTTACACAAAAGGCTTTCATGCCTGAGGCTCTGGGGTCACAGGTTCAATCTCCAGCACCACCATAAGCCAGAGCCGACAAGTGCTCTGGTATCTTTCTGTCTCTGTCTCTTTAACTCTGTATCTCTGTCATAAAAATTAATAAATAGTGGTCCAGGAGATGGCGCAGTGAATAAAGCACTGGACTCTCAAGCATGAGGTCCTGAGTTCAATCCCTGGCAGCACATGTACCAGAGTGATGTCTGGCTCTTTCTCTCTCCTCCTATCTTTCTCATTAATAAATAAATAAAATATTTTTTAAAATTAATAAATAAAATGTTAAAAAAAGAAAAAGAAAGGAACTAAGGCTCTGGTCTAGGGAAGTAGTGAAGTAGCTATGCAATAGATTTTCATTCCTGAGGTTCTGAGGTTTCAGGTTCAATCCCCAGCACCATAAGAAACCAGAGCTGAGTGGTCCGGGAGGTGGCACAGTGGATAAAGCATTGGATTCTCAACCATAAGGTCCCGAGTTCAATTCCTGGCAGCACATGTACCAGAGTGATGTCTGGTTCTTTCTCTCCTCCTATCTTTCTCATGAATAAATAAATAAATTCTTTAAAAAAAAAAAAAAGAAAGAAACCAGGCTGATCAGTCATAATGATTGTGCAAAGAGACTTTCATTTCCAAGGCTCTGAAGTCCCAGGTTCAATCCCCTGCACCCCATGAGCCAGAGTTGATCAGTGCTCTGATAAGAAAAAAAAAAAAAGAAGGAGAAGAAGGGTTGGGAAGTGGCACACAAAGGTGGTTGCCACATATTACTTATATTTATTTATTTAACCAGAGCACTGCTCATCTGTAGTTTATGGTGGTGTAGGGGGATTGAGCCTGGGACTGTGGAGCCTCAGGCTTGAGAGTCTCTTTGCATAACCATTATGGCATCTACCCTTTTATCATGAGCAAGGACCCACATTCAAATCCCCAGTCTCTCTCTGAAAAGGGTAAGCTTCATGAGTGGTGAAGCAGTGCTGCAGGGGTCTGTCTCTCCTTCTCTATCTCCCTCTCTCCTTTCAATTTGTCTCTGTTCTATCAATAAAAGAAAGGGGGGAGGAAAAATGACCACTGGGAGTGGTGGATTTGTGGGGCAGGCACTGAGCCTCAGTATTAAATTGACAACTAAATAAGTAGAAAGAAAGAGAGGAAGAAAGGAAGGAAGAAAGAAAAGAAAGGGGAGTTGGGCAGTAGAGCAGCGGGTTAATTGCACGTAGCGCAAAGCACAAGGACCGGCGTAAGGATCCTGGTTCAAGTCCCCAGCTCTTCACCTGCAGGTGGTCTCTTCACAGGCGGTGAAGCAGATTTGCAGGTGTCTATCTTTCTCTCCCCCTCTCTGTCTTTCCCTCCTCTCTCTACTTCTCTCTGTCCTATCCAACAACAACAACGACATCAATAACAATAATAACTACAACAATAAAGCAACAAGGGTAACAAAAGGGAATAAATAAAATAATATTTAAAAAAAGAAAGAAAAGAAAAGAAGGGGGAGTCAGGCAGTAGCACAGCGGGCTAAGTGCTTGTGGCGAGAAGCACAAGGACAGGCGCAAGGATCCCGGTTCGAGCCCCCGGCTCCCCACCTGCAGGGGGGGTCGCCTCACAATCGATGAAGCAAGTCTGCAGGTGTCTGTCTTTCTCTCCCCCTCTCTGTCTTTCCCTCCTCTCGATTTCTTTCTTCCTATCCAACAACAATGACAGCAATATGAACAACAATAACGGGGGCCAGTCGGTGGTACACCTGGTTAAGCACACATATTACAGTGCTCAAGGACCTGGGTTCAAGCCCCTGATCCCCACCTGTAGGGGGAAGCTTCATGAGTGGTGAAGCAGGTTTGCAGGTGTATCTCTCTTTCCCTTTTTTTTTTAATTTTTATTTATTTATTTGATAGAGACTAAGAAGTTGAGAAGAGAGGGGGAGATAGAGGGAGAGAGACAGAGAGACACCTGCAGCTCTGCTTCACTACTTGTGAAGCTTTCCCCCTGCAGGTGGGGACCAGGGGCTTGAACCTGGGTCCTTGTGCACTGTAATGTGAACACTAACCAGGTGTGCCACCACCTGGCCCCGACTCTTTCCCTTTCTTTTTTTTTAAATTTTTTTATTTATAAAAAGGAAACATTTGGTTCACTTTCTAACAAAGTCCCATAACCTAGATATACACCAGTTTCTGTGAGAGAGAGCTTATGTTCACACGGATCCATAAACTACTGCAAAATATATACCTGAAAGCAGAAGTACACTAGAGTTTGCAGTGAGTACCTCCCTAACACTTCCTCTCCACTATTCCAAGCTTTGGGCCCATGATTGCTCAACAATTTGTTTGGCCTCATATGTTAACTCTCTTTTCTTTTTTTTTTAAATTAAAAAAAATTTTTTTATATTTATTTTAATTTATTTATTCCCTTTTGTTGCCCTTGTTGTTTTATTGTTGTAGTTATTATTGTCATTGTTGTTGGATAGGACAGAGAGAAATGGAGAGGGGAGGGGGAAGACAGAGAGAGGGAGAGAAAGATAGACACCTGCAGACCTGCTTCACCACCTGTGAAGTGACTCCCCTGCAGGTGGGGAGCCGGGGCTTGAACCAGGATCCTTATGCGGGTCCTTGTGCTTAGTGCCACCGGCGCTTAACCCTCTGCGCTACAGCCCAACTCCCGTTAACTCTCTTTTCAATCACCAAGTTCCAGATGCCACCAGGATGCTGGCCATGCTTCCCTGGATTGAAGACCCCACCAATGTGTCCTGGAGCTCAGCTTCCCCAGAGACACACCCTACTAGGGAAAGAGAGAGGCAGATTGAGAGTATGGACCGACCAGTCAACGCCCATGTTCAGCGGGGAAGCAATTACAGAAGCCAGACCTTCTACTTTCTGCAACCCTCAATGACCCTGGGTCCATGCTCCCAGAGGGATAGAGAATGGGAAAGCTATCGGGGGGGGGGGAGTATGGAGATTGGGTGGTGGGAATTGTGTGGAGTTGTACCCCTCCTACTTTATGGTTTTATTAATTAATCCTTTCTTAAATAAAAAAAAAAGGAAACATTGACAAAACCATAGGATAAGAGGGGTACAACTCCACATAGTTCTCACCACCAGACATCTGTATCCCACCCCCTCCCCTGATAGCTTTCCTATTCTTTAACCCTCTGGGAGTATGGATTCAAGATCATTGTGGGATACAGAAGGCTGAAGGTCTGGCTTCTGTAATTGCTTCCCCTCTGAACATGGGCATTGACAGGTTGATCCATATTCCCAGTCTGCCTCTCTCTTTCCCTAGTGGGGAAGGGCTCTGGGGAAGTGGAGCTCCAGGACATATTGGTGGGGTTGTCTGTCCACGGAAGTCTGGCTGCATCCTGCTAGCATCTGAGAACCTGGTGGCTGAAAAGAGAGTTAACATACAAAGCCAAACAAATAGTTGAACAATCATGAACCTAAAGGCTGGAATAGTGCAGTTGAAGTGTTGGGGGTCCTCCATTTTGTAGATAGCTAGTAGGCATATTTTAGTTATATTTCAAAGGGCCTGTAGCTATACTAGTGTTGTTTTTTTTTCCCCTGAGTCTGAATTCTGATATGCAGGTGGGTCCAAGTTATTGTCTGGGGAGATGATGTCATGGCTGGGAAAAGGACCAGAAAGCTGGATCAGGGAAGAGAGAAGCTCCTTAATATGAGAAAGGTGTATAACTATTGTTAACTATAACAATATCTCATCTATTGATATGATTTGGGGCCCATAATTAGCTTAGGAGCCTGTGTGACCTCTGTATCCCTGTAGATCTGAGCTCACATTCTGTGGTCATGAGTAGGAACATTCCATGCTGCCCCAGTATCGACCCATCTTCCTCAGGTGTAGCATAGAGTAGACTCTTTCCCTTTCTATCTCCCCCTTCCCTCATGATTTCTGGCTGTCTCTATCCAGTAAATAAATAAAATGAAAAAAATAAAAAAATATAATTTATATTAAAAAAATTAAAAAAGAATGACAATAACAACAAAAATGATAAACAACTAGGGCAACAAAAGGAGAAATAGCCTCCAGGAGTAGTGGATTTGAATAACCCTGGAGGGGAAAAGAAAAGAGAAAAAAGTAAGAAAGAAATTGAGACCCTCAGAAATGGAAGACAGGTTACTTATTCAAGGCCATTTAGTCAGAAAGAAACTAGGGCTCAGACTGTATCTGCCTGACTCTGGAATCCTATATTAGGAGCACCTGCTGCAGTTTCCAGGGACATCACAGAATGACTCCTGGCATATCTGGGCATTTGAAACCCTTTGGGGGCTAGTCATTGGCACAATTGCTCAGGACCTCCATGGTAGAGCTGGGGCCGGAGGCATCCTGTCCAGCCCCTGCCCCACAAACACACATAAAATGTCCAGGCTTTGGGTGGGGGCAGGGCAGTGAGACTCTGGGAGCTTCAAACTTGAGGATTCCCACTGGTGACTCACACCCCTCCTCCCAGACTTCTTTGCCAGAAACTTCTCACGAGACCGGCTGTGCTCCTGCTCTATTTTAGGTCCTAGACAGTGAGGCGGGTGAGGGGGCAACAATAGGAGCTTTGAGGCGACTCCACCTCCCACGCTGACTCCCAGAGGGCCCACTACATTCCTGAAATGGCGCCTCAGGGACTCTGTGTTGGGCCTTAAGACTGGTTCTCCACCCCTGAGACACCTCAGATGTGGTTCTCTCAGGCTGATTCCTCAGGCACCCCTACCTCAGGTCTATCTGAATGTGTTTCCCAGCCTCCAGCTTCAACCAGGAGGCCCAGAACTATCTTCTCCAGTGCATCCCTCCAGAGCCCTCCAGAGAGATCTGCTTCGCTAGGACCATTTGGCTGGTGGGGGCAAGATAGGATTAAAGCCCTTTCTGCTTCAACCATCAAAATAGCTCACTTGTGGGAGTCAGGCGGTAGCGCAGCGGGTTAAGCTCAGGTGGCGCAAAGCACAAGAACTGGCATAAGGATCCCGGTTCGAGCCCCCAGCTCCCCACCTGTAGGGGAGTTGCTTCACAGGCAGTGAAGCAGGTCTGCAGGTGTCTGTCTTTCTCTCCCCCTCTCTGTGTTCCTCTCCTCTCTTCATTTCTCTCTGTCCTATCCAACAACTATCTGCTTGTTTTTGGAAGTCAGTTTTAAGTCACAGGGGAGTCAGGGGCCAAAACTTTTCTTGCCTGATTCAGCCCTTGTCCCCTGTCCCTGTCCTCAGCTGGATCCCTGAACTCCATCATTAGAGTCTTTCACTCCATCTCTCCATCTTCATTTTCTACTCAGGGCCTTTGAATGTGGGGTCTCTCCCCCATTGGACTAAGTTTTCCCAGCCCTCCTTTGCCTACCCCTAGGTCAGAGCTCTTTCTTGCTCTGGGTAAGGGACACTAGAGCCATAGGTCTAGGCTAAAACTGAGATTCTGCCAGCTGTTAGCTCTGGAGCCTTGGATGAGGCATCAGGTCACTCAGTGCTTAAGTTTCCTCATCTGTAAAGCCAGATGGTGTCCATCAAAGGCACTCCAGAGAGGGGAGAAGGCTGTGAAATCCACCTTTGTGCCTTTGGAGATGTGTGTGTGTGTGTGTGTGTGTGTGTGTGTAACTGCTTGACTAGGTGCTCCACTGCCCCTATTTATTTATCTATTGTTGTCATCAGGGCTTTATTACTCTGGGCTGACTTTCTTCAGATATAGAGGGGAGCCAGGTGGTGGTGCACAAGGACCTGGGTTCAATCCCCTGGTTCCCACCTGCAAGGGGAAAGCTTCATGAGTATTGAAGCAGTGTGGCAAGTGTCCCTGTCTCTTTCCCTCTCTATCTACCCCTTTTCTCTCGATTTTTTAAAAAATATTTATTTATTTACCCTTTTGTTGCCCTTGTGTTTTTATTGTTGTAGTTATTGTTGTTGATGTCGTCGTTGTTGGATAGGACAGAGATAAATGGAGAGAGGAGGGGAAGACAGAGAGGGGGAGAGAAAGATAGACACCTGCAGACCTGCTTCACTACCTGTGAAGTGACTCCTCTGCAGGTGGGGAGCTAGGGGCTCAAACCAGGATCCTTAATGCTGGTCCTTGCGCTTTGCGCCACGTGCACTTAACCTACGTGCACTGCGCTACCTCCTGACTCCCCTTTTCTCGATTTCTCTCTGTCTCCATCTAATAAATAATAAATAAAACCAATAATTAAAAAATGGAAAAATACCACGGCACCAAGTACAGTGCTGTCCAGGCTTGAACTCATGTCACTGAAAGAGCAGGCAGACTCCCAGGTGAAGTATCTTGCTATCGAAAGATTTAATTTTTTTTTGACTGATCTGTCAAGAAATCAGTCCTTCTAAACAGTTTCTTTCATTGGTTATCACTGGTTGTGTTATACTTATATATTTATTTATTTTCCCTTTTGTTGCCCTTGTTTTTTCATTGTTGTTGTCGTTGTTAGATAAGACAGAGAGAAATGGAGAGAGGAGAAGAGAAAGATAGACACCTGCAGACCTGCTTCACTGCCTGTGAAGCGACTCCTCTGCAGGTGGGGAGCCGGGGGCTTGAACTGGGATCCTGTGCCGGTCCTTGCGCTTTGCGCCACCTGTGCTTAACCCGCTGCGCTACCGCCTGACTTCCGAAAGATTTAATTTGTTTTAAGATTTATGTATTATAAGGAAGAGAGAGGGAGAGAGAGTCAGGGGATCACTCTGGCACACGTGATGCCAGGACTTGAATTTGGTATCTTGTGCCTATGAGTCTAATGCTTTATCTACCTCCCTGGACACTCCACCTTTGTCCCTCCAGCTTAAAACCCTCATATTCCTTTTCAGGCTCACACAAGGCCTGCAGCTGTGGGATGTCTGTGGGTGGAGAGACGGCCTGCTAATCAGGGTTCAAGGGCTTGGGTGGGGCAGGGACTGTGCCTACAAGAGTATAGTCCATTACAGTAGGGGGCAAGTGACATGAGTGTGTCATGTTCATGGTAGCAGCAGCAGTATTTCCCTGACTCAACTTCTGTCCATGGGACTGGGGGACCCAAGTTCTGTCCTCTCCAAGAGGGTCGTAGGGGGACATTTTCCAGCCCTTGACTGACTCTTCCTCCTCAGGCTGCTCAGAATATTCTCTCCTTCCTCAGCCCAAGCTGTCTGGAGAGGCTGCTCAGCCATGGCCCTCAGGACAGAGGCTTACCTTTCCCTCTCATCTTCCAGTAACTCTGGGCCTGGGACCAGCGTCACCTCATTTCCACAGATTGCCTGCATCCCATGCTCCTGGGTTCTCTCTGAAACTTCCATAGTTATCCATCCTTTTGTTTTTTTCTGATTTTTAATTTTTTAAAAAATATTTTATTTATTTATGAGAAAGATAGGAGGAGAGAGAAAGAACCAGACATCACTCTGGAACATGTGCTGCCAGGGATTGAACCCAGGACCTTATGCTTGAGAGTCCAAAGCTTTACCACTGCGCCACCTCCCAGACCACTAATTTTTATTTTATTTTTTTTTAATCAGAGCACTGCTCAGCTCTGGTTATGGTGAAGTGGGGGACTGAACCTGGGACTTTGGAGTCTCAGACAGGAGAATCTGTTTGCATAACCACTATACTATCTACCCCCTGTTTCTATTAGTGATCTAATACTGGTTTACAAGATTAATTATAGTTTTTTTTTCCTCCAGGGTTATCACTGGGGTTCAGTGCCTACACTACAAATCCACTGCTCCTAGAGGCCATTTTTCCCATTTTGTTGCCCTTGCTGTTGTTATTGATGCCATTACTGTTGGATGGGACAGACAGAAATCGAGAGAGGAGGGGAAGGCAGAGAGGGGATAGAAAGATAGACACCTGCAGACCTGCTTCACTGCCTGTGAAGCAACCCCCCTGCAGGTGGGGAGCCGGGGACTTGAACTGGGATCCTACGCCAGTCCTTGGGCTTTTCTCCATGTGTGTTTAACCTGCTGTGCTACTACCCAGTCCCCAAGATTATAGTTTGATACTGCCCCCACCACAAAGTTCTGTGACTGTCCCTCTCTCTACCCCTTCTATCCCCCAACAATAAAAACTATAGTTTTTGGGAGTAGGCTGGTAGTGCAGCAGGTTAAATGCATGTGGCGCAAAGCGCAAGGACTGGCCTAAGGATCCTGGTTTGAGCCCCTGGCTCCCCATCTGCAGGGGAGTCGCTTCACAGGCGGTGAAGCAGGTCTGCAGGTGTCTGTCTTTATCTCCCCCTCTCTGTCTTCCCCTCTTCTCTCCATTTCTCTCTGTCCTATCCAACGACGACGACATCAATAACAACAACAATAACTACAACAATAAAACAACAAGGGCAACAAAAGGGAATAAATAAATAAATATTTTTTTAAAAAGACTATAGTTCTAGAAAAGTCTTAGAAACAATTCGATCACTTTTTTTCCTGCAAGTTTATGTGTTTCAATTACCTATATTCCACATGAGTTAAACCAATCAGTAGTGATTTTTTTACTTCCTTAATTAGTTCATTAAGCATAATCACCTCCAGTTCCATTCATTTTATCCCAAAAGACAAAGTATCATATTTCTATTTTTAAATATTTTATTTATTTATTATTGGATAGAGATGGAGAGAAATTGAGAGAGGAGGGGGAGACAGAGAGGGAGATAAACGACACACTTGCAACCCTGCTTGACCACTCGTGAAGCTTTCTCCCTGCAGGTGGGGACCAGGGGCTTGAACCTGGGTACTTGTACACTATAAAGTGTGTGTTTAGCCAGGTGCATCATCACCTGACCCCTAAAATATCATTTTTTAATTGCAGAGTAATATTCCATTGAGTATATGTCCTATGACCTCTTTACCCAGTCACCTGTTGATGGGCATTTAGGGTGGGGTCCTCAACCTTTTCAAAGAGAAAACTGGAGACAGAGAGGGATATGACTTGTTCAAGATCACATAGTTAGAAAGAAGAAGAGCTGAATTTCAAGCCCATTCCTTGTTACACTGAGTACCCAGGTCATTCCTTGCACCTGACACTCTGAGTATAGCTTGGCTAAGCAATGGGGAGGCTGGAGAATAGGCCTCTGCACCCACAATATGTACCCCTCATCCCTGTGAAAGGGAACTCACCACCCTGTAGGATAGCCCAGTGCATCATGGGAAACTACCATTGTACGAGGTCCTGGATGCATCCAAATCTACCTGCACTGCGTAACAGAGTGTAAGACAGACACCCCACTCCTCTCCCTGCTCCCTACTCCCCTCCCATGCCACTCTTAGGGACACGGCCAGCACTGTCTATAGTTGCCAAAGATGGGAAACAGTGATCAGAAAAGATTACAGAAATAAATAAATAAATAAATAAATAAATAAATAAATTCAAGCAATGAAATGCCTGAATCTCCAGCTATACTGTATAGTCAGGGAAACAAAGAAACAAACCACAGTGATGTTTATCTGCATGCAAATATCTCCCCCACACACACACAGAGTCAAAAAACAATGTTGCAAGAGTCCAGGCAGTGATGCACCTGGAAAAGTGCACATATTATCATGCTCAGGAGCTAGCTTCAAGCCCCAAGTCCCCACACCACAAGAAATATTGCTGCAGGCGTGTTTCTGTTTCTTTCCTTTTTCCTTTTTTTTTGGCGTGTTTCTGTTTCTTTCCTTTTTCCTTTTTTTTTTTTTTTTCCCCTAGAGCACTGCTCAGTTCTGGTTTATGGTGATGTGGGGGATTGAACGTGGGACTTTGAGGCCTAAGACATGAGAGCCTCTTTATATAATCATTATAATGTCTACCCCCTCTCTTATTTAAAATTTATTTATTAATGAGAAAGATAGGAGGAGAGGGGAAAAGAACCAGATATCACTCTGATACATGTGTTTCCAGGGATTGAACTCAGGACTTTATGTGGAGTCCAGTGCTTTATCCACTGCTCCACCTCCTGGACCACACTCTCTCTGTCTCTATCAAATAAAAGAAAGAAAGGAAAAGGAAATAAAGGAAAGGAAATGAAAGGAAAGGAAAAGAGGAGGCCAGGCAGTGGCACACCTGGTTAAGTGCACACATCACCTGGATTCAAGCCTCTGGTCCCCACCTGCAGGAGAAAAGCTTCACAAGTGGTGAAGCAGGGCTGCAGGTGTCTCTCTGTCTTGCTCCTTCTCTATCTCCTCCTCCCCTCTCAGTTTCTTTCTGTCTTTATCCAATAAAAATTAAAATAAAAAAGAATATTATGTCTCAACCCATAAAACCATAATAAAACTACTGACAAAGCTGATTTCAGATTTTTAAGAGTCTAAATAAATTATATCTTAAGAAAAAGAAACCCCAGTAATGATGATTCACTGTGCAGACTCCAAGCCCCAGAGGTAACTCTGGTGGCAATAGAAACAAAAACAATAACAATATGGCAAAAGACACTAGGGGCTTGTGGTCTGGGAGGTAGTGCAGTGGATAAAGCACTATACTTTTTTTATATATTTTTTATATATTTATTTATTTATTCCCTTTGTTGCCCTTGTTGTTTTGTTGTTGTATTGATGTTATTATTGATGTCGTTGTTGTTGGATAGGACAGAGAGAAATGGAGAGAGGAGGGGAAGACAGAGAGGGAGAGAAAGACTCCCCTACAGGTGGGGAGCCGGGGGCTGGAACCTGGATCCTTAGGGCGGTCCTTGGGCTTTGCACCACATGTGCTTAACCCTTTGCTTCACATGTCCTTAACCCAGGGCACTACGGCCCGACTCCCAGCACTATACTCTTAAGTATGAGATCCCAAGTCCGATCCCCAGCAGCACATGTACCAGAGATATCTAGTTCTTTCTCTCTCCTTTTGTCTTTCTCATTATTAAATATATAAAAATTTAAAAATATTTATTTATCCCCTTTTGTTGCCCTTGTTATAGTCATTGTTGGATAGGACAGAGAGAAATGGAGAGAGGAGGGGAAGACAGAGAGGAGGAGTGAAAGACACCTGCTTCACCGCTTGTGAAACGACACTCCTGCAGGTGGGGAGCCGGGGGCTTGAACCGGGATCCTTACACTGGTGCTTGTGCTTTGTGTCATGTGTGCTTAACCCGCTGCGCTACTGCCCAACTCCCGTAAAATATTTTTTAAAAGACACTATGAGCTTGACCCCCCCCCCATATTAAAATTGAGTAGTGTCAAAGGCAACCCTTCTTTTTCCAGACATATTAAGTGAAACTATAAAGAAAAGCATGGGAATGAGAAACCCCCAAGTTGCCCAGTAGTGATTAGCTGTGGGCGTGAGGGAACTGAAGCAGGGCGGGACACAGGAGGCCTTGGGGAGTATCGGCTGCTTCTGAGATTCTCACTCAGCTTTGAGCAATGGGCACCCAGGTATGTAATTAGTCCCTTTCCTTCAGTCTCAGTCTCTCTATCTCTTCCTTCTCCTCCTTCTCCTTCTTTTTTCTCATAGTCAAGACTTTATTAGGGCTTTGTATCTGCAAAATCCTACTGTTCCCAGCACACTATTTGTTTTTCTTTCAGATAGAGGGTGAACCAGGCAGAGAGGAACAGAGAGGCAGAGAGAGCAGGAGAGACGCCGTAGCACTGTGGCTGAGGACTTGAACCTGGGATCTCATGCATAGTAAAGTGCTCTACCAGGTGAGCCATCTATTGGCCCCTGTGCGATTATTCTTTAAAAACCAGTTCTGCCCATCTGGCTCCTGCCCACCTCTTCTACCCTCTGTTTCTTGTCTCCAACACCCTCCACCCCCAGCCCTGAACAGTTCTGTGGTTTATACAATGCCAAGGCAAGGATGTGTGCTCCAACCAGTACTCCAAGAAGCAAAATTTTGTTTTGTGGCAAGAGAACAAAGAGAAGAGAAGCCTGCAGTGTTGGGCTGTCCTGTTTCTTCCCAGCT
Organism: Erinaceus europaeus; assembly: GCF_950295315.1. Taxonomy (NCBI): domain Eukaryota; kingdom Metazoa; phylum Chordata; class Mammalia; order Eulipotyphla; family Erinaceidae; genus Erinaceus; species Erinaceus europaeus. The sequence goes on along the minus strand of NC_080171.1, from coordinate 96,701,416 downwards.
TCCCAGCTCCCAATTCTAGTCTCTAAGGCACCTGTTTCTGTATGAGAATCCTACCCCAGGAGTTCCAGTTGATCTTGGTGACTTGAATCCAAAGTCATCCTAAAACATTGTAATTGCCACAGCTGGTCTCCTGTTACATCTTTGGGGCCTCATTCCTGGGACTTCCCTGAAGTTATTTGCACAAAGGGAATCGTAGCTTTCCTTGTGCGATCAATATCCTTAAGATTCAGTGGCCTCCCTACAACCTGCACCATCATTATAGGCCTACAGTGCAATTTTCTTTATCTCTCTTAAAGTGTGGGCATCAGAACTGGGAAGCGGCTCTCTGTGTGGACTGTTAAATGCCAAGTTGAAAGGTTCCCTCATCTCCAGTTGTCTGGACACTTGCTCTTTACTGATACATCCTGCATAATGACTAGAGGTACTTGTGTTTTCAACAGCTCTTCTGGTGACTCACTGAGCTTGCAGTGAGAGCTTTTTTTTCCCATGAACTACAGCCTAGCTGACACCCTCTTTCCTATCCGATCCTTGCATAACAGATCCCTTGGAAATACACGACAGACCTCACATTAGGGTGGCTAAATGTCATCTTCCTGGATCCTATCCAGCTATCCGGTCTTGAAAGCATTCTAAGTCCAACTTCTATAGCACAAAGCATTAATTCTGCCACTGTGGCAGCTGTGAAGTTTGTGAGCAGAACTTCTGTGTCTAAATCTAAACAGTGAAAGCAATGACAGAGAAGGCAGGGGTGAGGACAGTCTCCTGTGGTCTGTCGCTGGAGGGGGTCTCACTTTTGGCACCAACCCGTATCAGGATTGTGGGCTAACTGTGGGGTTGGGTGTTGCTCCTGTAGAAGCACGTCTAGGCAGGAAGGAGGGTGAGTTCTCTGACAATACACAACGTCTACCAATGGTCAAAAAGGGGTTGTGGGGCTGGGTGGTGGCACATCTGCTAGAGTGCACACATTGCAATGTGCAAGGTTCAGTCCAGCAGTGGTCATTGCCCATCCCTTGTTTAGGGGAGAATGGGACATCATGGTTGACTGTTCAGATAAGAGGGAGGGCTTCTACCCTCACCACCATCTCCTCAGCAAACCAGTCCAGAATTTCCAGGTGGGGTTAAACTGGTTATGTGCCCGTAGGGTCGGCCAGATAGATACCATTCAAACCTAACTGGGGCTGTGGCCTTAGGGAAGTTACTTCACCCTGCTGAATTTTCTTCCCCTCATTCTAGGATGAGGATGGTGACAAGTCCCCAACCACATGGTTTGCTTTGAGAATGGAGTCGATATATATATTATAACAGCAGTATTATAGTATTAGAGTGGCAGGGGAGATTTCTCAGCTGGTAGATCACAGGCTTGCATGCTTGAGGCTCCTGCTCTGGTTTCACCTTCTCTCTTTCTCATAGGAAACTCTATCTTGAATGAACACAATAAAAATAGATCTTGCAGCCCAGGAGGCACAGTGGCTAGAGAGCTGGATTCATAGACATGAGGTCTTGAGTCTGATACCAGGCATCAACATGTGACAGAGTGATGCTCTGGATCTCTATCATAAACAAACAAATCTTAAAAAATAAAGTATCACTGTATTCTGAACCCACATTTTCTCACCATAGCCACAAAGAAAGGAAGATACAGACTCACATCTTACAGAAATCCAGGTATCTGCATTTGGAATGGGCACTGTCTCCCAATTATTAAAGGAGAGAGGAAGGCCTGGATAACAGCATAATGGTTATACAAAAGATTTTCATGCCTGAGGCTCTGAGGTCCCAGGTTCAATTCCTAGCACCACCATTAGCCAGAGCTGATCAGTGCATTGGCTAAAATAAAAAATAAAACAAGATAAAGCAGTGTATTTGGGGGTGTGTGAATTGATTTAGTCTCCAGTGAGCCTTATTGGTCACTCTGCCTTTTCAGAATACTCTCAAAATCTCTCTAGAGTTGCCTGGTGATCAATGTGGAGTGAACTGGTCTTTCACTGGCAAACTTACCCTTTCTAGAAAAGTTCTCTTCCTGGCCGCTGGGAAATTCTCTGTCGCTGCACTTCAGTCTGTCTGTCATGAGGTATAATTTGCTAGATCTGAACACTTAGCTCTTATTTATTTATTTATTTACCTTATTTTTATTCTTCATCTATTTCTGTTTTTTTCCCTGGGCCAGTTTCTCTGTTTGGGTAACTGAGTGACCCTGACGCCAGGAGGAACCCGAGATGCTCCTGGGGTCTGACCTCCGCCCACTCTCTATAGCCCAGCCCAGGCCCCCTGCCTGCATTCCCAGCTCTCAGATTTCTATGCTGACCCATAGACCCTGGGCCTCTCCCATGTCCTATGATTGAAAGAGAGGGAGAAATCTCGGAGTCCCAGGCTGACACTGGGGAGGTCTTGAACACTCCACCCTCTGAAGCCTAGTCTGGTTTAGGATGGAATGAGAGGTGACAGATGCAAGGTGATCTGGAGGGGCTCTGTGATAGCAATGTCCAGAGGTGGAGGGAGGCCCATAACCCAGCCAGAGGGGACATTTATCACATTCCATTTATTCAGCTAGGGATCAAACCTGGGTCCTTACACATGAAAGGTATACACTCTGTTGCTAAAGTCAATCCTTAATGCTTTTGATTAAAAACAATTATTGGGGGCCGGGTCGTAGTGCACTGAGTTAAGCACACATAGTGCTAAACACAATAATGGTTGCAAGGATCCCAGTTTGAGCCCTTGGCTCCCCACCTGCAAGGGGGTTGCTTTGAAAGCAGTGAAGCAGGTCTGCAGGTGTCTCTCTTTCTACCCCCCTGCCTTCCCCTCCTCTCTCAATTTCTCTCTGTCCTATCCAACATCAACAGCAGCAGCATCAACAATAATAACAACAGCAACAACAACAACACCAACAACAATGAAGAAAAGATGGCTTCCAGGAGCAGTGGATTCCTAGTGCAGGCACCAAGCTCCAGTGATAAGCCTGGAGGCATATATATATATATATATATATATATGTATATGTGTATATATATATATATATATATTAGTGATTTAATATTGATTTATGAAGTTATAAGATAGCAGAGACATAATTTCACATCTTTTCCACCACCCGAGATCTGTGTCCCCGTTCCCTACATTGGAAACTTCAGTAGTCCTCCCAAGATCACAGATATGAGCTGACTATTATTTCTATAACTATCTATATTTATATATATTTGCCTTTTTCCCCCCTATGGTCCCACCTTCTCTTCCTTTCTAAGTCACACCTACTACTTCTGAGTATCTCCCACCCCATCTCTCTCTGGGTCTTGATGAGATTAGAGTTCAGAATCCTCTAGTCATCTTCCCCCTAACGTTTACCCCTCTGGGAGTAGGAACCAAAAAAAAAATTTTTTTTTAATATTTTATTTTTACCGATAGTGAAGCGACTGCCCTGCAGGTGGGGAGCAGGGGCTCGAACAGGATCCTTACTTCAGTCCTTGCACTTTGCACCAGGTGTGCTTAAGCTGCTGCGCTACCGCCCAACCCCCCTCAATTTTAAACAGTGTTTTAGGGCCACCAAAGTAGCTCACTTGGATGATGTGCTGCTTTGCCATGTGCACCATCTAGGTTTTATTTTTTTTTAATTTATCTATTTTCCCTTTTATTGCCCTTGTTTTTTCTTGTTGTTGTAGTTATTATTGTTGTTACTGATGTCATTGTTGTTGGATAGGACAGAGAGAAATGGAGAGAGGAGGGGAAAACAGAGAGGGGGAGAGAAAGACAGACACTTGCACACCTGTTTCACCACCTGTGAAGCGACCACCCTGCAGGTGGGGAGCCGGGGGCTCGAACTGGGATCCTTACGCCGGTCCTTGCACTTTGCGCCACGTGTGCTTAGCCCGCTGTGTTACCGCCCGACCCCCTATTTATTTTCCTTTTTGTTGCCCTAAATATTTTTTTACAATAGTTTCTACATGCATAACATTTGCCAGTTTTCCATATAATAATACAACCCCCACTAGGTCCTTGATCATCCTTTTTGGACCTGTGTTCTCCCCACACACACACAAACCCCAGAGTCTTTTACTTTGGTTCAATATGCCAATTCCCGTTCAGGTTCTGCTTGTGGTAAACAAGATTTTTTTTTTTTAAGTATGATGCAAGTGTTAGAATTGTGCAGACATGAATCCCTTCTGACAAAACAAAAAAACCCTTAATTTTAAATCATATATGAACAAATATAATATGCATATATAAAATGCATATGCATATATATGGAGGGAATAAATTAAGGAGGCTAAGAAAAGGAAAGACATAGATACTTGGCTCAATGGTAGAGTACATACCTCATATATACAAGAACTTGGATTCAATCTAAGGACACCCCCCACCCCGGTAAAAAAATAAATTAAAAAGGTATAAGTTTAGCCAGGGAGGTGGCTCAGTGGTAAAGTGCCAGGCTTGCATGTGAGGCTCCCAGTTTGATCCCTGGTACTGCATAAGCCAGAGCAGAACTCTGATTTCTCTCTCTTAGATATTCAAAGACAAATCATAAGTGTTTGGTTGCTTTCCTATGCCTCTAGCTTCACTGCTTAAGTGTGCCACTGTGAAAAGTTTGGGGGATAAATATCTTTCTAGTGACTTTACTAGGTACACTACTCCCTGATCCCCTAAATTTTGGAGTCTGGGTTTGAACCTAAGCCACATGGCAAAGCAGCTCACTATCTCAGTGAGCTACTTTCCCAACCTTGGGGACCCTCATGATGTTAAATTCCAAGTCACTGTTTCTCCTCCGTGACCCCTGTGGTGATTGATTTCAATTCATCTTCAGAATGAAGTACTATTTCCCCTCCTCACAGAGGCTTAAATCCAACCTCTCTGCCAGGACCCACTAACTGAGAGTCTCTGATTCAATCCTGTGCTCCAGCCGGCTAGATGAGGCCTTAATTTGAGTGAATGAATGATAATATTGTACATTTTCTTTCTTTCTTTCTTTCTTTCTTTCTTTCTTTCTTTCTTTCTTTCTTTCTTTCTTCCTTCCTTCCTTCTTTCCTTTCTTTCTTTCTTTCTCTCTCTCTCTTTCTTCCTTTCCTTCTTTTCTTCCCCCTTTGACAGAGACAGAGAGAGATTGAGAAGAAAAGAGGGGAGAGAGGGAGAGACAAACAGATATCTGCAACGCTTCTTCACCACTTGTGACGCTTCCCTCCTACAGGTGGGGAGTGGGGCTTGAACCAGGTCTTTGCCCAGGGTAATGTGTGTGTTCAACCAGGTGCGACACCACCTGGCCCCCTGTACACAACTTTGGTTTTCTTTCATGCCATAGTTCTTCATCTCCATATGATTTTTAAAAATATTTATTTATTTATTCTCTTTTGTTGCTTTGTTTTATTGTTGTAGTTATTATTGTTGTGCTTTGTGCCATGTGTGCTTGGTTTTTGTCAGTGTTTCCTTTCTATAAATAAAAGTAAAAAAAAAAAAAAAAGAATATGGAAACTTTTAGGAAAGGCCCACAGTGTTCATTTGCTCAGAACCTAATAAATGGTAAGATCCTGAGATACATTCTGGAGTCCCCTGATACCCATGCCTGCTGGAGTCAGCCTCCCCTGAGTCCCAGAAAAAGGTTCCAGAGAAGTTTGTCCCCAGCTTGTGGTTTCTCTGGGTCCATCCTGGCTCTGGGGGACAGGAGTGGGGTGAGGAATTAAAGGAATTGTTCAGGGTGAGGTCTGTCTAGGTTCTGGGCTATCTGTGAAGGTCACAGGCCAAGGTTAGCATCTGGTGACACTGTCCCTAGCTCCTAGGGCTGAGGGGGCACTGATCTCACCCTCAGCAGTGTCCTGAGAAGGAAAATAATTATCTGGGGGCAAAGTCCTAAGTGGTGGAGCCCACAGTACCAAGTTGTCGAACCCAGCAGTCATCAGCAAGAAAGCCACTCACTGATTTGGACTAAGTTCCACCTCTTCCAGTTCACGCAGTAAGGCTTAGGTGGGACCTAGGCCAGTCCTGGCCTGACACCTTACCCCCAGAACTGTAGGACAAGAGCTCCTAATGCGTAGAGGCAGTCTGTCTGTCTCCTTCTCTCTCTTTTTCTTTCTATAATTTTTTATCTTTATTTATTTGATAGAGACAGCTAGATATTGAGGGGAAATGGGAGGGGGCAGAGAGACACCACCAGATCTGCTTTACCACTTGTGAAAGATTTCCTTCTGCAGGTGGGGCCTGGGGGGTTGAATCCAATTTCTTGCATATTGTTACATGTGCACTCAGCATGGCGCACCACCATCCTATCTTTCTCTCCTTTCCTTTCCTTTCCTTTCCTTTCCTTTCCTTTCCTTTCCTTTCCTTTCCTTTCCTTTCCTTTCCTTTCCTTTCCTTTCCTTTCCTTTCCTTTCCTTTCCTTTCCTTTCCTTTCCTTTCCTCTTTTTTTGTTTATTTATTCCCTTTTGTTGCCCTTGTTTTATTGTTGTACTTATTATCGTTGTTATTATTGATGTCATCATTGTTGGATAGGACAGAGAGAAATGGAGAGAGGAGGGGAAGACAG